>NC_057767.1:12654021-13007739 GCF_010389155.1 Erigeron canadensis | reverse complement strand
AAACGCATTTTCAGGTACCTGAAAGGGCCTAGCCTTGGTCTTTGGTATCCAAAGGCTCAGGTTTAGATCTAATGGTTATTCCGATTCAGACTCATGCGGTTGGTAAGATTGATAGAAAAATCCACAACTGGTGGATGTCATTCCTAGGGGAAAACTGGTGAGTTGGACAAGTAAGAAGCAGACTTCATCTCATTGTCTACTGCTGAGGCAGAATACATTCTGCGCCAGTTGCTGTCCCAGATTCTCTGGATCAAAAACCAGTTACTTGATTATGGCATGAAATTTACAAGAACCCCCAATCTTTGTGACAACACCAGTGCTATTGCTTATCTCACAACCCAGTGATGCACTCAAAGACAAAGCATATTATATCAGGTATCACTTCATTCGTGATCATTTATGAAAGAGATATTGAAATACATTTCATCCCCACTGATAAACATTAGCTGATGTTTTTTTACAAACCTCTTGATGAAAAGACTTTTACACATCTCATCAGTGAACTGGTATGTTAATCCTCATTAAACTGAGAGGCCCTTCAGTTGAGGATGGTCCAGGTGATCCGTGATGTTTGGAGATTGAACGCCTTGATGTACTCAAGACGATAGTCATTGATCAAATGATCACATTTTTAGGGGAAAAGAGCCAAATATTTTTCAAATAAATATTGAAAAATGCAACTGAAGGTCATCAGTTGAAACTGCATCTAAATTTTCTTTTGGGTGCTATTTGGTCTTGTCTCAAAATGGTGTCAGCCAGATTTCATAACGTTGTGTTTTACTTGGTGGACTTGTGACACGTGATGTTACTCGAGTACTAACCTCGCACTCACGAACGTCACCTGACATGTCTTACGTGTCAAGACTTTTGCTGAAATGTACTGCCTTTTTATGGGTATTGGTGAAGTTAGTGGTAAGTGGGAATACCAGCCGTCGTAGCATTAAGCTTGATGGAAGTATTAAATATTTTTGAATTCTCAAATTTTGGAAAATAACTTTTTACAAATATTTCAAACTTTTGGAGACTAAAATATCTTTTCGTATATATTTTGGCAATATTTTTACTGCCTATATATACCCCCACCATATACCGTCTCATTTACTTCTCTCAAAATTCCTTCATTACTCTTTCAATCATCACAATTCGAGATCCTTTTCTCTCTTTCTTCTTTAAGTCCAAACCCTAAATCTAAATTCACAAATGGCTCCTAAATCTTCTTTTCTTCATCTCGTCTCCGTGATGTGAATCTACTCACTGCTGAGTACATTCCATCACAAAATGTTATTCGTGCCACTGGTGCTCCCATAAGCTCTAAGCTTTATTAAACTAAATCCAATAATCCAATGGCATCTCTTCAAGGGCTCCAGCCGCTGACTCTCTTATCGGGAGAATCCAATCCTTTCTTCGGATTTCTCCCCTCAGCGATGCCTTCTCTTTGAATCCACACAAGCTATTCCATGATTACTTGTGAGTTCTGGTACCTGCTCTCTCTTTCTGAGGACTGCTCATCCATCTCCTTTTCTCTAAAGGATGGTCAGTCCCGTGTACCATCACCACTGGAACGTTGAGGGAAGCCCTTACCCTCACTACTGGAGACATAATGAAACTCCAGTGGTGATTTCCTCCAATATCAATTTCCGCCAGGTCTTCCTTGATATGGAAATAGAGATGGTGGAGGGGGATGTGTTGAAGACCAAGGGGTCCATTACAATGAAGGGCTTTCACCATCCTGGAAGTTCTTTATGTTCCACTTGGTGAAAGTTTGGGAGGGAGTTCTGGTGGATTGGACCAGATAACTCCTTCCAGGCAGAAATGGCGTACTGCCTTTGGAATGGGCTGAGGGTGGATTTTGCAGGCATTTTGTTCAGAACCTGGTATTCAAGTTGAAGGGTAACAGGGGTCCTTGTGTCCCTTTTCAAGTTTTCTGTCCCTTTGTTTTATTCAGATTCTGGGCAGAGACGAGTACAACAACACCAACCTCGTTCTCTGTGCCAAACTATTGAGGAATCTGGACAACCTGGTGTCCACTTCTGATGAAGTCCAGATGTCCCCGAGAATGATTTTGCATTCTCTAAAACTGATGCACCACAATCTGGTGAATCAGAAAGGCAACTGGGCGGGCCTCAAAATAATTAGGGACCCACCGGTTCGTCTACTGAAGTAGTAACTGTGGCAGAAGCAGGAGTCCAGGCAGTTCCTAAAGCAAGAAGATCCTCTAAAAGCAGGAGATCAAGATCTGGACTTGCTGCACCTGACCAGTCACAATCTGTGATAGTGGTCTCTGAAGCCGCTGCCGATGATATTGCAACTGAGGATAGAGCAGTTGTGGTGAGGCACCAGTCACCTCTGTCCAGGGAGAAGATGCTTCGGCAACGGATCCTCAAACTGATGATACCATTGAGGCAACTCAAACTGGTCATCAGGAGTCTGAACAACTTGTTCAGCCACCCCAACATTTATGGATCTTGGCATAAATGAGGGTGTGTTTCAGCTTGAGTCTTCGGACTCATCTGAGACAGAATCTGACCAGGAGATGGCTGATGCGACTATACTTGATCAGCTCCCTTCTCTCCTTGGTCAACCCCAAGAACCACATGTTTCAGTTTCCCCAACTCATGTACAAAGCTTAGAAATACCTCCAATATTCACCTCTCGCCAATCACTTCTTCTATGGGTGTGCCTAGAAATAGACACATCCTAACCCCACCGTCGCCGTCGTTCACACCTGAGCATTCTCAGCATGAACGACACATTGAATCTCTTCCTTTCATTTCTACAACCCCTCCTCTTCTATCTACTGATGCTACTGCAACTGGAGAACCAGATATTGTCATACCTCGTCCAGTTGCACCTGTAGCTTTTTCAGCTGGTCCAGTGACACCTTCTCCTCCGTCATTGGACAGCCAGTTCGTGTCTTTTCAAACCGATCTCTCGAACCTTCTTGCGAGGGTGGAAGAGATTCAAAAGACACTGGAGAAGAACACCAAGTCCCTCTCCAGGTACCACAAGATCATCTGCAAAATATTAAAGTGGTTGACCTGGGGATTAACAAGTTCTCTGCTAATGAGGACTTGGTGTTTGGCAAGCTGAACGAGTTAGTGGAATCCTCCAATCAATTGGCAATATCTTTAAGGGAGGCATTCGCACTGACTCAATCTGGAGTCACATCCTCAATATCCAACCTGCTGAACAATACTGTCAGATCTTCAGAGGTTGATATTAAGAATCTGGAAAGGCAGGTGCAAGAGCTGTGTAGCAAACCTGGCCTAGATGTGACAGAGCTTGGGAGTCGGTTGGCCTCTTCAGTGGGTCTCAAGATCGAAGAAACTTTGGCTGCCAGTGAGAGTAACTTGATAGAAAAGGTGATATCTGAGATCACCAAGATTGCAGTGCCCCAGGTCGATCTCACTCCAATTACATCTGAGATTGATCGGTTGAGGTGCAGTCTGGATACGCTGGCTAGCAAAGTGTCTGAACATTCAACTGCCATATCTGATCTGACCACTGAAGTTGGCAAAGGAAGGGCGGTTGAGCCTGTCAGTGCTCAGGAAGTCCCTGCAACTGGGCTCTCTTCAGATAATCTCTCCATTCTCAAACAAATTTTAAAGAGTCAAGAGCAGACAAGTGGAAATGTAATGACTCAGTCTCAAGAGATAAATCATCTTTGGAGGACAGTTCGCATGCTTTGTGGAGTCTTCAAAGAGTGTAAGACAATGCAATCATGGCAGCCTCTAGATCGCCTGCCCTCTAGTCATGCTGATTTTGAAGCCATCAGGCAGGGTCTAGATGCTGCCAAGGGGAAAGGTCAGTACATGCCCCTCACACTCTTGTGAAGACTTCAAGTAAAGGGAAGGAGATTGTGATGGCTACCAGTACTGAGGCTGGTGAGCAAGGGTTTGAGGTGTTTGATGATGTGGTGGTAGGGAGTGTTGACAAGGGAAAGGCCATTGCTGATGAATCTTTGGAACCAGCCACCGATGCACCAATGTTGGAAACTGGCAATGTCGATTTGTTGCCTCCAGTTACTGAAAGCGAGAGCCAGAAATTAGCAAGAGTGGGATACCTGGTCAAGGAAAGGAAGAAACAAATGAAGGCAAACCAGTTTGAATCAAGAAAAAATCTTCCAACCCCTCTTGTTGATATCACTGATGCTCAACTCCTTGGCTTGACACTTGTTGAATACAAGAAGATCAAAGAAGATCCAAGAATAGTCAATGCACTGAAGGAGATGCTTGAAGTGGAACTAGACAAACACTACCAGGATGATGAGGCTGAACTGGATGCAAAGTGTTTGAATGTATCGGTGGAAAAGGCCAGAGAGATCAGATCTGAAGGGATTCTCAAGAGAACTGAGCAGGTCAAGAAGGCGGTCACCAAAGTGTTGAATCCACCCAAGTCCAAAGGAAGAAAACAAAAGGCCTTACCAAGAGATGCAAATCTGAGGACTTGGGTAGAACCATCTGAACCCACAACAGATGATATTCGAGCTGCTACACAAAAGCTGAGCACGAGCAAAATCAAACTGACAAATGAATCTGAAGCTCGCACATATTTGTCAGATGTACAGCGTCGAAGGCACAATAGAGGCAGGATTACTGATGTTAAGGTTTCAATTAAGCCTGGTGCCAAGCATTTTGTTGTTGAGGTACAATACTTTGGTGGACCTAAAAGGACTACTGAGAACCCGGATGTCAATCAGTATGGTCATTCCGAGCATGTTGAGATGTTGAGGCTGTTGGAGGGGAGGCAGAGGAAGAATAAAGTTGAAAGAGGCTGGGAGTATGTATTGCAAAATCTCATCAAGTTCAAGGAAAACATTGAAGAAAGATTAGGCCTTGATCCTGAGGATACTCAGCCGATTTCATCAGTCTCAAAGAGAAGGAAAACTGGCGAAGGGCCATCTGTTTAAGTTTTCCTTCTAACTATTATCTGCTTGTAATTTTGTGTACTCTCTTGTAATTTATTTGAAATTGTATGTATATACAAGTTGCCAGATTGTAACCTACAAGTAAGATATCTGATAAGATCTACAAACACTTAAAACAAAATCCAAGACATTTGATGATCTATAAAAATGTCTTGGAAACATAATAGGTTTTATCAAATTCAAGTATTTCAAACTTAAACTTGTATAGAAACAAGTTTGAAAATACTTGACAATATTTCAGGACAATTAGGGGGAATTTGTTAGGTCCAGTTTTAACTAAACTGGAGCTCTCCAGTGACATCCGGAGAGCATGAGGAATTGTCCGAAATATTAGAAGTCCAGTTGCATTGTACAGGTTTAGCAACTGATGACTTCCTCCAGTTGAGATCAGACGACTAGAATCTGAAGACCTTCCAGTTGAAGTCAAAGACAACAAATGGAAGATAGAGATTGGCAATGGCAGCGAAGCCCAGTTGACAATCTACCAGATCAATCAACTGGAGAATCCTCCAGTATAAATGCTCTTACAAAGCTTTACACTGATTACGAGGAGGACCTTTTTACTCTACATCCTTTTAACTGGACAATGATATTGTCTTTGGATAAAGATACAAAGATGTAGAGTGGTTGAATAAAGTAACCTTTTGTCTTACTTTATTTAACACACACAAAGGATTATTTAAACAATACTTTTGTGTGCTGTCAACCATATTTGTACATCGAAGTTGAGATCCCCATGCTCAATCTTCGACTATAAATAGAGGTCCTTGCACAAGCTGTTTCAATAACTTTGCAAATACATATATTCTGCAATATTGGTGAACTTGTGCAATATTCTCTCAATCGCAAAAGAAACATTTCACAACTCTAAGTGTTTCGATTGTTTAGGAGAATTTCCAAGTTTAGATCAATTGTAATTCATGGGTTGTTAGGATATTTACATTCTTGTATTATCTTGGTTCCGCAACAACCTTGTATTTTATTTAAACAAGTAATAAATAAAATACACTTGAAAATTACATATTGTCTCACCAGTTTATATACTCGTCATTTATATTATTGCATGTATTAATATTCTGTCACTTTAATACTTAATTCCAGTTAACCTGGTACACGATCAAACTAAACTGGTCACATCCAGATTAATCGATTGTGTTGCAAAGTTCACTCACCATCGACATAGAGGTGTCTTCAGCACCCATCTAGTGATAGTTGGGACTAAAAGGACATCTGGGCATGCTCGCTTCTTTTGTGTCGGCTCATGAAAAGCTAATTGGAGGAAAACTGACTGATCCTGAACTGGTTAGGGAGGACTACAAGCAAGTTGATCCAGATAATCTAGAAGAAATGGACCTGAACTGGCAATTGGCTATGTTAACATTGAGAGTTCAGCGTTTTACTGATAGAACTGGAAGGAAGATGGTTGACGGCAAAGTAGGGTTTGATAAAAACCAAGGTGAAATGTTTCAACTGTGATGGCCTTGGACATTTTGCTCGTGAGTGTCAGAGGCCAAGACGGGACAACAATTCAGCTACAGGTCGTCAGAACTTCAATCAGGGAGGTTCAATTGCTAGTCAGAATTCTGGACGTTCATATGCTAATACTGGGAACCGAAGCTCCGGAGAAGTTGATAACTCAAGAGCATTGGTGGTTCAATCTGATGGTACATATAATTGGGGTTCGACTAGTGCCGATGATCAGAATCATGCATTCATGGCAGAAATTCAAGACTTTGATGCAGGGATGAACGATCTTGTTGATAATTCATTCGACTATACATTGTATGCCAGCACGGATGATCATGATAGTTTTCATCAGAAGGTAGAAGAGGAACCGGAAACATCAAAACCAGTAAGAGCAATAACAGTGTTGCTGAGACAGGGTTCATGGCACAATTGAAAGTCATTGAACAACTGGAATTACTAAGGAAAACTACGGAGATGTGTTTTATCGATAGTGGGTGTTCAAGACATATGACAGGAGACAAGAGATTGTTAACTGAATTCACTCCTGTTAGAGATACATCTACTGATGATTATGCTCTTATGGAAGATAAGAAAGTAAATGAAGATGTGAAGATCGAGATACCTGATAATCTGAACACAGAAGAGCTTGTGAATTTCATAGCTAATCTTGAAGCATCAGAGCAACAGGTAAGTATGTCTTTACACTCTCTCGTATCCATATGTAAGCATAATAAAGAATTGTCAGATAAAAATACAGCGCTTAAAAGGGAAATTGACTTCACGAAGGTTTGTTTAAATGAGGCGATCAGCTCCAAATATCTTAATACTCACTCTGAAAAGGATCTTGTTCAAGTTATCTACTTTACACTTTTTGGTAGTGACAGTATCTTCTCAGAACTGGATGTAGCAGGTACAGGTGTTCAACTTGAGTCCAGAATTGATAAGATCTGGTTTGTAGAAGAAACGATTTGTAATCTGAATAAATATGCAAGATCTTTTGATTATATCTACAGCCGAAAAGAAGCTCTTGAGAAACTAAACTAGTTAGCTGGACTAAATGTAAGATCTTCGAGTCAATCTAAGAAAGGACATTTGTCTAGGTTCTTACATAAAGCAAGCATGTCACAAGAAGGCTATTGGACTGATCTTGTGCTAAATGAAAATGATAAACCTAAAACTGTGAAGGCATGGTTCCTTGCTGATATGGTTTCTGATGAGGAAATTAAAAGACCCAAAGCCAGTAAGGCTAGGGGTCCCTTGAGAAACTAATATGTTTGTGAATGTGCAGGAGCTGCTAAGGAAGACCACAGGTTTATGGTTTGTTGATAGCAGAAGCTCCAGGCACATTATGGAAGACAAGGGTCTAGTGACAGAGTTTACTCTTGTCAAAGGATCATATGTCTGTTTTGTGGATTCCAAAGGCTGAAAAATTTCCGGTGTTGGAAAAGTTGTAAAAGGAAGTATTTTAATTGACCGTGTTAGTTTTGTTGAAAAACAGGATCAAGACTCTCTACGAGGTGTACGGATGTCAAAGAAGGACTTGGAAAAGGAAAAATTCTATATTACACATTATACACTGAAGGGTGGTGATCGGGTTTTTACCGAGAGAGAAATTTCAAAAGACTGTTTTCCTCGGGTTTTGATTAACAAAGTGTGGAGTGTTGAGGTTAGCATGGAAGATCACAATCGTGATTATCCAAGAGTTATATCTCTCGTGTTAACTCCTGAACAAGAAGAGATATGCAGATCTCATGAACAAACTATGAAGGACTTTGAAGATCGGTTAGATGGAAGAAAGAGAAAACTCCGTGAAACTGATGATCATTGCTTCAAGAAAACATGTTCTAATTAGTCTTATCATTTGTTATGTTTTCTAAAGTTTGTTATAGTTTATTTACTATAGAAGATCATTTCTATATGATGATCTATAGTGTCTGTGTATGATATTGGATATGTTTTATGTCAATTCCAGAATTGCAGTAGTTTAATCACAGGGATGAAGAAACTGGTGTTATTAACGAAAGAGACTTAAGTGGATGTCGATCTTAGGATAGATACTGGAATACATTACAGCAAGTGAATGCTTGTTCACAGGCTTAGAGGTTTACGGTTAGAAATTCCTTTATACTCTCATAAAGAAGTACACTTTATCCACCATATCTATTCCTGTTAAGCACAATTGACTTAAAGATCTATTTATTTTGAATTTTGTGCAGAAGAAAATTAAAGTCATGTGTTTAATATCTCTATTTTGAAGGTGACTTTAATTTAGCTGATCTGTTCACTAAGGCTTTCGACTGAACTCGTTTTGAGTTGCTAGTCCACTTGATTGGAATGAGAAATCTATAGTGACTGTGTCTCTCAACAGGAACTTTGTAAAATGAGTCGTGTTGTATTGTGTGCCAAATAGTCATAAAAACAAAATAAAAAAATGAGAAAAATCAGAAAAGAAAAAGAAAATATTAAAAAAAAGTAAGGTCACCGTATGAAAGACGATTAGACATGACGATACTTTAGCTTTTAAGCCTACTTAATTGTACTTTAAAACTGCTTTGTTCAGTGACTCCATTATATGATGTATCAATAGGCACAAAGTACCAATGTTTCTTTATAACTTGAACTTAAATGTATACAATGTTCTTATGGGAAACATATTCAGATTTATGGCTGAGAATGCCTACTCTTTATTTAGAGTATGATCCTTAAATCTTACGAAAGATCTAGCATTGTAATTTTGTATATTTGGTCATTATATAGAAGGTCTCGGGTACATACATAAGTGTGTATTGCTTTTATGGATGTGTACTTGTCACAAGATATGCAAATATCTAATTAATCTTTTGAAAATTATGGAGCTAATGTGGCCTTTGAGATTCGGACAAGTAAGTCCTTGGGGTATCTTTGTATACCTAGCCTACCTAAAGCTTCCAACATGGGATAGGTTGTCAGAAAGTTCGTTACACGGGTCTCATAGAAAGTCATGGGTTTTCATAAGTGCTTTAAAGTTATGTCACAAATATACAAGTACTTGGCATTTGGGTATATTTCCGTATGATGAGTCAAGTTATGTCGCTCTGCGTGTGAGGAATCACCGACCTGTCACCGCTGACTTGATTCTTAAAGGCCGTCTCCCTTTAGTTACCAAATGTCTTAATCTTAGTGCTTGTGTCGATTGTGGGAGTATATCTGAATGTGGGCCACTTAAGTTCGCAAACTTGATTAAGTGGCATATTAGGCTACTCAGGTTACATGGTGACTGTCCTTGACCAGGGTATGTCGAAAGTTGTAACAACCGTCTTAGAAATGTAGTAAATAAAATCCACAAATTTTATCTAAGTTCTTGACGTGCTTTAGACTTAAGATATATGCTCACCTAAAGGTCAATTCAATCTTAAATCTTAAATTATAAGACGAGTTTATGATCTATTATGACAAAATACTAGATTTCGAGTCGTAAACGATCATATTTAAGGAAGTTCTAGTCCAAAAATGTTCACAAATAGTCCCTACATTTATTAGGTTCATTTAATATTGGAAACCTATAAATAGAAGATCTTAGAGAGAGAAACTTATTCTTCCATCTTCTTCATCTCACCTCTCTCTCTCTCTAAAACACACTTGCAGCCACCATTTTCACACACGAAATTCATCTCTTGATTTTGGGTTATTAAACCAAAATTGTTTGTACATTTAGCTTCCTTGTGATAATCAAAACATATTTCTAGCACCAAATTTCAGGTAACAACAACAAATTTTGAGTTTTTGATCAAAATAAAAGTGTACTTTTTCAAGTTTATGTTCTTGATGATTTGGTCCAATTTTGATATGAAAAACGTGTTAATAGTTAATGGGTTTGTGTCTAAATGTGTTTAGTAACCTTTTTGTGAACAAATTTGAGACATAACATGCTTTAATCTACAAAACCCATTTTTGAAAATAAGGGAAAACTTGTTCTTGGCGTGCCACACCTTAATCATGTTATAGATGGTCTTGAAATCGTTAAAAGTGTTAATGGTTAGTGTTATTATGTATATATGTACTAGTTTGATGTTCTAACAAGTTCCTGAGTCGATCTAGATCTTAGTATGTTGATTGAACTCTTGGTTTCAGCCGTGGGGGAGCCTAAAACGATCTCCCTAGGACGATCTTGAGCCCAAGATTGTCCTGGGTAGCCCTTGATTCTTGGTTCTTGCTCGTTCGTTCTTGTGTGATGTTGTGATGTGTTGGTACGTTTATTGGGTAACCGATCCTTTGGATTGGTTTAGCTCAAACACTTGATCATGAAACGATCTTGTGACTTGTTCATATCTTCAAATGAAACGATCTTGAGTTCATAAGTAACTAAAACGATCTTGAACAAGGTAACTTGAAACGATCTTAAGCTAGACAACTAAGACGATCTTGAGTATGGTCTTGTAAAACGATCTTGACCCCTTGCACCTGAAACGATCTTGACCTAGGAAGAACCTAGGACGATCTTGAAGAGCATCCAGGACGATCCTGGCTAGCCAGTGGGACGATCTTGGCTAGCCAGAGGGACGATCTTGACTTCCAAACCCTAGAACGACTTTGTTCATTCCTTAAACAAGTTGAGCTTATTCTATATCACACCACACTTGATCATTAATCACCTAATCAGTTAATAACAACGTTATCACTTGATTAAACACCTCAAAGGCTGATCATTGACACCAAGGTTAGTTCATGAATCGATCTAAAGCAACGTACATTGTGCAAACCCTAATTGAGCAACGTACATTGACACCAGGACATGTTCTAAAGCAACGTTCATGAATCGATCTAAAGCAACGTACATTGACACCAAGACATGTTCTATCTAAATTACTAAGAACAAGTTCTATGAACAATTAAATCGAGTTCTCAAGGTTAAAAGATCAATAATAAAGGCATATACAACTCAATATTACGATAAATACTTATGTATGAGTTCAAAGACGTTCATGTCGAGTCTAGTTCATGTAAAACACTTTGGAGTCAAAACGTTCAAAGATCTTTAAAGGACCAGATCATCAGTTCATCAAGGACCACTCAGTGAATAATTTATCACAAAAACTAATACATGTATTCATCTATGCTCAATAACTTGTGATTAGGTTGACGTCAAGACATACTTGGATTCAATAGATATATCTTACTTATATCTGTGCTCATACTCTGTGCTTATAAACTACGCTTGTAGCAGATCACGGTGAGTCTTCGTAGCCCCTTTTTCCTTACTTACATTTTGGGGTGAAAGGAATACTACATATGCTTTTATACATGCCGTAACTGCTTTTACTACTCTATGGCTATCTGACTACTTGTTACATATCAACCGGTCCTGTTAAGGATTGTGTGTGCTCGTTTATACATATCAGCCGATCCTGTTAAGGATTGTGTGTGCTCGTTTATACATATCAGTCGGTCCTGTTAAGGATTGTGTGTGCTTGCTTATACATATCAGCCGGTCCTGTTAAGGATTGTGTGTGCTCGCTTATACATATCAGCCGGTCCTGTTGAGGATTGTGTGTGCTCGCTTATACATATCAGCCGGTCCTGTTGAGGATTGTGTGTGCTCGCTTATACATATTAGCCGGTCCTTTGAGGATTGTGTGTGCTCGCTTTCTTATGTACAAGTTGGTCACTAGCCACTACATACTACTTTATACTCGTATTCTATTGACGGCATAAAACGTTTTTATACAACTTGTTTACATACTCAAACCTACGAACTCACCAACCTTTGTGTTGACATGTTTGAGTATTCCTTTCAGGTAATCAAGCTAATCGTGGCTAGGATTGGTAGCGTGGGACTTTTAGCAGACTGCAGGCTTGGTCTTGAAGTTTGCATGCTCTTGTTATGCTTGTAGGCAATATGCCTAACCGTTTCCCCTGTGTGGGAACTTATCGTATTTTTGATTGCATGTTTGGTTGGAATATATGTGTGGTGACCTATCTTGCTATTTGAACTATGTAATCGACTATTTATACTTAATTTATGCACTCATTTAGTATTCCTATGTAACATCCATGTGCGCGTGTGCTATATCTTACATCTCGAGTTTTCCGCCGCTGTCGGGGTGTTACAAATTGGTATCAGAGACGTGGTTATAGTGAACTAGTTGGTTTTGCCTAGACTATAACTTAGGAACCGCACGTAGTATGCATGATATGATTTATGTGTGCATTCAATCTCTATGAATCTTATCTATATCTTTGATATTCATGCTCTTGTACTCATGCATGAGCAGACTTTAGAACCATGCTACCTTGCCACGTGTACTCATGTTATGGGTATTCGAACTATGAGATGTGATTGAATTTAAATAATGATAATAAGTTAGCGAAATGAAGTGTTGTTAGCAAGGAAGTATGGCGATATATCATCACAGAAAAGCTTGATCAATTTTTCGCGTGTGGTATATTTTCTATGGACTTGATGGCAACATGGATCGTGCCTAAGATGGTTGGAGTGGGGTAGCAATCCTGGGATGCTCAATGGGTGTTGGTCGGGTGGAGGGTTAGCCGCTGGTACACCCTGTATACATACCTTTGCCAATACCTGGAGAGCATATCAGTACCGTGAACCGACCTTGCATTAGATGTACTAGAGGTGTGGAGGGTTAGACGCTGGTACACCCTGTATACACACACCGCTAGTGCAACGGATGTAGGTGTTAGATCCGGACTGCATTTTGGCTGTCAAAAGTTAATCGGATTTAAAAGTTAAATTTAAGATTGAAATGGTTATATTATTCATCTTGCGAACTATCTTTCATGAATTGAATGTCTTATTGTGATGTTACTTTATACTGCATGTTTGTTATTAATGATAATGCGTACCTCTAGATATAATACTTGATTTCTTGAGCTACATGCGTTAATGAGAGTATAAATGTATAGGATTCTAGAAAATTAACATGAGTGTGCTGAGAGTGCGTAATTAACGTCACGAACGACTATTTCCTCATTCTAATGCCGATCCCGTCTTTTCCTAATATAGGAAAATGGTGCGAACAAGAGCAAACCCGAATGTCGAAGCTCAAGAAAATGGTGTTGGTCGTGGTAATCCTGGAGGTGGTCGTGGCAACCCGAGAGGAGGTTGTGGGGTTCAACAAGGAAGAGGCCGTGGTAGAGGTCGTGGTGGCCGTGGTGATGGCATGGGTTATGTTGAGAACCCTGATTTGGCCACTATCATTGCTGAACAGTTGGTGGATTCAATGCCTACTATCATCGAACAAGTGACTGCTGCAATGGGTGCTGTCCCGAATCAGAACCGAAGAGCACCTGAAGTTGAAGCTGAACCTGTAAGAGTTGCACCGCAACAAGTGAATCAAGAACCGGAGAACTTTGATCCTGAAGTGGAGTTTGTTAGTGATGGTGTGTATGTGGGCCCTGGACCCAAAAGATTTCCTAGAAATGATGAGCATGCTGTGGAGAGAAGAGGTTGCAGTTATACTGAGTTTAAGAAGTGCGGTCCACCAGATTACAATGGAAGAGGAGGAGCTGGTGTGTTTATGAAATGATTGGAGAAACTGGAAGCAGTCATGGACATAAGTGAATGTCCATCTCGTCAGAGAGTAAGATTCACTGGAGGTTCATTCACCGATGATGCACTGTCTTGGTGGAACACTTTGTTAGGAGCCCGTGGAAGAACTGCTACTTTCGAGACACCATGGGATCAGTTTAAAGAGATAATGAAGAACCGCTTTTGTCCACTGAATGAGATGCAGAAGATTGAACATGAGTTTTGGCACCACACCATGGTGGGATCCGGTCATGCAGAGTATACTAGCAGGTTTCAAGAGTTGGCTATATTGGTACCTCACTTGGTGACTTCTGAGTCAAAGTTGATTGAGAGATACATCTATGGCCTCATTCCCCAGATTCGCAACACGATGACTGGCATTCCTCCTTACTCGATTGAAGAAGCTATTCGAAGAACCAGTGCCATGACTGATGACTTGGTTAGGGCTGGAACACTGACAAGGACTGCAGAGAAGAAGAGAGACCTTGGCGAAGCTAGTAAGAGGAGAGATTTCAGGACCGATAAGAGGGTCAGAGTTGGGAAGGTGTTCGCAGCTGTTGAGCCAGGACAGAAGGCATATGCTGGCCAATTTCCTTAGTGTGCTACTTGTACTTATCATCACTCCACAGCAGTGCCATGCCGATTTTGTCAGAATTGTCAGAAGTTTGGGCATTTGGCTAGAAATTGCAGGGTAGCCAGAGTTCCCGCCGCACCACTGAATGTCGCTCCAAGAAACTTTAGAACTCCTCCAGCTAATCAAAGAGCCTGTTATTAGTGTGGCAGCACTGAGCACTACCGCAATGCTTGCCCAAGAGTTGTTAGGCGACCCGCTCCAGCCGCAGTCAATCAGAATCCTCTACAGATTGCAGCACCTAATCCTCCCAGAGTTAACCAAGCCCAGCAAGCTAGGGGCCGAGTCTTTGCCTTGAATGCTATGGAAGCTGCTAATGATCCAAACGTCGTCACGGGTACATTTCTCTTAAACAATCATCTAGCTACTGTGTTATTCGATTTAGGTGCCGACTACAACTTTATCTCCACTAACTTTGTGTGCACTATTAACGTGAAACCCATTCATACCCATGCTTGCTATGAAATAGAGGTAGCTAGATACTCTAAACTTAACCAAATAGTGCCTAAATGTGTGTTAACACTAGATACTCATTCATACTATATAGATCTAATCCCATTTGAAATGGGTAGTTTCGATGTAATTGTGGGATGGATTGGTTATCCCTGGTAGATGCAACCATTGTATGTCGTGGAAAAATCCTTAGAATTCCCTTAAGTGGGGGAGATGTACTAGAGATCCAAGGTGAACGACCCGAGTCTCACAAACGAAACCTAATGAGCACGACAACAGAAGTAACTAGACTAGCCGATATCCCTTTAGTTCGTGAATTTCCCGATGTATTTCCTGACGATGTTCAGGGATTGCCTCCGTCTCGACAAGTAGAATTCCGAATTGATCCCGTACCTAATGCAACTCCAGTAGCAAAGGCACCCTACCGTTTAGCTCCTTCTGAGATGCAAGAACTCATGGCACAGTTACGAGAGCTACAAGACAAGGGTTTCATTCGACCAAGTTCATCACCATGGGGTGCACCGGTACTGTTTGTAAAGAAGAAGGACGGATCTTTTCGCATGTGCATTGATTATCGTGAGTTCAACAAGTTAACCGTTAAGAATCGATATCCTCTGCCACGCATTGATGATTTGTTTGATCAGTTGCAAGGCGCAAAGTATTTCTCAAAGATCGATCTTCATTCGGGCTACCACCAGTTAAGGGTTCACGAAGAAGATGTGCCAAAGACAGCATTTAGCACGAGATATGGACACTTTGAGTTCTTGGTGATGCCATTTGGTTTAACGAATGCGCCTGCCGTTTTTATGGACTTGATGAACCGCGTATGTGAGCCCTACTTAGATCGGTCCATCATTGTGTTCATTGACGATATTCTCATCTACTCAAAGACTAAGAAAGAGCATGAAGTTCACCTGAGAGAAGCTTTGGAACTTCTGAGAGCTGAAAAGTTGTACGGAAAATTCTCGAAATGTGAATTTTGGTTAGAAGAGGTGAAGTTTTTGGGTCACGTAGTTGACAAGGATGGAATAAAGGTTGATCCCAGTAAGATAGAAGCAGTAGAGAAGTGGAGGAGGCCAGAAACATCGACAGAGATCAGACAGTTCCTCGGATTAGCAGGCTAGTACCGACGATTTATCGAGAACTTCTCAAAGATCGCACAACCTCTTACATTATTGACGCACAAAGATAGAAGTTTCGATTAGGGAGAGAAACAGGAAGAAGCTTTCAGAATTTTGAAAGAGAAGTTATGTAATGCACCGGTCTTAAGTCTCCCAGAAGGAAACAATGATCTTATCGGTTATTGTGACGCGTCGGGTCAAGGCTTAGGATGTGTGCTGATGCAGCGAGGCAAGGTCATTGCATATGCCTCACGCCAACTGAAGATTCACGAAAAGAATTACACGACTCACGATTTGGAGTTGGGAGCTATCGTTTTGGCACTCAAGTGTTGGAGACATTATCTATACGGGACTAAGAGCGTGATATACAAGGATCATAAGAGCCTTCAGCATATCTTCACCTAGAAAGACCTTAATATGCGCCAGAGGCGATGGTTAGAGTTGTTTAGCGATTACGATTGTGAGATTCGATATCATCCCGGGAAGGCAAACGTAGTAGTAGATGCTTTGAGTAGGAAGGAGAGAGTTAGACTAAGACGAATTAGAGCCATGAGCATTACCGTGCACAATAGTCTAAAGGACAGGGTGATTGGGGCACAAGTAGAAGCAAACAAAAAGGAGAATGTTGATAGAGAAAGATTAGGAGGTATGATAGAACAGTTTACTCGAAGAGATGATGGAGGACTGTACTTTTGTGATCGATTGTGGATACCATTGTATGGAGGGCTAAGGAAGCTGATAGAGGACGAAGCACACAAGGCAGGATATTTTGTCCACCCAGGGATAGATAATATGTATCAAGACTTGCGAGATTTATTTTGGTGGCCAGAAAATGAAGAACGACGTGGCGGTTTACGTGAGCAAGTGTCTAACGTGTTTGAAGGTTAAGGCTGAACATAAGAAGCCAGGAGGACTACTAACACAACCAGAGCTTCCCAGTTGGAAGTGGGAAAAGATTACCATGGATTTTGTCACGAAGTTACCTAGAACAAGTAGTGGTAAAGATGCAATATGGGTAGTGGTAGATCAACTGACTAAGTCAGCGCATTTCATACCCATACGAGAAGATTACTCAATGGAGCAATATGCACGCCTGTATCTTAAGGAGATTCTAGCTAAACACGGCGTTCCGTATCAATCATTAGTGATAGGGATAGTCGCTTTAACTCAGGATTTTGGAGATCGTTACAACGAGCTTTGGGAACACGTATCGATATGAGCACAGCCTACCATCCGCAGTCAGATGGACAGAGTGAGAGAACGATTTAGACACTAGAAGACATGCTAAGAGCCTGTGTCATAGACTTTGGAGGAAGTTGGGATACTCATCTCCCATTAGTCGAATTCTCGTATAACAACAGTTATCACGCAAGCATTGGGTGTCCGCCTTATGAGGTTTTGTATGGGAGAAGGTGTCGATCTCCACTTGCTTGGCATGAAGTTGGAGACATGCAGTTAATAGGCCCTGAGATTATCCTTGAAACTACCGAGAGGGTTGTTCAAATCAAGGAGAACCTTCTGAAAGCAAGAGACAGACAAAAGAAATATGCAGACAACCGAAGGAAACCTTTAGAGTTTCAAGTTGTTGATCGAGTGATGCTTAAGGTTTCGCCTTGGAAGGGCGTAGTCAGATTCATTAAGAGAGGAAAACTAGCTCCAAGATATGTTGGACCGTTTGAGATTGTAGAACGCATTGGGGCAGTAGCTTACTGTTTGAAACTTCCCCAAGAACTAAGTAACGTACACGATGTCTTTCACGTATCGAACCTTAAGAAGTGTCTAGCTGATGAAACAATATATGTTCCTTTGAACGAGATACGAGTAGATAGTAACCTAAGCTTCAAGGAAGAACCCGTTGAAATTTTGGAACGAGAAGTCAAAAAGCTCAAGAGACATAAGTATACCATTGTGAAGGTTCGTTGGACCCGTAGAGGCCCAGAATTCACTTGGGAACGACAAGATCAGATGAAGTTTAAGTATCCACACCTATTCACTTAACTTAATATCACAGTCTAGTAAGTAAGCTTAAGGACTTAGTTTTTAGCTTGATACTTGTTGCTTGCTATGCAATATGATACTTGAAACTCAATGTGAAGCATACTACTTGTTACTTTTAGTGTGATTACATACTTAGAACTAAACGTGCAACTTGATGCTTGTAAACTTGGTGTGCAATCGAAACATGAAACATGACGTGTAATTCGAATTTCGGGACGCAATTCCTTTAAGTGGGGGAGAGGTAACAATCGTCTTAGAAATGTAGTAAATAAAATCCACAAATTTTATCTAAGTTCTTGACGTGCTTTAGACTTAAGATATATGCTCACCTAAAGGTCAATTCAATCTTAAATCTTAAATTATAAGACGAGTTTATGATCTATTATGACAAAATACTAGATTTCGAGTCGTAAACGATCGTATTTAAGGAAGTTCTAGTCCAAAAATGTTCACAAATAGTCCCTACATTTATTAGGTTCATTTAATATTGGAAACCTATAAATAGAAGATCTTAGAGAGAGAAACTCATTCTTCCATCTCCTTCATCTCACCTCTCTCTCTCTCTAAAACACACTTGCAGCCACCATTTTCACACACAAAATTCATCTCTTGATTTTGGGTTATTAAACCAAAATTGTTTGTACTTTTAGCTTTCTTGTGATAATCAAAACATATTTCTAGCACCAAATTTTAGGTAACAACAACAAATTTTGAGTTTTTGATCAAAATAAAAGTGTACTTTTTCAAGTTTATGTTCTTGATGATTTGGTCCAATTTTGATATGAAAAACGTGTTAATAGTTAATGGGTTTGTGTCTAAATGTGTTTAGTAACCTTTTTGTGAACAAATTTGAGACATAACATGCTTTAATCTACAAAACCCATTTTTGAAAATAAGGGAAAACTTGTTCTTGATGTGCCACACCTTAATCATGTTATAGATGGTCTTGAAATCGTTAAAAGTGTTAATGGTTAGTGTTATTATGTATATATGTACTAGTTTGATGTTCTAACAAGTTCCCGAGTCGATCTAGATCTTAGTATGTTGATTGAACTCTTGGTTTCAGCCGTGGGGGAGCTTAAAATGATCTCCCTAGGACGATCTTGAGCCCAAGATCGTCCTGGGCAGCCCTTGATTCTTGGTTCTTGCTCGTTCGTTCTTGTGTGATGTTGTGATGTGTTGGTACGTTTATTGGGTAACCGATCCTTTGGATTGGTTTAGCTCAAACACTTGATCATGAAACGATCTTGTGACTTGTTCATGTCTTCAAATGAAACGATCTTGAGTTCATAAGTAACTAAAACGATCTTGAACAAGGTAACTTGAAACGATCTTAAGCTAGACAACTAAGACGAGCTTGAGTATGGTCTAAAGCAACGTTCATGAATCGATCTAAAGCAAAGTACATTGACACCAAGACATGTTCTATCTAAATTGCTAAGAACAAGTTCTATGAACAATTAAATCGAGTTTATAAGGTTAAAAGATCAATAATAAAGGCATAAACAACTCAATATTACGATAAATACTTATGTGTGAGTTCAAAGTCGTTCATTTCGAGTCTAGTTCATGTAAAACACTTTGGAGTCAAAACGTTCAAAGATCTTTAAAGGACCAAATCATCACAAAAACTAATACATGTATTCATCTATGCTCAATAACTTGTGATTAGGTTGACGTCAAGACATACTTGGATTCAATAGATATATCTTACTTATATCTGTGCTCATACTCTGTGCTTATAAACTACGCTTGTAGCAGATCACGGTGAGTCTTCGTAGCCCCTTTTTCATTACTTACATTTTGGGGTGAAAGGAATACTACATATGCTTTTATACATGTCGTAACTGCTTTTACTACTCTATGGCTATTTGACTACTTGTTACATATCAACCGGTCCTGTTAAGGATTGTGTGTGCTCGTTTATACATATCAGCCGGTCCTGTTAAGGATTGTGTGTGCTCGTTTATACATATCAGCCGGTCCTGTTAAGGATTGTGTTTACTTGTTTATACATATCAGCCGGTCCTGTTAAGGATTGTGTGTGCTCGTTTATACATATCAGCTGGTCCTGTTAAGGATTGTGTGTGCTCGCTTATACATATCAGCCGGTCCTGTTAAGGATTGTGTGTGCTCGCTTATACATATCAGCCGGTCCTATTAAGGATTGTGTGTGCTCGCTTATACATATCAGCCGGTCCTGTTGAGGATTGTGTGTGCTCGCTTATACATATTAGCCGGTCCTTTGAGGATTGTGTGTGCTCGCTTACTTATGTACAATTTGGTCACTAGCTACTACATACTACTTTATACTCGTATTCTATTGACGGCATAAAACGCTTTTATACAACTTGTTTACATACTCAAACTTACGAACTCACCAACCTTTGTGTTGACATGTTTGAGTATTCCTTTCAGGTAATCAAGCTAATCGTGGCTAGGATTGGTAGCGTGGGACTTTTAGCAGACTGCAGGCTTGGTCTTGAAGTTTGCATGCTCTTGTTATGCTTGTAGGCAATATGCCTAACCGTTTCCCCTGTGTGGGAACTTATCGTATTTTTGATTGCATGTTTGGTTGGAATATATGTGTGGTGACCTATCTTGCTATTTGAACTATGTAATCGACTATTTATGCTTAATTTATGCACTCATTTAGTATTCTTATGTAACATCCATGTGCGCGTGTGCTATATCTTACATCCCGAGTTTTCCGCCGCTGTCGGGGTGTTACAAAAGTGTTACAAAACAAAACGAAACTGGAAGTACCGAGTGTTTAAGAGGACAAATATATTGGTAATCATCTTGGATCACTGTTCTTAATTAATAATAAGAGAATGATTTCTCATGTGGGCTTATGTAACATGCTAAGCTGATCTAATCAATACAGTACTTTAGCTCTTGTAACCATGTTATTTGTTTATGTTTGTGTGTGTGTATGTGTGTTATGTGTCTCGTAAATTGTGTGTATGTTTATTTATATTCGTATTGTTTAAATAAAGAGTTCCTATTGCACAAGAAACAGAGTCAGAATAGAATCTAGTTTCCAAGAGGACTCAACTACGTTCTTATGGAACAGCGAGTAAACAAGTAGGGTAGTTAAGCGATAATGAAAGGATCAAAAGCTAAAAGAAAGTTGTTTAATTAACAAAGATATAGGTTTAAGGAAAAGAACACAGAGTTTTTGATTTCAATAAACAGATATTTGGTTATTGAAAATTTCTTAAAAAGAAGATTTACTTAAGAATGAACATAGAGATGTTCATAGTTATGAATTTTATCTTTGAAAGAAATGTTTTTATTCTTAGAAAGAAGATTTTCATAAGAATGAACACAAAGATGTTCATAGTTTTGGATTTGATCTTTAGAAGGATAATTCTCAAACTGTGCAGAGTTGGTTTGATCCTTGAAAAGATCGGTTTTTAATCAAAAAGATTTGATACTGAGATATTAAATGATTTTGACTTAATCTGAAAGTGCTTAACGGTGAATTATAGACCTTAAAGTGACCTAGGTTAATAATAGATTGTTAAGCAGATTCATTTAATTTATCTTGCTGAATTATTCATTTCTTCAAATTGTATGTTATTACTTTTAGAAGATATGATGATTGTTTGCTGAGATGTGCAGGACAGCAAACAGATATTTGATTTTGTAGGTTGTCAAGCAAATTCTCAGCATGGAAGCAAGATAGACGAATACACAGGGATGTATAGGTCATATTACTTTTAACAAAGATAAATACTAGTATGATGAGGCAATCATAGAGGTATTTATAATTGTTACATAATTTTACAAAGATAAATACTAGTATGATGAGGCAATCATAGAAGTATACATATGGTATTTGTTTTACATTGCAAAAGTAAGTGATTAAGTTTAGTTATGGGATTTTACTAGGTTAAAATCAAGTGACTAGAAACGAAATCAATATAGATTTGCAAGGAAGACCTCAGGATAGGTTATCCATAGATTTAAAGGAAGACCTCAGGGTAGGTTATCCTTAGATATAAGTGAAAGACCTCAGGGTAGGTTATTTATAGTTATAATTGGAAGACCTCAGGGTAGGTTATTCATAGATTTAAGTGAAAGACCTCAGGGTAGGTTATTCATTATTACCTTAGAATAATAAGACAATGCTCTTAAGATTCTAAAGCTCTGATAAGTATCAATGGAACAATAAGACAGAGTTCTTAAGGTTCGATACTTTATAATTATTTTGTAGTTCTTAGACTAAGATAAGGTCATATGGGACTTATGACTTATAATAGTAAAAGAAGAACAAAATCTGGAGAAGAAATGAAAAATGTAGTTCTAGATTAAATCATTGCTGATATTGTAATGAAATAATAAAGAAGAACATTTGTATTTTTATCTCTGTATGGTATTTTTCAGCTTGATTGTACAGGTATTAGCTTGTGCAGGTATTAGCACAAAGAAGCATAGTATTTTTGTTTTAGAGACAAAGAATTGTTGTGAAACAGGAAGTTCCATGTTCCTGAAGTTTGAGCTTCAAATCTCAAAGTTTCTGGTTTTCATGATAGTCAACTAGTATAGGATTGATTGTTGGAAATTCAACTCCTCTATCACATGCCGGTTATGCAAGGCGAGCAGAGACTCAGAATATGCTTAATACGGAGGGATTTATCGTTGAGGGGGAGGACTACAACAAGCTTTGGTGGATTAGTTGATTGTTATCATGATACAGAAAGTTTGAAGTTTGCTGTTTAAATCTGAAGTTTCAGGATATCAAGTTTTGGGTATGGCAATTAATTTGTTGTCTCAAATTTTTTTTTATTTTTCAGTGTATTTGCTGAGAATTCAATCCAAAGGAAGGAATTTTGAGCAAAAGACTGAAGATCGATAAGCAAAGCTAAGATCATTAGGTTATTAAAGGGATCATTGCTCTGACAAGGTTAATGCCAGACTTGCTCTGATACAGTTATTAACAAGATGATTATAGTAATGTTTATAATATTGTTAGTTGAAAGATTATTTAGGTCATAGAGTTATGAAATTATTTTCATAAGAATACGAAGTTATAATCAATATGTTAAAGTGTATGAAATTTATATAATGTAAAGATATGTTATAAGAATTTCTACATTTAATAATGTATATTTTGCTCTGATAATATGAAATTTGTATGATATAAAGGGATTTTATATCATAAGAGTTTCTATTGCTCTGATAATTAATTATAGTTATGTATTGAGAGGGAGTACATAAGAATGATTAATTATTCAAAACAACATCAGAGTTATGTATCCCAGTCATAAATTGAGGGGGGTACATAAGAATGATGGTAGTTATGTTGATTGATCATAGTTATACTCCTAGTCATAAAATTAAGGGGGAGTGTAAGAATGAAGAATCAATTTTATAACTATGAATATGTTGTGAAATTGTATGAATACGTTTGTCAATTTTACAAGTGGTAAATTAATTGCAAGTGGTACAGTAAGGGAAAGCTCGTTTCGAGATTGTTTAAGAAAGATTGATCGTGGAAAAGTTAAAGAATTTTTGTGTAAGTTTTTTAACTTTTCAGGTTTAAGACGAAGATCAGGGAATAGATGAATATTCGATGGCTACAACCTCGTAATTGGTCTATTGGGCTAAGTTTGATTACGACTTCGTAATTGGTGGGCCGGGTTGACCCAGACCCATTCGGGTCAAGTGGGTATATAAATGATGTGCGAAATCTAGCTTTAAAATTTATAAACACGATTTACCGAAAGACTGACTACTACACACTCACAGACAGTGTACTTGATCGTATGCAGTATAGTAAAAATTGGTAAGCCGAGATCGTTCACAAGGACTTTTGTAAGCAATCTTCAAAATTAAGTGATTCAAGTAAATAAGGGTTTTGTGGCCGAGTTGCCACGTTGCAAGTAGTTAGTAAAATGAGTCAATAATCCCTCAGGATTAATCGAAAGAAGAGTTTGTTGTATGAAACAATAATTTAAAGGTCACCCATCTTGATTTCGCTCGACAACATGTTAAGATTGCACATTTGATGAAGTTCAAATTCAATTTAGTTGATTAAATAACAGAGACTCAAATTGATCGCCAACCCCGTACCCGTCAAGTTAATAACTTCATTTGACTCTCTTGTTTAAACTAGTTCCATTATTAAGACCGGTACCCCGAGACGCCTTTTTATAATTTCTCTAATTCAACAATGGTTTTGGTTATTTTAGATAACAATTGTGTCTATTGATTGTACCCAACCATTAACTCATTAACTCTTATTAATTATTGACTACCTTCTACCGTACCCGTCATAGAACCAATCGCTCCTAACTAAGCAATCAAAATACCTCCTACACAACCTAGTTACCACTAAGATTATGCAAAAACTATCCGCAATCAATAATTAAATGACAAAAAATTAATAAATTAAGATCATGACACAACGTTAAATTAAATTAACTTGAATTATAAAAATAGTGCAATCTTTATATATTGTCTCATTCCATCAAGATGGATGAAAAGGCGACTAGCCACTCATATTAAAATACGAATATCCGATCATATAAAGAGAATTCATTGTTACCGAATGATGATAAATGAAAACAATGAACGAAATAAATCCAATCGTAATCTTGATCTTCAAAGGTGGAAGAACTGATGAAAAGTCTCCTTTTAGATCCTCAAAAACGGCTGGAAAAGATGGAATAGGGTTTTGGAATGTTTTTGCAAGCTATTTATACTTTCCCTAAAACAATTACAAAAATTCGTCCTGCACTATGGCACAGTGTACACACTGCGGCGAAGTGCAACTGTTGACTGCTTTGACTTTGACCTTCATTGACCGGATGGTTGCTGAACTCTTGTGGTACTGCGGCGCAATGTAAATGGTTGTGGTGCAGTCTAATTCTCGTCCATATGACTGTTGCGCAGTCAAGTCACTGTGGCACAGTATCTCTTAACAATTCCACCGTGGCTCAGTTTGTAAACTGTGGTACAGTTGAGTGTTGTACCACTCAAAAACTTCATGTTCATGCCTTTTAAATCTTCCGTAAGCTCTCATATCACTTCAAAACGTCGTTTTCTTCAGAATCATGCTCAAGTACCTGTTAACACCTGAAACACTAACAAATACTATAAACGTACCAAATATACACGAAAATGACTCATAAACCTTACTTAAACAACTAACTAATCCGTGGAAAATGGGTATAAAATACGACATATCAAATCCCCCCACACTTAAGCTTTGCTTGTCCTCAAGCAACTCCAAGCTGAAAACAGATTAAACCTTTGCACATCATGGAACCACATTTCAGTAATAAAAAAGAAGCTCAACCACAAAATGGAATAAATGGTTAGGCAATTTTAATCTTAAATGAAAACCGGAATGTTTGACCATATTCGACTGATACACAAGCCTTAATAACACGACTAAGCACAAATGAAACGAATAAGTGATATCTCGCCTATCCTACTCCAACTAACTTACTCTTGGGGTTGAATATATGAATAATCACTCAATAGCCAAGTCGTGATGCATAATCTTTTAACCATAGGCTTGTACAAGGTTCGCTCCTACATCGCCAAGGCGCTCGCGCCCTATAACGTCTATCAGAAGAGGACTTTAAAGGGTTGTAACATGAGGTTAAACAGGGTACTTAAGCAAGGTAAGGAAATATGGGTAAACAAATAGTGTTAACAAAGAACTAACACAACATTAAACAAAGTTTTCACATATAGTCTAGTCCAAACAAACCCATGTCATTAGTTGCCAACGGTCCAAATCCCAAGAAGTTCTCCCGACTCTACCCCCAATAGAATGATAAATACTGAAACCATTGTGGTGTATACCCGTAGAATAACTCTTTCCTCCTAACTACCCATGTTGGCTTAAACGAACGTGCCAACTAAGAAAATTAAATCATAGGATATAGTATTTCAGAATCCTTTATCCGTTGGTAATAAAGATGTACTAACTAAACTCAAATGATTTGACAAAAAGTGAGACATACCAACTGACAGCCCAAGCTCTTTTTCATTTTTTTTTCTTTTTCTGTGTTTCAATTCTTTTATTCTTTTATATATATATATATATATTTTTTTTGAGCTACTTTTACTCTGACTAATTGGTATTCTCTTACATAGCGAAGAAACAGTGACA
Source organism: Erigeron canadensis (assembly GCF_010389155.1). Classification (NCBI taxonomy): domain Eukaryota; kingdom Viridiplantae; phylum Streptophyta; class Magnoliopsida; order Asterales; family Asteraceae; genus Erigeron; species Erigeron canadensis. The sequence goes on along the minus strand of NC_057767.1, from coordinate 12,981,480 downwards.
AATCATTTATTACAATGCTAAGATGAACAATTCAGACTTTATCCAAAACCATGACGAAATCAAACTATCCCCATAAGATGAGAATATCCCAACCCGACATAATAAGACAAAACCCAAACCATCCACTAGCATAGGCAACCAATGACCCACCAGGACAGGTGTATATTTGGGTGTATATTTGGGTGGATTTAATACAAAGAACAGGCTAATGACAACAGGTTTTCTATTGTTTCTTGCACTAAAAGTAAGTGCAACATACGGGTTTTCAACGGGTGGTTCACTAACTAGTGTAGTTAGCTATTAAGCAAATTACAAAACATGCACATAACAAATTTTAACAGAACAAGGGGTGAATAAACAAAGAAAAAAGGTTTTAATCCTAATTTGCCTCTTCATCATATAGAAAAATAACGGAACGATCAACAAGGACAAGTTCTAGAATCAATGCAATCACCGGCATACTCATAGCAAATGAAACAATTCGGAAATGGAAAATCAACCTCAAACTTGTACATCATAGTTCAAAGCTCTAAAAGAGACCCTTACTTCCGGATAAATCCAAAAGCCTAAGAGAGGGACAAATTTACAAGGCTAATAGTTCCAAAACCGTACACCTATCATATCTAGCAATGAATCAATAATCTCACAATTTTGGTGTTTTGGTGCTATAAGCATGCTAGCAATGTTATTAATCCAAAAGGGATTGCCATGTTAATCAGTCAAAACAAATTGCACAAATTAAAATTTTGTACCAAGGGTGTAGTTACATTGCTCATTTATATCTATAATTAAGTGACAAAAGCAATTAACTACAAGGACAAGCATGCAAAAGTTCAAAAATCCTCTAAAAATACCCGACTTTTTCCTATTTACTACCCCCCACACTTGAGTTGGACAATGTCCTCAATGTCCAATGAACTAAGGCAAATTATGGGAAATAGGGGAAAGTAAACAAAAAGCAAAATTAATAACAAGACAAACTTGCTGGGTATGACAGGTGTCCCATGCTTGAATGAAGCCAAAAGAAAAATGAGCGCTGCAGCATATGCATATGACTATCACTTGCTATCAAGCATGAACAAACACATTAAAGCCAACATATGAAATAATAAAGCATGCAAACATCCAAATCATACTTGTTAAAACTAAAATGGAAATAAAATACGACACACGGGTTGCCTCCCGAGAAGCGCTTAATTTATTAACGAGTCTTTAGCTAGACTTGATCCCCAAAGAATTACCATGGTGGGGTTTCTGATGCCCCCACACTTAGAGTGTTGGGCGGTCTACCCTTAAACGGTGAAAAACAATTACCTTTCACCTTTTCAAAGATTCAATCATTCACATCATCTACACAAAAGTCTGGTGGCCTACACGAGTAGGGTGAAAAATTTGTAAACTTAACTTTTATCATTACCCATTCCTTCAAATCCACATTTTCAAAATCTTTACTCACATGATCTATCATATCTATTTTTATAACCGAGTTTTCTACCCATTGCCGTTTATTATAAACAATATTGGGTTACCGGAAGTATAAAAACGACTCTCTTGAGAGATAATTAAGCACTTATCAATGAGGAAAGTAGCCGATGCTCCCTCTAGCTTCCTCTTTTTGCTCACCAGTTGAAAACATGCTTCTGTCTGTAATTCATCCATTTTGGTGTGTTCAAGCTCAATCGTCTTTGTTGGACTGGTTACTACCTCCTCATCCAAGTCGATTATGCCTTTATCCTCTAAATCCTGCAAGATATAGTTAGCAACATTAGTATCATCATAAGAAATGTCACATACCTTACCATGAAATAAGGAACAAATCTCCAATTCAACAACTTCAATCATTGGCTCATTGCTAATAAGTGGTAGTTCATTTGGTTCCAAATGAGTGAATTGATAATCATCTTCTTTAGAGTCAACTCCAATGTGTAACATCCGTGATTTTGACCCGTTGACTAATTATGTAATTTGACTAATGACTTTAATGCATGATACGATTACGTGACTTTTATGATTTATGGCTAGAAATATACTTGTCGGGTTGATCAATTGACGTATTATTGGAATCAACACAAGACGACTTGTGAATTAACTACTTAAGAGTATGGGTCAACCCATGAATATGATCCATGACCCATGACCCACTAACTTGATCCAACCCCATCTCCACCCAATCTTCATCCACACATCCATTCATTTTCCCTTATCCAATCTCTCTCTCTAAAGTGAAAGCAAGAACAACTCTTACACTCACTCCCTCTCTCTAGGTTTTCATCTTCATTTATTGTTGGTTCGAGCTAAATTAATACAAGAATCATCATCATTATCTTTTATCCCCATCATATCTCAAGTTTGGGTGATTTGGTGCAAGGAACTCATCCTTTTGGGTCAAATTCGGATTTGACTCTTGGAAGGATAATTGGTAAGTCAAATTCATCTTAAAGCCACCCTTATATGTGTACAAATGTAATTTTAAGTTAAACCCATGAGCCTTGGTCGAATTCGAGTCCGAAAATGCATTAAATCGAGTTAGGGTTATGCTAGGGTTTTGGGTTGGGTTGGAATGATTTTGAAGTGATTTTGATGTTATAGGTCAAAATTGTGGTGTGGGTTAAGTGTAAGTAGGTGTAATAATGTTTAAGTATGCTTCAAAACAAGTTTCAAGCCTTTCCTAGCCGAATTGAAGGTCAAAATATGGGTTTTGGGTGTGTTTTTGTTAGAAATCCAAAAAATAGTGATAAATTGTAATTTAAGTTAGTGGACTCACTTGTTGTTAAGTCATAGATTAATAATCACTAAGGTTGAGGGACTAGATGTGATAAGTTGCATATGTATAGGGATAGACTATAAATACCCTATAACCTTAGAGATTATTAAGCTTTTCCCCATATTTTCCATTCATTCCTGTATCTTTAAACACACTTAATTCCAATCATTCCTCTCTCTCTCTCTCTAGAAACATACACTAAAACACCAAGAACACACAAACACCAAATCTGCCATTGAATATGTGAATTCGGTGCTGAAATCGTGTTATTACATGTGATATCAGAGAAAAACATCATTTTGATATCGATCCATTACTGAATTCGATCACAGATTCATCAAAATTTCAAAAACAAAACCGTTTTTCTTCACGTCATTTTTTCTTCATTTTTTGCCTATCAAATCTCATAAAATCATAGTTTTTTGTGTACCAATAGATTCGTGATAGTTTAAAACACATTCCTGTCAAATTTCAAGTTCCAATTTGATCTAAATCTCTAGTTCGAATTTTAGCTTTTTTGGCGCGATTTTTGGGTTTCGAATCTGTTGTGTTTTGTGTTGAATTTTGTTCGTAGATTTGTAGTTGAGGTGAAAACGAGAATTTTGCAAGTTATTTCAAGTTCTAACTCCAAGTAATTCAGAAGATATTGAAGTTTTAAGAAGTCGTTGATGGAGTTTATGAAAATGACTTGTTTCATGATGAAGAAGATGCACCAGACGATCCTCACTAGGACGATCTTCCCAAGATCATCTTAGTGTTTGATACTTCATACTTTTATTCTTGTGCTTTGTGGCTTGAAGGACGATCCTCACAAAATTGTTCTGGCAAGTGTTGTTGTGTTGAGAAGTGTTGGTTGTGGCTAACTAATCCTTACGGATTGGTTTGGTCAATTCAAAGTATTTTTACTTTGAAAATTTTAAGACAGAAAGCTAAGACGATCTTGCCAAGATCGTCTCAGCTCCCTAATACTAAGATGATCTTCATCAAGATCGTCTCAGTATTCTTCTGAAAGTTGGTGTGTTTGGTTGATCATTCGAAGTTGTTGTGATTGGGAATCACACACTTCTTGGGTAACTGATCTTCTAGATTGGTTTTGCTCAATTACATTCCTTCCAAATCATACTAACACTCTGATCATTTTTCTTCAAAATACTTAGAATTTTTTGTTTTTTTTTTCAAAACTCAAGAAACTAAGACGATCTTCATCCAAGACCGTCTCATTTCCAAAGGTTCAAAACGATCCTCTCCAAGATCGTTTCATTTCCATTTTTTCATTTCTCAAAATTTCAAATCATTTTTCTTTAATTCACTTCAATTTCCATTTCTCATAAACCCTAAATCATACCTCAATTTCAATTTCATTTCATACTTAGCCAAATTCAACTCAATTTCTCCAAGACGATTATTTTCAAAATCATCTCACTTCTTTCTTCATTCTAGGACGATCTTGCCTAGGACGATCTTCAAATCAAGATCGTTTCATTTTCCTGATTTTCTTCAATTCTTATTTCATTTCAAGTTTCAAATCAAATCTCTTTCAAATGGCTTCTCGTTAAGCATTGGCATTGGGTTCAGATACAAGACCTTCAGTTCTCTACCGTGGTTCCTATGGACTATGGAAGAAAAGATTTATGGACTATGTGGAATGTTAACCAAATGGTCACCTGCTTAAAGATTCCATCCTTAATGGACTTGCAGTTCATCGCCATCCCACTACCAGTGCAATACTCACTCTTGATCTTTTGAATGCTGAACAAAAACATAGAACAACTGCAGATAACAGAGCTAGATCATGCTTATACAAAGCACTACCAGATGAAATCTATGGCTCTGTTGATTCTTATGATACAACCAAGGAAATATGGGATGAGGTGGCAAGACAAATGGAAGGATCTGACGTGACTTCAACAATAAGATTGACAAATGTGTTGACTGAGTTTGACAACTTCAACAAATTGCCAAATGATTCTCTAGAGGCTGTCTACTGTAGGTTCTGCAATGTCATAAATGAACTTAGGAAAAACAATGTCAAGAAATCAGAGATTGAGTTAAACATCAAATTCATCAAAGCTCTTGGTCCAGAATGGGAAGATTTTGGAACACAGATTAAGCAACATCAAAATCTGACCAAGTTCACCATCCATAATCTTCATGAATCTTTCAAACTCAATGAACATCAAGTTCTAAACAAAGCTTCATCAAGCAAAATGCTAGAAGTTGTATCTGCTGTTCCTTTGGCTTTGATTGTTGAAAAGAAGGTTTCTGAAGCTCTTAAGAGGCAAATGGTAGTTGTTTCTTCATCTGATAAGGAAGGAGATGATTTGATGGCTTCAAGAGATGGTGTTTCAGATGAACTATATCAAGCTCTTGTTGCAGTAACAAAGCATTTCAAGAAGAAATTTTACAAAGCAAGGCCAACAAACAACAATCTCCGTACTTCCTCCACAAGTGCATTTCCCAAGAAAGATCACTATCATCCTAAGAGTTATGGGCAAGGTGAAGCAAGTGGATCAAAACATGGTGAGAAGAAGGAAGCTAATGAGAAACAAGTGGTTGAGAAGGGTAAAGCATCAGACAAAAAGTGCTACAATTGTGGAATACCAGGTCATTTTGCTATTGATTGCAAGCAACCTCGGAAGCGGAACTATGAGTACTACAAGCAGAAGATGTTGTTAGCCAAACAAGTGAAAGCCGGTCATACATTGCTTGCTGAAGATGACAAATGGCTATTGCTCTCCGATGATGAAGATGAAGATCTCTCTGCTAATGTTTGCTTTATGGCGAGGTTGGCCAAGGACAAGGTTTTTGAAGCAGAAAGCACTGATGATGAGTACCCGGATGATGAGGTAAATCCTCGACTCTACTTTTTCATCAATTAAGGATAAAGAGTCATGTAGTTTAGCTTTGTCAAAATTAACAACTCATATTAAGTTTTTAGCCAACAATAACAAAAAGTTGCAAAATAGTATTTCATTGTCTAAAAGTGAATTTTCAAAACTTATTGAAGAACATTCAAAATTACTTTTTGAACATGATGCTATTAAACAAGACTTTCAATCATATAAAGACCAAGTGTTGGTTAAAGAATGTGAGTTGAATGCCTCTCCTAATTCTAAGTTATTGAACAAATGTCATAATCTTGAAAAGATCATTCATGATCTTGAAAAAGCCAATCAAGATCTTGAAATTCAAAAGACCAATGAATGGCTTCGGGCAAATGCTAGACAAATGGATGTTGATATTCTTAATAAAAAGCTCCAAGAAGCTAAACCAAACAGTGTTGAACTCGAAAGAAAGATTTCCGACTTAAATCACACTTGTTTTCTAAAAGGCATTGAGATTGAAAATCTTGAAAAACAAGTTGAGGAATTAAAAAAGAATATACTTTTTTATCAAGAGAAGTTATATAAAGTTGAACAAAACCCTATCTTGGATTTCACTGCCTATTTTAACAAGTCAAAAATTGACAAAACGGATCTTCTTCTCGGGTTGGGATTTGAGAATATCACTCCATTACAAAAAGCCAAAGAGGAAATTGAACCTTTGTATGATGAAAAATTTCTTCGACTTGGTATCGTACAACAATTTATTCGTCCATTGGATAACGAATTTGAGATTGATGAAGTTGAGAAAATACCTAAAGATGAATTTTTGATTAATTATGATGCTATAAACGCTTCGTACAAATTTAAAGAATCTTCAATTTATAAATTGGAAGAAATAGCATCAAATTTTCAAAATCAAGAGTCTGTCGGTAATTCACCTAAACCAACTATAATATATGTTGCAACCACAATTTTGGAAAAACAAATAGAAGGTTTGCAACAAAATGTAATTAATCACCTAAAGTCTCAAAGTCCGAATTCAGAGGATGAATTTATTGTTGTTGATACTAAGAAAGTTTGTGTGAATGTTTCTACTCAAACTGACCTAAGTTCTTTAGTAAACTGTTCTACCCAGACTACTTGTGTTTCATCTACCGATACCTCCACTCAGACCTTGACTGATTCTCTTGAGTGTACTTGTCAAAATGCTGCTACATTGATAGCTGATGATTATGTGCAATCTGATTTATCTGATGAAGAACTTGCACATAGTTTAGTTTTGATATGGTACTTCTATAGGTTTTTCACATGTGATACAATTGATGAGTTAGTTATTCACCCTAAGCTTAGTGCTAGTATAGGTGTTAATACTTCTACTCAAATTTCTTGTGAGACCAAAGATATGTCAGTTCAAATTGACCTAATTTCTGAGACTACCCATGATGTGAAGTTGGACCCCAAGATTCCTGATTTTTCAAATATTTCAAAAGAAGAATTTAAAACTAATCAACCTTCATTGAAATCTTTCACTAAAGCTGATTTTGATAAATTCATGGAGGGAGAATATGTTTTTGATTCAGAAACCGAGAAAAAGATTGAATCTACCAAAATCAAAGTTGAAACAAAAGAGGAATCTCAAAATCTTTTGTCCAAAGCTCCAACTTCATATTATTCAAAGAAACGAGTTAAGACCAAACTCGTCAAGACTGAACCAAAGACAGTTAAGATAGAGACAAAGACTCCTACCCCGATTAAACATGTCAAAAAGGAACAAGCTGAGACTACTCCCAGAACAAAGTACACCAAAGTGAAACTTCTGAAAGACAATCCTAATGTTTCTTCATCTAACTCTCAATCTAGTTCTTTACCTAAGGTATCTAAGTCTAGCTCAGTTTTGCTAAATAGGGATATATCAAATGGTGCGACTAGATATAGCAATAGATATGGATGGTTTTCTCATGATAAACCAAAGAAACAAGAAGTTTCCTTACCTCCAAAAGACTCTAAAAAGATGAAAGTGTTCAAAACTCCTTGTTCTAATCTTCTTAGTGTCAATTCAACAGGTGGAAAGAGCATAATTAGTGATACTAAATGCGTAGCTAAGTCATTAGTACCTAAGTTCACTAATGTCGAGAAAAAGAAGAAAAGGCGAAGGAGAAAGGATGGTAGTAAAAAGAAGAATGTTTCTGTTAATTCAAACAATTCATCTTTTAAGTCATCTTTGTTAGACAATGTTAATGGTGCCAAGGCAAGGCCTTGTGTGTTTGTAAACAATGTTAATTCCGGTTCTCGTGTGATTGGTTTGAATGCTTGTAGACATGTTACTTTTAATTCATGTGTGAATGTTCGTACTTTTTATTCAAATGTGCTTATTAATGATGTGCTTGTTAATGCTTATGTTGATTCTAAAGCATGTTTGAATGCAATTCCTAAGTTATGTACCCTGCCTGTGTTAACTAACCACAAAGGACCCGTCTTCAAGTGGGTACCTAAAGTAGGTTAAATTTCTTTGATTGCAGGAAATAACCATCTGTGTTTGGATACTCAATTCGGGGTGTTCAAAACACATGACTGGAAATAAAGCATTGCTAAAGAACTTTATCGAACGATTCATGGGAACGGTTCGATTTGGAAACAACAATTTTGCTCCTATATTAGGTTATGGAGACATTGAATGCAATGGAATTATCATCAAGAAAGTTCACTATGTTGAAGCGTTAAGTCATAACTTGTTCAGTGTTGGACAATTATGTGACAACAATCTTCAAGTTCTTTTTCGACAATCTCTTTGCAAAGTTCAAACTCTAGAAGGAGTTGATATTCTTTGTGGTGACCTTGATGATAATCTTTTTACCGTCAATCTTGATGATAACCAACCAACCGATAATATTTGTCTCATTTCAAAGGCTACATCAAAGAATTCTTGGTTATGGCATAGAAGGCTTTCTCATCTGAATTTTCAAACAATCAATACTTTGGTCAACAAGCATCTTGTTGAAGGCTTGCCGGACTATAAGTATGAAAGTGAGCATATTTGTCCTTACTGTGCTGTTGGGAAGATTAAGTGAGCTTCTCATAAACCGAAGAAATCTCCAAATTCTTTAGCACCTCTTCATTTGCTTCACATGGATCTTTGTGGGCCGATGAAAGTACAAAGCCGAAATGAGAAAAGATACATCTTGGTTATTGTTGATGATTATTCAAGATATACTTGGGTCAAGTTTCTTGCATCCAAAGATGAAATATCTCAGATTTTGATTGATTTCATCACTTGTACTCAAGTAAATCTTCAACTTCCATGTCGTTACATCCGTTCGGATAACGGAACTGAGTTCAAGAATGCCGTCTTTGATGAGTTTTGTAAATCCAAAGGCATTACTCACCAATTTTCAGCGGTTCGTACCCCACAACAAAACGGTGTCTTTGAAAGGAGAAATCGAATGCTTGTAGAAGCTGCAAGGACAATGCTTGCTTATTCCAAGTTACCATCCAATATGTGGGCTGAAGCTGTTGACACTGCTTGTCACACTCAGAATCGGTCCATCGTTAATTAGCGTTTCGAAAAGACTCCTTATGAGGTTGTTAACAAACGAAAACCCAACATCAACTATTTTTATATATTTGGGTGTGTTTGTTATACTTTGAATGATCGGGAGAATCTTGGAAAATTCGAGAAGAAAGGTGATGAAGGTTACTTTGTTGGTTATTCCAAGACATCAATTGCCTATCGAATCTACAATCGCCGAACAAATACAATTCAAGAAACAATGAATGTTTGGTTTGATGAGATATCAGACATGATTTTTGAGCAAGAAAGTTTGCTACCAACAAGTAATGATCCAAGTGCCTGAAGTACTTCAACAAGGACTTCTACTTTAGTATCTAAATTCAAGAAGTTTCGAACTCCAACAAGTGATGAATTAGATATTCTTTTTGAAGAATTCTACAATTCCAAACCGATTCATGATAAAGAACCTCAATTCATCGCTGAACCAATTCCAAACAATGATCCAATTCCTGACAAATATCATGAATCATCATCAAGTTCTTCTGAGCAAGGTGCTACATCTTCTAGTAGTATTTTTCATCCTCTTCTAATGATTCTTCTTCACCATCCTTTCCTGATAATTCTTCTCAAGTGAATGTTCAAGAACAACCTACCCGCTTTACTCAGACAATAAATCCATTGAACATTCCAAATGTGTATGTGCCACTTGATTTTGATCATCCATTTTATGAGGAAGCAGTTCTACCAAGCTATGATTCCATCTCTCAATAAAACTCAAGTTTTAATGATGATGATGTCGATATTCAACAACAATATCCTCTTCCTCATGATCGCAAATGGTCACGTATGCTGAAAGATCATCCTACTGATCAAATAATTAGAGATCCATAAGCTGGTGTAACTACTCGTACTTTAGTAAACGAGTGTCTTGTTGCACTTTCTCTCGGCAACATCGAACCCAAAACTGTCTCTGAAGCTCTTTGTGATCCAGAATGGATGAAAGTGATGCAAGAAGAACTCGCTTAGTTTGAAAGACTGAAAGTATGGAGATTAGTTCCAAATCCGAGAAAAGATGAACCAATCGGAACAAAATGGATTTTCAAGAACAAAAAGGTTGAAAATGAAGCTCTTCGTGATCCAGAATGGGTTAAGGCTATACAAGAAGAACTCACACAGTTTGAAAGACTGAAAGTATGGAGATTAGTTCCAAATCCGAGAAAGGCTGAGCCAATCAGAACAAAGTGGATATTCAAAAACAAAAAGGATGAGAATGGAGTGGTAGTAAGAAACAAAGCTTGACTTGTTGCAAAAGGTTATTGCCAACAACCTGGTGTTGACTTCGACGAAACTTTTGCTCCAGTTGCAAGAATGGAGGCCATTCGAATTTTCTTAGCTTATGCCGCATTCCGAAACTTCACTGTGTTTCAAATGGATGTGAAGACTGCTTTCTTGAATGGTGACCTCAAAGAAGAAGTTTACGTTGAACAACCAGAAGGTTTGGTTGATCCTCAAAGACCAAACCATGTCTACAGGTTAGACAAGACTCTGTACGGTCTTAAGCAAGCACCCCGTGCATGGTATGATTCCTTAACTACTTTCTTACTAAGAGGTGGCTTTACCAAAGGCACAATTGACCCTACACTGTTCATTCACAAACAAGGTAAGCATGTTTTTCTTGTCCAAATATATGTTGATGGCATTATTTTTGGGTCAACCAGTCAAACATTTTGCCGAAACTTTTCATCTCTTATGGTTAATCATTTTGAAATGAGCATGATTGGGGAAATGAACTACTTTTTGGGTCTTCAAATCAAACAATTACCAACTGGTATTTTTATATCACAAGGTAAATACATAAATGATATGTTGAAAAAGTTTGATATGACTTCATGTTCATCAATTTCTACCCCAATGGCTGCTCGAACAAACATAAATGCTGATAAAAATGGGAAACCATTTGACCAAAAGAGATATCGAAGTATGATTGGTTCATTGTTGTGTCTTACAACATCTCGCCCAGATATAATGTTTGTAACATGTATGTGTGCTAGGTATCAAGCTGCTCTAACTGATTTACATTTTCAAGCTGTGAAACGAATCTTTCGTTATCTGAAGGGTACACCCAATTTAGGTCTCTGGTATCCAAGGGATACTGGATTCAATCTAACTGCTTATTAAGATGCGGATCATGCAGGTTGTAAGCTTGGTCGCAAGAGCACTTCCGGTACTTTACAATTTTTAGGTGATATGTAATTAACACGATTTCATCTCCGAATTCACAGATTCAATGGTGGATTTTGTGTGTGTGTGTTCTTGGTGTTTTAGTGTGTGTTTCTAGAGAGAGAGAGAGAGAGAGAGAGAGAAAGAGGGGAAAGATTGGGATTAAGTGTGTGTAAATTTGTTACTGGAATGAAAGTTGTTGTTAAAGTTATGATTTCTAAGGTGTTAAGGGATTATTTATAGTCTAACTATACAATTAAGCTAATTAACACATCTAGTCCCTCATCCTTAGAAATCATTTATATATGACTTAACAACAAGTAAGTCCACTAACTTAAATTACAATTTATCACTATTTTTGGATTTCTAACATTCCCCCCCCTTAGTGATATATTGTAATGAATGAAGTACGTGCTAATCTTGTCTTGTTGGAATGAACTTGATGAGCCCGATGGTAAAGACAATTGGTCTGTTGAAAGAAGTGTTTGGAGAACTTGATTCAATCTTGGTCTTGGACTTCTTGAAGTTAAATCATGAAGAGATTCTCAATGTTCTTTTTGAACAGAGAACAAGTATGTGTTCTTTCTTGATTCTTTGAAGATTGTTGAACCATGAATCAGAGTTGTCTTTTGAGGTGCGGAAGGTATAAACTTGGCTTTGGTTCTTCAATCTTCGATTCTTGAGTGAAATTCATCTTTTTGGAATGAAGTATCATGAACTTGTACTCTCCTCCTTGATGTATGCATTGGAGCTTCTTGAACGAGTATAATTGTATGACTTGAAGATCTTGAATGGAATATGTTGATGAAGACTCTTTTGAAGCTTTACTTCTATGTCTAGAATCTTCCAATCAATCTTTCAACTTTTTGTAGCTTTGATCTTTGTCACATTAACTTGAACAAACAGAGTAAACATTTGAATGAAGTTTGGATAAGTCTCTTATGAAGTGATCATGCTCCCCCTCAATCCATGAGTATAAACATTTGGAGCATCTTTGAACATTTGTTCCATCTCGAGATAATATCCTTTCATCTCTGGTCTCATTCTTATCTTTGTAATCAATGTAGATTTCCTCCTTTTTCAAAATCAAGAACTCAATCAACTAAAATCTAGTGAAAATCTGAGCTCAATTGACTGAAATGTTTAGAAAATCTTTGACAAGTTAATCTAAAGAAACTTGATAAGAAACTAGATTTGAAAGAAATCATTCCAGTTCACTCTAATTAGTTTAATGATGGAGGGGATATTGGACAACATAGGTCAAATGTATAAATATCCTTCTCCACCCCTATATTTGTAAGCCTTTCCATTAATTCCATACATCTTTCTCTCTATGTTATTTTCTCTCAACTCCATCTTCAACCTCCATACACCCAATCAATACAACCTTTTCTCCTTGCTATCTTTTTCTTATTTCTTCCCCAATTAATCAATCATAATCTTTTCTCCCCCTCATAATGACAAAGTTGGGAACCAATGTCATTATGCAAACATTGATTGAGAAAATGTCACAAGAAATATGACAAACTAAAACGAGATTCACATGGAGAAATATCAACCATCAACGTATCAACCCAAACCATTAGCCCAACCCAAAGAATCCTAAGGGTAACTAAAATGTAAGGTTTAAGTTGTTGATACAAATGTTATAGAATGGTGTTGGTGGTTTTTGTGTTTGTGAGATGAGAAATGAAAACCGGATAAGAATGATCCGTTAACATATTCAAAAATCAAAAGGATTAATGAAATGACCGATATAAATATGTTACATTTTTCGGATTTCCTATGTATCATTTATACATGCACAAAGCAATGTTCTAACATAGTTCGGTCTACGACTTTTCAATCACGAGATTGCTTCAAAGAATATAAATCATGGTTAGTACAACCAAAGCGTTCGATAACCGCAATCTATTATCCTTAAAGACTTTTTGGTAAAATCCGAGGTCACTGTTAGACTTCTCGTTCACTCAATAATCACATAAATGTAATTATGAGACCTACGTTCAACGTTGGAAAAGATGTTAGCATTGGTAGGATTTCCATTTGATCATCATGGAATATCAAAAGATATCACTACAAATGTTCCGGCTATATCACATAGATAAGCAATAATATCACAAAGATATGACTCGAATGTGTCTTAAGAAAATGAATAATAATCAAATTAATGATCAAGCAAGATAGCTCTAGACACAACGTGATCAAATGAAGGTGGGGACTGGAGCAGAGTGTCGCCCTTATTCAATATCAACATCTTCCAAATGAAGAGTCAATAGAAATGTGAAAAATCTCCGTGAGAAATGAAACAAATATTTGTTAAGAAACACTTGAGTGGTTAGGTAAAGATGTGCATCGCTCCATGAAGTCTTTATCAAGATATCAACAAATGATATCCGATAGAAATGTGTTTTACCCAGCGATTTGAGAAATTTAGGGAAGGGTATCATTTCTTTTAACCCTTTTCTCACAACATATCACCGTAACCTCTCACTTTTCGACTTTACTCCCTCCATCATATTTGCACGAAACCATCATCACTCAAAATACCCTTACTATCTAATGAAAGAATTGAATACTCCGGGGGTAGAATCATCGGCGATGATAAAGTTCATGGAGTGAACGAATCTCTCAAGTGCAAACTAATCACCGAACTTCAATTGATGAAAAGTCATATGAAAATCATCTAATGTGTGTATGAAAAGATTTAATAACACATTTGAAGTTTTGAAAGTTTTGAAATCACAAACTCCCCTTTAATCTATGCAAAAGTAGATTAAAATTTGTTTTCATAGAAAGGTGAAGCAAAAATTGGTTTTTGTGAAATCAAAAAGAGTAAAATCTTTGTTGTGATATATACAGAAAAATTTGAGAGTCTAACGTGAACAAGATTTTAAGAAACACAAAGTTTTGCTTTAACAACAATGTTCATAGTAAGACTGCTAGGGAGTACAAAAAGGCATTCGATCCTTCGCATCTTACGTCAACAAGTTGGATGCAAATAAACATTTTAAGCAAAAAATTTCATCTCAATCAATTGTTCAAGATGAGACAACTAGGGAGTACACAAAGGCGTTCGATCCTTTGCTTCTCATATCAACAATTGAGAATTTTGGAAAAAAGATTTGTTTAACAATAGAAAGTAACAAATTCTTTTGGCGGGAAAAATAATTCTTGCCCATGATCTTAAAAAGAAATCATGAAAGCCTCTTTTGGAAATAAATAAAACTAAGAAGCACGGGTTATACACAAAGTATGTATAAGCCACTGTGATATAAATAAATCAATGAAACACGGGTTACATACATAGTATATGTAAACCACTGTGATATAAATAAATTAATGAAGCACGGGTTATACACAGAGTATGTATAAGCCACTGTGATATAAATAAATCAATGAAGCACGGGTTATACACAGAGTATGTATAAGCCACTGTGATATAAATAAATCAATGAAGCACGGGTTACATACATAGTATATGTAAACCACTATGATATAAATAAATCAATGAAGCACGGGTTACATACATAGTATATCTAAACCACTTTTGAAGAAGAAAAAAAAATAAAGAAAATCCTTTTGTTATTTTTCAAAATTTTATACTTTTGTATTTGATTTTGTCTTTTCAAATTTTGTATTTTTGTTTTTCAAGAATGTATTAAGAACAAAATAAGTTAAGGTTCAAGATTTAACATGCCAAGCTTGGAGATAAGAAAGTTAAACCTCTTTTCGTCCAATGGTTTGGTGAACAAATCTGCAAGCTGATAGTCAGTGCCCACAAAGTAGAGCTCGATGTCACCTTTCTTAATATGATCTTTGAGAAAATGATATCTAACATCAATATGCTTTGATCGAGAGTGGTTTACTGAGTTGACAGCAATAGCAATAGCACTTTGAGAATCACAACAACTAGCCGCAGCCACATATTCAGCTTCAGCTGTTGATAGTGACACACAATTCTGTTTCTTGGAAGACCAACTCACAATTTTATCACCTAAAAATTGTAAAGTACCGGAAGTGCTTTTGCGATCAAGCTTACAACTTGCATGATCTGCATCTGAATAAGCAGTTAGATTGAATCCAGTATCCCTTGGATACCAGAGACCTAAATTGGGTGTACCCTTCAGATAACGAAATATTCGTTTCACAGCTTGAAAATGTAAATCAGTTGGAGCAGCTTGATACCTAGCACATACATGTTGTAAACATTATATCTGGTCGAGATGTTGTGAGATACAACAATGAACCAATCATGCTTCTATATCTCTTTTGGTCAAATGGTTTCCCATTTTTATCAGCATTTATATTTGTTCGAGCAGCCATTGGGGTAGAAATTGAAGAACATGTAGTCATATCAAACTTTTTCAACATGTCATTTATGTATTTACCTTGTGATATAAAAATACCATTTGGTAATTGTTTGATTTGAAGACCCAAAAAGTAGTTCATTTCCCCAATCATACTCATTTCAAAATGATTAACCATTAGAGATGAAAAGTTTCGACAAAATGTTTGACTGGTTGACCTAAAGATAATGTCATCAACATATATTTGAACAAGAAGAACATGCTTACCTTGTTTGCGAATGAACATGGTAGGGTCAATTGTGCCTTTGGTAAAGCTACCTCTTATCAAGAAAGTAGTTAAGGAATCATACCATGCGCGGGGTGCTTGCTTAAGACCGTAGAGAGCCTTGTCTAACCTGTAGACATGGTTTGGCCTTTTAGGATCAACAAAACCTTCTGGTTGTTCAACGTAAACTTCTTCTTTGAGGTCACCATTCAAGAAAGCTGTCTTCACATCCATTTGTAACACCGTGAAGTTTTGGAATGCGGCATAAGCTAAGAAAATCCGAATGGCCTCCATTCTTGCAACTGGAGCAAAAGTTTGGTCGAAGTCAACACCAGGTTGTTGGCAATAACCCTTTGCAACAAGTCGAGCTTTGTTCCTTACTACCACTTCATTTTCATCCTTTTTGTTCTTGAAAATCCATTTTGTTCCGATTGGTTCATCTTTTCTCGGATTTGGAACTAATCTCCATACTTTCAGTCTTTCAAACTAAGCGAGTTCTTCTTGCATCACTTTCATCCATTCTGGATCACAAAGAGCTTCAGAGACAGTTTTGGGTTCGATGTTGCTGAGAGAAAGTGCAACAAGACACTCGTTTACTGAAGTATGAGTAGTTACACCAGCTTGTAGATCTCCAATAATTTGATCAGTAAGATGATCTTTCAACATACGTGACCATTTGCGATCATGAGGAAGAGGATCTTGTTGTTGAACATCCACATCATCATCATTAAAACCTGAGTTTTGTTGAGAGATGGAATCATAGCTTGGTAGAACAGCTTCCTCATAGGATGGATGATCAAAGTCAAGTGGCACATACACATTTGGAGTGTTCATCGGGTTTGTTGTCTGAGTAAATTGGGTAGGTTGTTCTTGAACATTTACTTGAAAAGAATTATCAGGAGAGGGTGGTGAAGAAGAATCATTAGAAGAAGATGAAGAACATTTACTTGAAATTGGGTAGGTTGTCTGAGCAAGGAAGTAGCACCTTGCTCATAAGAACTTGATGATGATTCATGATTGTTGTCAGGAACTGGATCATTGTTCGGAATTGGTTCAACGATGACTTGAGGTTCTTTATCATGAATCGGTTTAGAATTGTAGAATTCTTCAAAAAGAATATCTAATTCATCACTTATTGGAGTTAGAAACTTCTTGAATTTAGATGCTAAAGTAGAAGTCCTTGATGAAGTACTTGAAGCACTTGGATCATTACTTGTTGGTAGCAAACTTTCTTGTTCAAAGATCATGTCCGACATCTCATCAAACCAAACATTCATTGTTTCTTGAATTGTATTTGTTCGGCGATTGTAGATTCGGTAGGCAATCGATGTCTTGGAATAACCAACAAAGTAACCTTCATCACCTTTCTTCTCGAACTTTTCAAGATTCTCCCGATCATTCAAAGTATAACAAACACACCCAAAGATATGAAAATAGTTGATGTTGGGTTTGCGTTTGTTAACAACCTCATAAGGAGTCTTCTCGAAACGCTGATTGACAATGGACCGATTCTGAGTGTGACAAGCAGTGTCAACAACTTCAGCCCACATATTGGAAGGCAACTTGGAATAAGCAACCATTGTTCTTGCAGCTTCCACTAGCGTTCGATTTTTCCTTTTAACGACACCGTTTTGTTGTGGGGTACGAACTGCAGAGAATTGGTGAGTAATGCCCTTGGATTTACAAAACTCATAAAAAACGGCATTCTTGAACTCAGTTCCGTTATCCGAACGGATGTAACAAACTGGAAGTTGAAGATTTACTTGGGTAAAAGTAATGAAGTCAATCAAAATCTGAGTTGTTTCATCTTTGGATGCAAGAAACTTGACCCAAGTATATCTTGAATAATCATCAACAATAACCAAGATGTATTTCTTCCCATTTCGGCTTTGTACTTTCATCGGCCCACAAAGATCCATGTGAAGCAAATGAAGAGGTGCTAACGAATTTGGAGATTTCTTCGGTTTATGAGAAGCTCGTTTAATCTTCCCAACAGCACAAGAACGACAAACATGCTCATTCTCATACTTATAGTCTGGCAAGCCTTCAACAAGATGCTTGTTGACCAAAGTATTGATAGTTGGAAAATTTAGATGAGAAAGTCTTCTATGCCACAACCAAGAACTCTTTGACGTAGCCTTTGAAATGAGACAAATATTATCGGTTGGTTGGTTATTATCGAGATTAACGGTAAAAAGGTTATCATCACGGTTGCCACAAAGAATGTCAACTCCATCTAGAGTTTGTACTTTGCAAAGAGATTGTCGAAAAAGAACTTGAAGATTGTTGTCACAGAATTGCCCAACACCGAACAAGTTATGACTTAAAATGAACTTTCTTGATGACAATTCCATTGCGTTCAATGTCTCCATAACCTAAGATAGGAGCGAAATTGTTGTTCCCAAATCGAACAGTTCCCATGAATCGTTCGATAAAGTTCTTGAGCAATGCTTTATTGCCAGTCATGTGTTTTGAACACCCGGAATCGAGTATCCAAACACAGATGGTTATTTCCTGCAATCAAAGAAATTTAACCGACTTTAGGTACCCACTTGAAGACGGGTCCTTTGTGGTTAGTTAACACAGGCAGGGTATATAACTTAGGAATAGCATTCAAACATGCTTTGGAATCAACATAAGCATTAACAAGCACATCATCAATAAGCACATTTGGATAAAAAGTACGAACATTCACACATGAATTAAAAGTCACATGTCTACAAGCATTCACACCAATCACACGAGAACATGAATTAACGATGTTTACAACCACACAAGGCCTTGCCTTGGCACCATTAACATTGTTTAACACAGAGGACTTAAAAGATGAATTGTTTGAACTAAAAGAAACATTCTTCTTGTTACTACCAGCTTTTCTCCTTCGCCTTTTCTTCTTTTTCTCAACATTAGTGAACGTAAGTACTAATGACTTAGCTACCCATTTAGTATCACTAATTAAGCTCTTTCCACCTGTTGAATTGACACTAAGAAGATTAGAACGAGGGTTTTTGAACATTTTCATCTTTTTAGAGTCTTTTGTAGGTGCGGAAACTTCTTGTTTCTTTGGTTTATCATGAGAAAACCAACATTAGGATTGTCTTTCGGAAGTTTCACTTTGGTGTACTTTGTTCTGGGAATGGTCTCAACTTGTTTGGTTTTGACATGATTATCCGGGGTAGGACACTTTGGTTTTAACTTATTGATTTTTGTGATGGTCTTTGGTTCAGTCTTGAGGAGTTTGGAAATAACTCGTTTCTTTGAATAATATGAAGTTGGAGCTTTGAAAAATGGGTTTTGAGATTCCTCATTTGTTTCAACTTTGATTTTGGTATATTCAATCTTTTTCTCAGTTTCTGAATCAAAAATATATTCTCCCTCCATGAATTTATCAAAATCATCTTTTGTGAAGAATTTCACCAGAGGTTGATTAGTTTTAAATTCTTCTTTTGAAGTATTTGAAAAATTAGGAATCTTGGGATCCAACTTCACATCATGGGTAGTCTCAGAAATTAGGTCAACTTGAACTGACACATCTTTGGTTTCACAAGAAATTTGAGTAAAAGTATCAACACCTATAGTAGCACTAAGCTTAGGGAGAACAACTAACTCATCAAGAGTATCATAAGTGAAAAACCTATAGAAGTACCATATCAAAACTAAACTATGCGCAAGTTCGTCATTAGATAAATCAGATTGCACATAATCATCACCTATAACAGTAGTAGCATTTTGACATGAACATTCAAGAGAATCAGTCATGGTCTGAGTGGAGGTATTGGTAGATGAAACACAAGTAGTCTGGGTAGAATGGTCTACTAAAGCACTTAGGTCAGTTTGAGTAGAAACATTCACACAAACTTTCTTAGTATCTACAACAATCAATTTATCCTCCGAATTCGGACTTTGAGACTTTAAGTGATTAATAACATTTTGTTGAGATTCCACCTTTTGTTGCAAACCATCTATTTGTTTTTCCAAAATTGTGGATGGAACATACATTTTAGTAGGTTTAAGTGAATCACCAATGGACTCTTGGTTTTGAAAATTTGATGCTATTTCTTCCAATTTAAAAATTGAAGATTTTTTAGATTTATACGAAGCATTTATAGCATCATAATTAACCAAAAATTCATCTTGAGGTATTTTCTCAACTTCATCAGTCTCATATTCGTTATCCAAAGGACGAATAAATTGTTGTACCATACCAAGTCGAAGGAACTTTTCATCATACAAAGGTTCAATTTGTTCTTTGACCTTTTGTAATGGAGTGATATTCTTAAATCCCAGCCCGTGAAGAAGTTCCGATTTGTCAATTTTTGACTTGTTGAAATAGGCAGT
The DNA here is from genome assembly GCF_010389155.1 of Erigeron canadensis. Taxonomy (NCBI): domain Eukaryota; kingdom Viridiplantae; phylum Streptophyta; class Magnoliopsida; order Asterales; family Asteraceae; genus Erigeron; species Erigeron canadensis. Next base: position 12,961,250 of record NC_057767.1, on the reverse strand, counting down.
GAAAATCCAAAAGAGGGTTTTGTTCAACTTTATATAGCTTCTCTTGATAGAAAAGTATATTCTTTTTAAATTCCTCAATTTGGTTTTCAAGTTTTTCAATCTTAACGCCTTTTAGAAAACAAGTATGATTTAAGTCGGAAATCTTTCTTTCGAGTTCAATATTGTTTGGTTTGGATTCTTGAAGTTTTTTATTAAGAATATCAACATCCATTTATATTGCATTTGCCCGAAGCCATTCATTGGTCTTTTGAATTTCAAGATCTTGATTGGCTTTTTCAAGATCATGAATGGTCTTTTCAAGATTATGACATTTTTGTAATAACTTAGAATCAGGAGAGGCATTCAACTTACATTCTTTAACCAACACTTGGTCTTTATATGATTGAAAGTATTGTTCAATAGTATCATAATCAAAAAGTAATTTTGAATGTTCTTCAAGAAGTTTTGAAAATTCACTTTTAGAAAATGAAATACTATGTTTCAACTTTTTGTTTTTGTTGGCTAAAGTCTTAATATGAGTTGTCAAGTTAGACAGAGCTAAATTAAGTGACTCTTTATCTCTAACTAATGAAAAAGTAGAGTTAAGATTTACCTCATCATCCGAGTACTCATCATCAGTGCTTTCAGTCTCAAAAGCCTTGTCCTTGGCCAACCTCGCCATAAAGCAAACATTAGCAGAAAGATCTTCATCTTCATCATCCGAGAGCAATAGCCATTTGTCATCTTCAGCAAGCAATGCATGACCAGCTTCCACTTTCTTGGCTAATAACATCTTCTGCTTGTAGTACTCATAGTTCCGCTTACGAGGTTGTTTGCAATTAATAGCAAAATGACCAGGAATTCCACAGTTGTAGCACTTTTTGTCTGATGTTTTCCCCTTCTCAACAACTGGTTTCTCAAATCCTTCTTTCTTCTCACCATGCTTTGATCTACTTCCTTCACCATGCTCATAACTCTTTGAATGAGAGTGTTCCTTCTTTGGAAATGCACTTGTAGAAGAGGTGCGGAGATTGTTGTTTGCTGGCCTCGCTTTGTAGAATTTCTTCTTGAAATGCTTAGTTACCGCGGCAAGAGCTTGATATAGTTTATCTGAGACACCATCTCTTGTAGCCATCACATCATCTCCCTCCTCATCAGATGAAGAAACAACTACCATTTGCCTTTTAAGAGCTTTAGAAACCTTCTTTTCAACAATCAATGCCAAAGGATCAGAAGATACAACTTCTGGCATTTTGCTTGATGAAGCTTTGTTTAGAACTTGATGTTCATTGAGCTTGAAAGATTCATGAAGATTATGGATGGTGAACTTGGTCAGATTTTGATGTTGCTTGATCTGTGTTCCAAAATCTTCCCATTTGGGACTAAGAGCTTTGATGAATTTGATGTTTAACTCAATCTCAGATTTCTTGACATCGTTCTTCCTAAGTTCATTTATGACATTGCAGAACCTACAGTAGATAGCCCCTAGAACTTCATTTGGCAATTTGCTGAAGTTGTCAAACTCAGTCAACACATTTGTCAATCTTATTGTTGAAGTGACGTTAGATCCTTCCATTTGTCTTGCCACCTCATTCCATATCTCCTTGGCTGTATCATAAGAATCAACAGAACCATAGATTTCATCTGGTAGTGCTTTGTATAAGCATGATCTAACTCTGTTATCTGCAGCTGTTCGATCTTTTTGTTCAGCATTCAAAAGATCAAGAGCCGGTAGTGGGATGGCGATGAACTGCAAGTCCATTAAGAATGGAATCTTTAAGTAGGTGACCATTTGGTTGACATACCACATAGTCCATAAATCTTTTCTTCCATAGTCCATAGGAACCACGGTAGAGACTGGAGGTCTTGTATCGGAACCTAATGCCAATGTTTCACGAGAAGCCATTTGAACTTGATTTGATTTGAAACTTGAAATGAAATGAGAGTTGTAAAAATCAGGAAATGAAATGATCTTGGTGAAGATCGTTCTAGGTGAAGATTGTTTTGGAAGATCGTCCTAGATTTGAAGAAAGAAGTAAGACGATTTAATGGAAGATCGTCTTGGAAGAAGTTCAGTGGAATTTGTCTAAGTATGAAATGAAATTGAAATTGAGATATGTTTTTGGATTTTTTGGAAATGGGAATTGAAATTGATTTAAAGGAAATTGAAATGAAAATTGAAAGATGAAAGATTTGGAAATAAAACGATCTTGAAGGAAGATCGTCTTATAAATTTGAAGGAAAATGAGACGGTCTTGTTTTGAAGATCGTCTTAAGGTACTTTTCAAAAAAAAAGTCCAAGTCTTTTGAAGAAACTTGGATAGAATTTCAGTATGAAACGGAAGGAATGTAATTGAGCAAAACCAATCTAGAAGATCAGTTACCCAAGAAGTGTGTGATTCCCAATCACAACAACTTTGAATAATCAACCAAACACACCAACTTTCAGAGAGAAACTAAGACGATCTTGGTCAGGATCGTCCTAGGATCAGAAAATGAGACGATCTTGGGGAAGATCGTCTTAGAATTTTGTCTCAAAATTTTCTAAGGAAAAATACTTTTCAAGTATTTGAATTGACCAAACCGATCCTTACGGATTAGTTAGCCACAAACAAACACTTCACACTACAACCACTTGACAGAACAATCTTGTGAAGATCGTCCTACAAGCCACAACACACAAGAATGAAAATTGAAATCTCAGGCACTAAGACGATTCTGAAGAAGATCGTCCTAGTGAAGATCGTCTTGGCATCATCTTCTTCATCAACACATCAGTTTCAAACATAAACTCCATTAACGACTTACTAAAGCTTCAATAACTTTTGATTTACTAGGAGTTAGAGCTTGAAATTTCTTGCAAACTGATTGTTTTCACCTCAGCTACAAATCTACAAACAAAATTTAACACAAAACACAACAGATTCTAAACCCAAAATTTGCGCCAAAGAGCTAAAATTCGAACTAGAGATTTAGATCGAATTGGAACTTGAAATTTGACAGGAATGTGTATTAAACTATCACGAATCTATTGGTGAACAAAAATCTATGATTTTATGAGATTTGAGAGGCTAAAATTGAAGAAAAAATGACGGATAAAAACGGTTTTGATTTTTTGATTTTTTTTTGAGAAATCTGTGATCGAATTCAGTAATGGATCGATATCAGAATGATGTTTTTCTCTGATACCACATGTAATTAACACGATTTCATCTCCGAATTCACAAATTCAATGGTGGATTTTGTGTGTGTGTGTTCTTGGTGTTTTACTGTGTGTTTCTAAAGAGAGAGAGAGAGAGGGGAAAGATTGGGATTAAGTGTGTGTAAATTTGTTATAGGAATGAAAGTTGTTGTTGTTAAAGTTATGATTTCTAAAGCTAATTAACATATCTAGTCCCTCATCCTTAGAAATCATTAATCTATGACTTAACAACAAGTAAGTCCACTAACTTAATTTACAATTTATCACTATTTTTGGATTTCTAACATGATAAAATTGTGAGTTGGTCTTCCAAGAAACAGAATTGTGTGTCACTATCAACAACTGAAGCTGAATATGTGGTTGTGGCTAGTTGTTGTGCTCAAGTTCTATGGATGAAGACACAACTAACTGATTATGGTCTGAAATATGATCATATCCCTATCTATTGTGACTCTCAGAGCGCCATTGCTATTGCAGTCAACTCAGTAAATCACTCTCGATCAAAGCATATTGATGTTAGATATCATTTTCTCAAAGATCATATTGAGAAAGGTGACACCGAACTCTACTTTGTGGGAACTGCCTATGAACTTGCAGATTTGTTCACCAAACCATTGGATGAAAAGAGGTTTAACTTTCTTATCTCCAAGCTTGGCATGCTAAATCTTGAACCTTAAATTATTTTGTTCTTGATACATTCTAGAAAAACAAAATACAAAATTTGAAAGATAAAAGCAAATACAAAAATAGAAAATCTTGAAAAACATATAAAAAAGATTTTTTTTCAAAATGGTTTACATATACTATGTATGTAACCCGGACTTCATAGTTTTATTTATTTCAAAGAGGCTTACATATACTCTATATGTAACCCGTTTTTAAATGTTATATTTATGATGAAATGTTTATACATTTTAAAATCCTGTTGTTACTTGCTTTCAAATAAAGTTAATTGTTGATATGAGAAGCGAAGGATTGAACGCCTTTGTGTACTCCCTAGTTATCTCATCTTGAACAATTGATTGAGTTAAAAGTTTTCTTAAATGTTTTATTGCATCCAACTTGTTGATGTAAGATGCGAAGGATTGAACGCCTTTGTGTACTCCCTAGCAATCTTACTATGAACATTGTTGTTGAAGCAAAACTTTATGTTTCTTAAAATTTTGTTCACTTTAGACTCTCAAAATTTTTTGTATATATCACAACAAAGATTTTACTCTTTTTGATTTCACATAAACCAATTTTTGCTCTACCTTTCTATGAAAAACATTCTTGATCTACTTTTGCATAGATTAAGGGGGAGTTTGTGATTTCAAAACTTTCAAAACTTCAAATGTGTTTTAAATCTTTTTCATACATACATTTGATAATTTTTAAATAATTTATCAATCAATTGAAGTTCGGTGATTAGTTTGCACATGAGCAATCCTTTCACTCCATGAACTTTATCATCACCGATGAGTTCTAACCCCTGAGTATTCAAATCTTTCATTAGATTGTAAGGGTATTTTGAGTGATGATGGTTTTGTGCAAATAAGATAGAAGGAGTAAAGTCGAAAAATGAGAGGTTAAGGTGATATATTATGAGAAAAGGGTTAAAAGAAATGATACCCTTCCCTAAATTTTCAAATCGCCGGGTTAAAAATGTTTTTTTTTTTATAGGATGTCATTTGTTGATATCTTGATAAAAGACTTCATGGACCCAATGAAGCGATGCACATCTTTACCTAACCACTCAAGTGTTTCTTTACAAATACTTGTTTCAATTCTCACGGAGATTTTCACATTTCTATTGACTCTTCACTTGGAAGATGTTGATATTGAATAAGGGCGACAGTCAGCTCTAGTCCCCGACTTCATTTGATCACATTGTGTCTAGAGTTATCTTGATTGGTCATTCATTTGATCATTATTCATTTTTTTAGGACACATTCGAGTCATATCTTTGTGATATTATTGCTTATCTTTGTGATATAGCTGGAACATTTGTAGTGATATCTTTTGATATTCCACAATGATCAAATGGAAATCCTACCAATGCTAACATCTTTTTCAACGTTGAACGTAGGTCTCATAATTACATTTATGTGATTATTGAGTGAACGAGAAGTCTAATAGTGACCTCGGATTTTATCTAGAAGTCTTTAAGGATAATAGATTTTGGTTATCGAACACTTCGGCTGTACTAACCATGATTTATATTCTTTGAAGCAATCTCGTGGTTGAAAAGCCGCAGACCGAACTATGTTAGAACATTGCTTTGTGCATGTCTCAATAATACATAGGAAATCCGAAAAATGTTATACATTTCTATCGGTCATTTCATTAATCCTTTTGATTTTTGAACATGTTAACGGATCATTCTTATCCGGTTCCATTTCTCATCTCACAAACACAAACACAAACACAAACACCATACTATAACGTTTGTTCCAACAACTTCAACCCTACATATTAGTTACCTTTAGGATTCTTTAGGGTGGGCTAATGGTTTGGGGTGCTGTTTTGATGGTCGACATTTCTCCATGTGCAATACATCTAGTTTCGGATTGTGTTATTTGTTTTAGCATGTTATCAATCAATGTTTACATAATGACATTGGTTCCCAACTTTGTCATTATGAGGGGGAGAAAAAGATTATGATTGATTGGGGAAGAAATAAGAATAATTGATGCAGAAAAGTTATGGAGAAAAGTTTGTGTTTGAAACTGAAGTGAAAGAATTAAAATTGAAATTTGAAAATTTTGTACTTCAGGTTTCTTCAAGTTTCCTCCAAATTTTTCCTGCTGAAATATGTTCTCATGAAAATCGAGCTATGGATTATTCAGATTAACTTGTCAAAGATTTTCAAAACATTTCAGTCAATTGAGCTCAAATTTTCACTAGATTTTAGCTGATTGAGTTCTTGATTTTGAAAAAGAGGAAATCTAAATTGATTCCAAAGATAAGATTGAGATTGAAGATGAAAGGATATTCTCTCAAGATGGAAAAAATGTTTAAAAATGCTCCAAAATGGTTATATTCATGTATTGAGGGGGAGCATGATTACTTCATAAGAGAATTATCCAAACTTTATTCAAATGTTTAATCTCCAAAGTGCTCAAGTCAATGTGACAAAGATCAAAGCTACAAAAAGTTGAAAGATTGGTTAGAAGATTCATGACAAAGAAGTAAAGCTTCAAAAGAGTCTTCATCAAGATGTTTCATTCAAGATCTTCAAGTCATACAATAACACTTGTTCAAGAAGCTCCAATGCATACATCAAGGGGGAGAGTACAAGTTCATGATACTTCATGTCAAAAGTTGAAATTCGCTCAAGAATCAAAGATTGAAGAATCAAAGCCAAGTTTATACCTTCTGCATTTCAAAAGACAACTCAGATTCATGATTCAACAATCTTCAAAGATTCAAAACACACACACAATCTTTATTCTCTGTTCAAAAAGAACATTGAGAATCGCCTCATGATTTAACTTCAAGAAGTGCAAGACCAAAAATTGTTTCAACATACTCATTGTCTTCACCACCGGGCTCATCAAATACATTCCTACAAGACAAGATAACACGTACTTCATTCATTACAATATATCACTAAGGGGGAAAATGTTAAAAATCCAAAAAATAGTGATAAATTGTAATTTAAGTTAGTGGACTCACTTGTTGTTAAGTCATATATTAATAATCACTAAGGTTGAGGGACTAGATGTGATAAGTTGCATATGTATCTTTACACACACTTAGATATTATTAAGCTTTTCTCCATATTTTCCATTCATTCATGTATCTTTACACACACTTAATTCCAATCATTCCTCTCTCTCCCTCTCTAGAAACACACACTAAACACCAAGAACACACACACACCAAATCTGCCATTGAATATGTATTGGCTCGTGTTATTACAGTTTTGGGTGTATTGGCTCGTAAATCAGTTGCTGAACTGTCTGGGCTGGAGTGCGACGAAGTGGCTAAGCTGCGGCGTAGTGGGCTGAGCTGTTTGGGCTGCGACGCTGCAAAGCAGCTGAAACCTCGGAAATGGGAAACTGCAATGCAGTTTTTTAGATACGGCGCAGTGGGACCCCTCCAGCCAAAATACTTTCCTAGCTCCTCTTCTAATGTCCTAGGATCGTCCCGACCTTCCCGGAATGTCCTCTTATGACCTTATTGGTGTCCTACACAAGACAAACCATTCGTTCAAAGTCGTGAGTTGTTTTTGAAGCTAAACTTGAGATATTAACTCAACGATATACATATATATGTATGTATCTTTTGATCCGTAAGTCCGTTTTGGATGCATGACCTATCGTTGGATTCGTCTAAGATTCTAGTTTCTTGTAGTAACCCTCATTTGGTATGAAACCTTCCCCATCTCTAAAAAAGGTCGAGTCTGTTGTGTCTAAGTCCTTACTCAGGGAAGTTGCTAGCACATTAGTATGTTGTGGCTCGACTTAAACTTGATTTAGACCTCACCTAGACTTTCTAACAACTTTATCAAGTCCCGGGGGTCGCTAGGGTTGTACTCGTTATGAGTAGGACGTAAATGAATTGTGCTAATAATTACATGTGATGATATAATTATAGGTGGTGAACCCTAGAAAGTATATATTGGTCCTCGAATGCACTGCTTGTGTTTTAATTAACTAACTTGTAATGTAATTACTAAATAACAAGAATAAAGATGAGCTGTAAAGAACTTTGTTTAGTTATATGAAACTCAAACTAAACGATGAAAACATGGGTGGTTGTTTTACAACAACAATGAACTATAAACAGGAAATTTATGTTAAGTTTTTGAACACACAAAAACTTAACAAATTACTTAGAGAAAGTAAAGTAAAACTGTGGAACACACAAACCAGTTTTAATGGCTGGGTCAAGTGATTCCTTTTATAGGCAGATAAAGAATCACATGACTGCTCTAATAGATGTTGACACATGAAGGTTGTCAACTATCTATTGGTGGATCATTCAGATCTGCAGAAGCCTCTTTCCTTCATCTTGTTTGTTTCCAAAAACGGTATGAAAGAGAAACTTTACTGCAACGAAGTAGTACAAGGTCACATGTCTTTATCTTGATCTTTCGACACGTGTCCTTGGGACCATTCTTCTAATCTTCAAATTCCCGCTCATATTTGACCAACAAATACTAGACGGTGAGTCATTGAACATATCCTTTTAAACTCTGAAGATCGAATATGCTTGCAGATGAGTGAGCTCGCTGACAGCTCGCTGAATGAGCCTCTCGCTGAGTTCCTCAGCGAATCCCTGATCCAACAATCTCCCTTTATTCGCTGAGGAGACTTAGCTGAATGGGGGGCTTGTACTGACAAACATTTGACAAGGGATTTTTGATGTAATGCTGATTTTATAAATGACAAATTTGTTACAAAATATCAATCATTACAAAATCTATAAACAAACTATTCCCACATGCATTCTTCCTTGGCCTTAATTAGATCTGCATCATTTTGTCGTTCGGGCTTCAGCAGCTCTCTATCAATCAGCTTCACAAATTCTTTATTGTTAGAGGATTTGATGCAGTATTTCCTTATCTTTACCAGAAAAGCCGAGGAAGCAATGCCAATCTCATTTGTACGGAAGAACAGTTCATGACCATGAACGTTGCAAAAACACAACCCTCCCAGCTTTTCATCATATTCTCCATCAATGAAGAGAGTTCTTGATGGCATCTTTAAGTTAAGAAGTGGCTCTTCTTCAATATTAGACTTAGGGATAGCTCTGAGAATAGAAGGGAGCTGAGAGATTGCTTGGCCAGCAGCTGTCCTCTTGGTGCCACTTCTTGGTTGCTGGGGAGGAAGAGGAGGATAAGGATGTCTGGCAGAGCTGAGCAGCGAATCTTTTACTTTGTATTTTCGCTCTTTGCTACGGATGTCTTTGATCTGCTCTCCAGCCATCTTGAGTAGAGGATCAAATTGTAGAGACTTCTTATCCTTGATAAGCTTGAAAATCTCTATCCATTCAGTTGGCCCAAGTGTTGAAGGTTTGACATTTTTTAGATTGAACAACTTGGGCATTCCTCTTCTTTGTAAACACAAATTCATACCTTGTTGAGTGAGAGTAGGATTTACCTTGAGAATTTCTTCTTCTCTTTGTCTTATTTCTCTTGACTTGAGGTAAGCTGCCTAACTCTCCTCCAAGGTTTTAGATTTTTTTGCAAAAAATTGCTCTTCATTCCTCTTGAGAGCAGCCAAACCCAGTTTCCTTGTCTCCTCGTCAGCGCCCTGTAATTCCTCATCCACAATCTGCTCACTGATGAATTTAGCTGACAGCTCTTCTTCTTTCTTTTTGCTTATTCTTTCATGCTGAGCTACAACTTCTTCTGGAGAAAGATCAGTGGAGGCAGTTGTTGACTTTAGAAAGGCTCCAAACATCAACTTTTCTTGCTGACGAGGTTTGGGTGGCTTTCCTTGAGAAACCATGACTGCTTTCCCTTTTTCAGCATATTTCTTTTCAAGGGCAGCATGGAACTCGGGAGTTGGTTTGAATGAAGATACATTTATTGGCCTTGCTGGCAGCACTTCAGCAGGCTTTTGAACGTCTTTAGTAAGACCAGCTGGCATCTCCTCAGCTATCTTCTCAATACCCTCTTCATTTTCCTTCTCCCCCTCAACACTTTTAGTAAGACCAGCTGGCATCTCCTCAGCTGTCTTCTCTATACCTTCATCATTTTCCTTCTCTCCCTCAACATTTTCAGTTGGGACCTCCTCAGCAGTTTTCTCCCCCTTGGAAGTAGCTGAGGGACTTGCTACTTCCACATGTTGCTTTTTGAGGAGCCCCAACATTTCTCCCATCATACCCTTGAGGGAGGCCACTTCATCTTCCAGATGCTTTGTTCTGCTAACAGATTCATGAAGTAATTGTTTGTCCACAGCAACCTGGAAGGGAGTGCGGGAAAAGACTTGAGCTTTGAGAGATGAGATTTCAGAGGTGAGAGAGGAGAGGAAATTTTCTTGAGTTCTGGAAAGAGAGGAGATGGAGGAATCGAGTTTATGGAGTTGGGCTGTAAAGAGAATGTTAGATTGGGAGAGTTGATTGAGAGAGGATAAGAGTCCAGGCACTTCAGTGATTTTTGCTGCATTTAGTTCAGATGTAAGTTTGGCAAGCGAAGCAGAGATTTGAGAGTTGGAAGTGCTGACCCTCTTCATACTTTGTTCTAGCAGCAGTTGGTTTCTTTTGAGAAGAGTTTCATGAGACTTGTGCTGCAAGTGGTGTTCCTTGATGATGCCAAACACTTTGTCTTTCAACTCAGCCATCTCATCTATCATTTCATCATTTCCAGTCATCAACTTCACAAATTGAGCATGAGCATCAGCATTTAACTCAGCTATCTTGTCTACCAGCCAACCATATAAATATCCCTGTCTATTTCCTTGGCTCTGGTAGTTTTGCACTCTCCTTAATAGTTCGTGTAGCTGACATGTTTCAACATAGTCAAGACCTGGCACGTTTACAGAAGTGAAGGCAGTTTGGAGATCTTCATCAGCAGAGGGAACCTTGAGGGCCTTTAAAGAAACTGGATATCGAGTACAAGGAACCCTGAAGAAATCCGGATGGTGCAAAGGAGGTATTTCCATGATAATCTCATCATCCACCTCCTCAACTTCGACATACACTCCTGGCTTCATTTTCACACACTTGCACCTAATTATCCTCATTTGAAGCTCAGCATCATCTAAGTCAAGTTTGAACTCTCCAAAGTGACCATCAAGTTCAAATTCAGCAGTGGGCTTTGGAGAGAACCTTGGAGGAGGTGGCATGTCACCAATAAACTCTGGAACATCTTCATAATGTTGAGGAGAGGAAAGAAGCACATATCCCAGTTCTTCATCTAGAAACCCACTAACCACATCTTCCTCACTTTCTTCAGCAGCAGCGAGTATGATTTCAGCTTCATCATTTAATGGGTCGAACTCGCTGCCTGCTTCTTCATCAGTCAAATTTCCAAAAATATATGTCTCAGTCCCTGCAAAAGCAGTTTCCGAGACAGAAGTAGATTGGGGGTTAAGGGAACCTGGTGCCTCAACCTCAGTGTGTTGTTCCACCAAGGTATCATCGGCCGTAGAGGGTGTTGACTCTAGCATCACCTGTGATCTGGCTGCTGTCAACGACTCAGAAGGTATTTGAAGAGAAGAAGGAATATTTTACTTGGGGTGGATTTGGACTTAGACCTCTAGTAGGCTGGGGTAACCCAATATCTTCACCAACCTCTCCTACAGAAATTTGAGGTGGCTGCTTGCTGCTCCCGTTTAACTCGTCAGCAGCCTGTTGGGAGGCTGCTGATGGGGTGGCTTGGGTACTATCGTCCTTGGGCGTAGAGGACTTCCTAACCTTTGGTTTGCCCTTTGAATCACTCCGCTTTCATTTTGGGACGACAGTGGAGGGTGAAGATTGTAGATTTTTAGTTGGGGACGCTGCCTTAGGAATAGATTTGGTCTTTTTGGAGGCTTTGGAGGTCGCTGGGGGGGTTTATCAGCGAACCAGCCTCAGAAGGCATTCCGGCGTCCGCAGCGACCATATCAGCCACTTCATCAGTAAGAAGTGCTACCTCCCAGTCGCTGCTTTTGGGGTAAAGAGAAGAGTTTAAGGAGAAGAGTACCTCTTTTATATGTGGAGTGAGGCGAGCAACCAAGTGTTCAGCTGGTTGCTTATAGATGTTGTTGCCCCCCCCTTGCAACTTGTATTGTGGCAGCATTTGGTAGATCATACTCATCACCCAACGCCTCTTTGAAGATAAGGGAGAAAATTCTCACAAAGGGCACAGTGTGAGATCTGTTGTTCAGCGACACCTTGTTCTTCATGTCGTTGAAGATCAATAAGGCAAAATCCACAAACCTTCCTTCTGCCAAGGCATGAATAATAGGCATCGAAGTAGAGGACGCCTGATTATAGGATCCAGAATTTCCACCCATGCACTGGATCACATGGGTGAATAGAACCCTCCATATCCTTGGGAGATTTTGTTTAAGAGGATTGCTAGGGATGGCCGGAAGGTTCCTCAGATTGTGATTGTACCCGATAGAAGGCAACCATGCCTTCCACTCATCATTTCCAGCCGCTCCCACAAACACATTTTCATCATCTTCTTGTGGGAAGCGTAGAGTACGGCGTAACGATGCTGGAGTGATGGAAATGGATTTTGTTCCTTCTCGAACAGTACCCACTATAGACTGGGTGGACTCATCATAGTTACATGTCCACCAGAATTGACGAAGAAGATGAACATATATCTTCTCCGGATCTGCCATTATACAGTAACTGGCAGGGGAAGCATGAATGAAATCGAGTATTGGCTTATATCCTTTTGTACCTTTCGGTACGTCAGACGAGCCGAGATGGTTGTTAGGTTTAACAACCATCTCAGAAGCATTGAAGGAGATCTTTGAGGATTTTATTACATTGGCAGATGGAGAGAAAGAAGAAGAATTCAGATAAGACTTTTGAGTGGCGGCGGAAGCAGATGGAGTTTGAGAAGATGAAGCCATTTTAAAGTTTAGAGAGAAAGAACAATGTAAAGATTCAGAGAACTAAGAAAGCAGAGATGATGAAGATTAAGAGTTTTTGAGAGATTTTTAAGAGAATGAATAGTTAAAAGAAAGCATGAAAAAGGAAGAATGGGTATGAAGTAGTATATATAGGGTATGGTAAAGTAAGGTGATTGGTCAGAAACGAAAAGACAAAAGAGAGTTTTTCTCTCTCCTCATTTTCAACATCTATAGTTGATTAACAACTGTAACCCTATATATATTTAAACATATAAAACATTTTGTGAGTAACGTTTTGAAAAGAAAAAAAAGATATTTTTCAAAAATACTCGAGTATGCGCCGTATTCGTCTGACAGATACAGACCAACAGAGGCATAGTCATGGTCTCAAGTGGACGGATGACGCACTTGAGTAAAAACAAGTGGGTAACTTTTTTGTAAACGTGTATAATATGTGGCACAAAAGTCTGCCACGTCATCCACACAGTTACATTTGAAATAGTGAGTTTCAGACCCAGTCCTATGTTTTATTTAATATGTTTTATTTTATTTAATAGAAAATATCTCAGCGAACGTATCGAAAAGAACATATTTTAAATAAAGTATCAGCGAGCATATGACACACATATGGTCGCTGAGATACAATTTTTGGCAAATTGTCAGCCATCAACGGATTTTAGGAGTCTTTACCAATAACCGTTTGCTATTGGACTAGATGGAAACTTTTGACTTTCCATTGCCTTTATTTTGCTTTTTCCCAAAGCAACAGGGATCAACGGATTTTATAAGTCTTTACCAATAACCGTTTTGCTATTGGACTAGATGGAAACTTTTGGCTTTCCATTGCCTTTATTTTGCTTTTTCCCAAAGCAACAGGGATCAACGGATTTTATAAGTTTTTACCAATAACCGTTTGCTATTGGACTAGATGGAAACTTTTGGCTTTCCATTGCCTTTATTTTGTTTTTACGCAAGTAAGTCAAACTTAAACTTGCTGACTCCAATTAACCTTACACAAGACTTGTAAGTTAGATAGATGAGTCACCATTCAACATTCCAAGCCTGCTGACAAGATCTTTAAATCTCTTCTCATCGAGAGGTTTTGTGAAGATGTCAGCGAGTTGATCATCAGTGGGGATGAAATAAATTTCTACATCTCCTTTCATGACATGGTCACGTATGAAATGATACCTAATGTCTATGTGTTTGGTTTTGGAATGTTGAATAGGATTATGTGTGATAGCAATCGCACTTGTGTTGTCACACATAATTGGAATCTTAGTGTAATCTAAGTCATAGTCAGCGAGTTGGTGTTTCATCCAAAGGACTTGTGCACAGCAACTCGCTGCCGACACATATTCAGCTTCAGCAGTGGAGATGGACACTGTATGCTGTTTCTTACTAGACCAACTAGTTAATCTCCCCCCAACAGTTGACATCCTCCACTGGTACTCTTACGATCTAACATGCAACCAGCATAGTCAGAGTCAGAGTAAGCAACAAGATCAAAATTTGATTCCCTAGGATACCAAAGACCTAAGGTCATTGTACCCTTCAAATATTTAAAGATGCGTTTGACAGCAAGAAGATGAGACTCTCTAGGAGATGCTTGGTATCTTGCACATAAGCAAGTAGCAAACATGATATCAGGGCGACTCGCTGTAAGATACATTAGCGAGCCAATCATCCCACGATAGTGAGTGGGGTTCACATGCTTACCATCAGGATCAGCATGGAGATTATTGGGAGGAGACATGGGGGTTGGTTTTGGAGAAATGTCAGACATATCAAACTTAGCCAACATGTCTCGGATATACTTTTCTTGGTTGATAAAAATACCATCAGTGAGCTGACGTATTTGCAACCCAAGAAAGAAGGTTAACTCTCCCATCATACTCATTTCAAAGTGAGATGACATAAGAGAGCTAAACTTTTGACAGAGTTTGGTGCTTGAGGATCCAAAGATAATGTCATCAACATAAATTTGGACATATAGTATATGAGCACCTTTTCGAAAGATGAAAAGAGTGCTATCAATGGATCCTCGCTGAAAGTTGTTAGAGAGTAGAAATTCAGAGAGAGTGTCATACCAAGCCCTGGGAGCTTGCTTAAGACCGTATAAGGCCTTGTAGAGACGATAGACATGATGTGGCTTGGCTGGATCCTCAAAACCAGGTGGCTGCTCGACATAGACTTCTTCATTGAGTTTTCCGTTTAGGAAGGCACTCTTAACGTCCATTTGATAGACCTTGAAGTCTCGATAAGCAGCATGTGCCAAAAATTAGCGTATAGCTTCTAATCTGGCCACTGGAGCAAAGGTTTCATCAAAGTCGACTCCTTCTTCTTGAAGATAACCTTGTGCAACCAGCCTAGCCTTGTTGCGTACAACAACACCGTCTTCGTCCATTTTGTTTCTATAGACCCATTTGGTACCAATGGGTTCCTTACCATGTGGTAAAGGTACTAAAAACCAGACGTGTTGTCGTTTAAATTGAGTGAGTTCTTCCTGCATGGCAGCAACCCAGGAGGGATCAGCCATTGCTTCACCAATATTTTTGGGAGTGATCATTGACAAGAAATTAACATATAGACATGTGTTTCTAGTCGCTGATCGAGTCACAATTCCCTGCTGAGGATCACCAATAATTTGGTGAGCAGGATGACTGGCTGTCCACTTAAGTGAAGGAACACTTGAAGAGCCAAGATGAGTATCAGCAGAAGATGGGGAGAAGTGAATAGAAGGAAGAGGATTATATGAAGAAAGGTCAATAGTGACAGTGGGTTCAGTATCAGGATGATCAGTTGAGTTATTTAACTGAGTTAAGTTATCATTGATGTTGGAGTTGTCAGCAAATGCCATATCCTCAGTGTAAGCTGATGCATCATGAAACTCTTCATCAGCAGAGTCATCAACTTGCATATCATCAGCCAGTGATCTAGGTTTGGCTGATGCTGCATGGATTGACCTTAAGATAGGCTCAACTGGCTCAATCGTATAAATATGAGCAGCAACTTGCTCTAGCTCAGTGTCTGCTGAACTATCCTCAGTGAGTTGTTGATTAAGAGGAGGCGAGCAAGAAGCATCGATATATGAGTCAGCATCCTCCATAGAAGGGTTAATGAACTCATTGAAGATCTCTTCAGTAGAAGATGGTTGGATACCTCTAAGAGCAGAAGAGCTTTCATCAAAAGTGACATGAATTGATTCATCCACCTTTTGAAGACGAGTATTGAATACTCTAAAAGCTTTGCTGATAGAAGAGTATCCAACAAAGTAACCATCATCAGCTTTAGGATCAAATTTTCCTAAATGATCCTTATTATTAAGAATAAAGACAGGACATCCAAATACGTGAAAGTATTTGATTTGAGGTTTCTTTCCTCTTAAAACCTCATAAGCAGTTTTGTCATGTCTTTTGACAATAAGACATCTATTTTGGGTGTGACAAGCAGTGTTGACTGCTTCAGCCCAAAACCTACTGGGAAGAGAGGACTCACTGAGCATAGTGCGTGCTGCCTCTATAAGAGTTCTATTTCTCCTTTTAGCAACACCATTTTGCTCAGGAGTTCTAGTGGAAGAGAAGTTTTGTGAGATCCCTTGATCAGCACAAAAGGTTTCAAGAGTGTGGTTTCTAAACTCAGTGCCATGATCACTTCTGAGTTCTTTGACCCTTATGCTGTTGAGATTTTCCATTTTCTTAATGAATTTAATGATTTCATCAGCAGCATCACTCTTGGAATTGAGGAAAATTGTCCAAGTATATCGTGAATATTCATCCACAATAACTAAAGTGTATTTGCTACCCTTTAGACTTTGGACATTTACTGGACCAAAAAGGTCCATGTGAAGAAGGTGAAAACAACCCTTAACAGAGTTGGCTTGTTTAGTCTTGAAAGTAGCTCTATGGCATTTGCCTTTTTCACAAGCACCACAGAGTCTATCTTTTTCAAAAGAGAGAGGAGGAAGGCCACGAACAAGGTTCTTTTTGGCCAGTGAGTTTATGGTTTTGAAATTTACATGCGACATACGCTTGTGCCATAACCAATTCAGTTCAGCAGCTGACTTTGCAAAGAAACAAGTCTCACTATCAGTTTTGATAGGAGTGAAGTCAACGAGATATACATCTCGTTTTCTTGGAGCAACCAATACGACTTCCTTGTTTATATTTACAACAGTCCCTTGATGTTTATCAAGAATGACTTTGTAGTCAGCGTCACAAAGTTGACTTATGCTTATGAGATTGTGTTTTAATCCATTCACATAGGCAACTTTGGAGAATTTGATTAACCCATTTGAGAGGAGACCATAACCTTCAGTTTGTCCGGTAGAATTGTCACCAAACACTACAGTAGGGCCAGCAGCCTCTACATAGTTATCCAGCAAGGTCTTTGAGCCAGTCATGTGTTTTGAACATCCACTGTCCAAATACCACACACCTTTTCCTAGTGAACCCTGCAAGGATAAAACAGAGGGTTTTAATTTGGTCCATTTTCAGACTCACTGACAGGAATGTTAGTAGAAGTAATGGTGGGTGCATCAAGGGTAGAGGAAGACTCAGCGGAGAAAGTTTCCTCAAGGGAGAAGTGATTTCCTAAATCAGGAAGCACATGAATTCTGTCGTTCTCATCAGTGGTCATCATGTTATTCTCATTTTCTTGAAGCACCACTGAGTTGCTGACAACGTTGGGAGCACTGAACTCAACCAATATTGCAGGTCGTCCCCACGAATTGGAGATTACATTCTGAGAATGAGGAATCTCAATGCGTTGAGACGCAATGTAGACCTAGTGTCAATGAAGAGAGATTCATTTGATAGATTTTCACTAATCATGGGAGATGAGGCAGTGTTGGTTAGAGAGGTACAGACTGAAGTGTGAGCATCTGATTGCATTACAACTTCAGGGGCATCTCTTGAGTTACAGCACTCTGTAGCAATGTGTCCTCTCATGCCACAAATATAGCATTTCCTGTTAGAGGAATTGCTTTGTTGATTGCAAAGAAGGAATTCTTTAAGTTAAGAAGACAAGTCATTGACTTGTTGAGCAAGTTCAACAATTTTTGGGTCAGAAGAGGTTGAAGCCTTAGCTTTTGCCCTGGACTTAGGTTTTGTTTTTTGCTTGCGAGAATTCTTAAGGAGAGGAGGGGGACCCAAGAGAGATTTGCCAGTGGGGTCATCTAGACGAGGAGTGGAAGAGGAGGCCATTTGTGAGCCTCTTAATACATTCCAAGCTTGTTTATGTTTAGTTTGAGATGAGGGAATCCTAGATTGAAAAACCCTATTGGGAGTGGTGGATCTAGAAGATCGATTAGGAGTGGAAGACCTCCCTTGCCTATGAGGGAGATATTCCACAGGTGGAATAGATGATTGTGACTGCTGGGAAGAAAACTGTCTTTTATTTGGAGTGGAGGATCTCACTTGCTGATGTGGCAAGTGTCCTCTTTGTGGAGTTACACTCCTTGATTGATGCTGGGAAGCATTTCCTCGCTGAGGAGTAATACTCCTTAGTCGCTGCTGAGAAGTGTTTCCTCGCTGAGGAGTTGTACTCCTCCTTTGTTTCTGAGAAATGTTTCCTTGCTGAGGAGTGGTTGGTCTGATGATCGTCTGAGACACATTACTTCTTAGAGGAGTTTGGTTTCTCAAAATAGATCGAGGTGGAGAAGGATGAGAGGCTCGCTGATGGACAGCCGGTTTGGCTTGAGATGAGCCCTCATTATGAATCCTAATATCTCCGAACCTTACACGCCTCTCCATGAGACGTTCATGCTAAGATATATCAGAACTTAGGATTTTAGAAGGAAAAGAATTTGATGAGATAGACTGAGGTTGCTGCTTAGTATGATCAGCTCGCTGAGGTGTGCTATAGTCATAAGGAGCAACAACATTACTTCTTTTGAAAGTCTCAGACTTATTCAAAGTAAGGGGCTGAGGAGCGATGGACTTGTAACCATCACTTGAAATATCTCCATGAAATGTTTCATTTGGAGAATATTGAATTTTGCCTTCGTATGGCATCATGCCAACTATAGGCTAGTGGGAAAATATGTTATTTGAGGATGAGGATGAGCTAACTACTTTAGCTTCAGAAGAATTTGAAGGGTCGCTAGAAAGAGATGTGGAGGATCCAGCGTCCATTTCAGTGTGGTAATCATTTCCTTTAACGAAATACCACTTTTTCATTTCCTCAGGAGAAGTAATATCAGAAGGAGGAATAGAGATTTCAGGTTTCACGTCATCTTTAAACATGTCAGCGATGCAGGCAGTAGATTCAAAATCTCCACCTATCACGGCCTGAACTTGTGCAGGGACTTGTTCATTTAGACATTGATGATGAAATTTAGAAGCTTTTGACCAAGAGGTCACAATCTTCTTGAGGTTGAGAATTTCAAGCTTAAGTTTTTCATTTTCAAGCTGAAGTTTTTGAGTCAGCAACTCATGTGACTGAAGTTCAACATGAACATTCTTCAGTCTATTGAGTTTATTAGATTTTTCACTCAATTCAGAACTTACTGAAAGGAGTTTAGAGTGAGCTTCAGCACGCAGAGTTTCAACGAACTGAAGATCACATGACAAGGACTCAATAATTTTGGTTTTGTCCTCATCAGCAGTTGAAAGAAGAGTGTGTACCTTTTTGACAGTGACGTTGACCCACTGACTTGTTGAGACTTGGTCTTTTGTCAGCGCATCACTATCAGCTAGAGCCATGAGACACATGGCGTCAACATACTCCTCATCATCAGAGTCATCTGAATCAGCCCAGTCATGCTCTTCAGCGACCAGACCTTTGCCTGGTGTTTTGGCTTCTTCAGTTTCAGCCATTTTGGCTTTGAGCTGATAATACTTGTTCCTGTATTCATCAGCAGTTTTAGATGAGTTAGATTTTGGAGCAGCAGGAGTTGGGATAGAAACCCTGCACTCCTTTTGGTAGTGGCCTTTTCTACCACATTTCCAGCATTCCTCATGTGATTTATCCACAGGAGGCTTATATGGAGCAACCGACTTACGGTTGTTCCATTTCCTGGAGTACTTCTTTCCAGCGATTAAAGCAAATTCTACAAAATCACTGAACATTTCCTGTTTCTCTTCAGCATCAAGCTCTTCAACAAGAGCTTGAAAGGATGCTAGAAGAGAAGAGGTGCTGGCACTATCATTGGGATAGATAGGCTCAGAAGAGATGAGAGCAAGAGGGTCAGATAAGGGGTTTGCAGAAGAGCTGGTAGCAGAAGAGGAGCCAGCATGTCTCCTTGATTCAGCAGAGGCTCTAATATTTTGAGCCAAGGCTTTCTCTTCAAATTGAAGAGTGCCAAACAACTCCTCAAGATCCAGTTCTTGAATCTTTTTGGTGGTACGGAGGATTTGTCTAAGATTCTGCCATTTTAGAGGAAGAGAATCGATGAACTTATGACATACCTCAAAATTGTCATGGGTAATGCCAACGTTTGTCATGTCATTGAGCAACCCTTTAAATCGGGTATATGTGCCCTCGAGACTTTCATCAGGAAGAGAAAAGAAATTTTCATAAGCACGTTTGAGGTCAATTTTCTTGGTTTTGATCAAGTCAGCTGACCCTTCATAAGTGCTTACTAGTCTTTCCCAGACTTCCTTTGAAGTGGGGAATTTAATGACAAGTTTCATCACCTCAGTGGGAAGGGTGGTGATGATCATGTTTTTCAATCTAGAGTCAAGATTGACTAGCTTTCGCTCTTCTTTAGTCCACTGGACTTCATGCTTGACTAGATCTGTTACAATTTCAGGAGCATCAGGTGTTGCACCTGGTGTTCTTTGAACATACGTAGGAATGTAAGGACCTTCATTTAGAATGGTCATAAGATATGGCTCTACACCCACTATGTGTAGTAACATTCGTTCCTTCCATGAACCAAAGTCCTTTGGCTCAAATTTTGGAGGAATAGAAACGTAACCAAAGTCACGTGTGTTAACAAGAGTGGGTACAGACGACATCTTTTAGAACAGAATAGAAAAAATTGAGATTTAAAAGTAAAGAAAAGAAAGAAAATAATGTAAACACAAGAGGCAAACGGATCTTGTTCCAATAATTTAGGAACAGAGGCTCTGATACCACTTATTGGTCCTCGAATGCACTACTTGTGTTTTAATTAACTAACTTGTAATGTAATTACTAAATAACAAGAATAAAGATGAGCTGTAAAGAACTTTGTTTAGTTATATGAAACTCAAACTAAACGATGAAAACATGGGTGGTTGTTTTACAACAACAATGAACTATAAACAGGAAATTTATGTTAAGTTTTTGAACAAATTACTTAGAGAAAGTAAAGTAAAACTGTGGAACACACCAACCAGTTTTAATGGCTGGGTCAAGTGATTCCTTTTATAGGCAGATAAGGAATCACATGACTACTCTAATAGATGTTGACACATGAAGGTTGTCAACTATCTATTGGTGGATCATTCAGATCTGCAGAAGCCTCTTTCCTTCATCTTGTTTGTTTCCAAAAACGGTATGAAAGAGAAACTTCACTGCAACGAAGTAGTACAAGGTCACATGTCTTTATCTTGATCTTTCGACACGTGTCCTTGGGACCATTCTTCTAATCTTCAAATTCCCGCTCATATTTGACCAACAAATACTAGACGGCGAGTCATTGAACATATCCTTTTAAACTCTGAAGATCGAATATGCTTGCAGATGAGTGAGCTCGCTGACAGCTCGCTGAATGAGCCTCTCGCTGAGTTCCTCAGCGAATCCCTAATCCAACAGTATACATTGGGAGTTCGTAGTTGAGATCAATTATGTGATGACTTGAGTACGATATGGTTTTGGTTTGAGCTTGATTGTGACTAAGATGGATTTTGGTTGTTTGATAATAATTGTTGATTTAGGGCAAAGTGAAGTTATGGCGTTAACTTGATGTAACATTATAGCAATTTAATGACATCACGGATTGCACACGCTTGGTTTAAAGCATAATAAGGAACCGATATGCTTTTTGGGAAGTTGATTGAGTGGAGGGTTAGCCGCCGGTACACCCTGTATACAAACTCGATCGATGACTAGAAAGCATATTGGATTCGGATTATACTTTAAACCATCCGTGCTAGATTCTTGGATTGAATGATAAATGATTGTAGTGAACTCGGTATGATAAGTAATAAATTCCCCCTAGAAATCTATCGCTTTTGCATTAGTATAATGGTATAAAATGTGTATGTTATATCGACATGAGAGCATTGACAACTTGTGTGACTAACATGTGAGCAATTCGAGACCAACTTTCGGGTCAACGTGTTATTTGTTTTTATAGAAATGGTAAGACCAAGAAGAGCTGGAGCTAACTACAAGGCTAAATCGGAAGAACCTCAACCGGAACCTCAACCAGAAGTGCAGGGAGGTAGAGGTAGGGGCCGGGGTGGTAGAGGCTGTGGTGGAGGACGAGGTAGGGGCCGAGGTAGGGGTCATGGTGAGGATCCTAGGCCTAACTTGGCGGATGTGATTGCTCAAACGGTCACCAATAGCATGCCAACTATTGTTGCCCAAGTCCAAGCAACTCTTGATGGGAACAATGGGGTACAACCTAATGAACATCAAAATGTTGGAAACCCGGAAAATGTGAATGATGGGGGTGCTCAACCTCATGTTGTAGAAGAAGAAGAAGAAGAAGAAGAACTCGAGAGAGCGGATGACTATAGGGCTAGGTATAACCAACATGGAGTGTACCGCCAAGGTTGTCAATTCAAAGATTTCAAGAATTGTGGGGCACCGGAGTTTGATGGGTTGGGTGGGCCCGTGGAATGTATAAAATGGTTTGAGAGGATTGAGGCGGTGATTGAAAGGAGTCATTGTACTTACGATGACCGAATTTATTATGCCTTCGGTATGTTCAAGGAAGATGCTTTAAGTTGGTGGAACCAAGAGAAGGCCTTGGGTTGGGCCCATAATTTGGAATGGGCCGACTTCAAGAACAAAGTGAAAGAGAAATTTTTCCCACCTTATAAGCTCCAAATCTTGACCATTGAGTTTGTCCATCTCAAAATGGACGGGGCCGACTACAAGGGCTATGTTAGACGATTCCAAGAGTTGTCTACCCTTGTTCCTCACCTAGTGAGCACCGAGTCTCGGGCCAGTGATAAGTTTGTCTTGGATTTGACTCTACAAGTCCGTTCTCTCATCAATCCGATCGAGGCTATTAACCGTGCCGGTAGTGTTACCGAAGACTTGTTAAGAAGTGGAGTTTTGAGTAAATCATCATCATCATCAAAAAGAAAGGAGGTTGGGGAAACAAGTGGTCCAAGGAAGATGGGAAGGTTTGACCCCAAGAATGCTAATCGAGGTAGGGTGATGGCGGCGGTGGAGCCGGTGAAGAAACCTTATGTGGGGCCCCACCCACATTGTGGAAGATGCAATAGACACCACCCCGCCAATGTTCAATGTGGGGCATGCTTTAATTGTAACCGTTTGGGGCATATGGCGAAAGAATGTAGGGTACCAAGGGTGGGTACGGGTCTGCTCAATGTAGCTCCTATTCAAGCTCTTCCTCCTCAAGGCAATTAAAGAAGAGGCGAATTTTATGTGTGCCTAAAACCGGGGACAACAAGGTCACCAAGTGCAACCCCGTGGCCGAGCCTTTCCGGTCAATGCAAATGAGGCCCGTAATGATCCCAATGTTGTTGCAGGTACCTTTCTTCTTAATGGTCGTTATGCAACGGTTTTATTTGACTCCGGAGCCGATTATAGTTTTGTGTCATCTCGCTTTATTCCTTTAATTGATGTGCATCCGTGTGCCTTAAATAATATACTTGATATAGAAACGATAAATGGCGCCTTAGCAAAACTTAGTCAAATACTTTGTGATTGTATTTTGACTCTACACGACGTCAAATTCTACATCGACCTTATGCCTTTTTAAATCGGTAGCTTTGACATTATTGTGGGAATGGATTGGTTGACGGCGGTAAATGCAACCATTGACTGTGGTTAGAGGGTTGTTAAAATACCGTTGTCTAGCGGTAGAATTGTTAGAGTCCAAGGTAAAACTTCCGATTCTCCAAATCCTAAAGTCTTTAGTGCTACCGTCTCAAAGGTAGAATTGAAGACCATTCCTATTGTTTGTGAATTCCCCGATGTTTTTTCGGAAGACTTACCGGGATTACCCCCATCTCGTGAACTTGACTTTCGTATCAATCTTATTCCGGGAGCCGCACCCGTGGCAAAAGCTCCTTATAGACTTGCTCTCACCGAAATGCAAGAACTCGAAGCTCAACTTAAGGAACTTCAAGAGAAAGGTTTCATCCGTCCTAGTCAATCTCCTTGGGGTGCTCCCATTCTCTTTGTCAAGAAGAAAGACGGGTCGTTTAAAATGTGTATAGACTATCGGGAATTGAATAAGCTTACAGTGAAGAATCAATATCCTCTTCCTCGAATCGATGATCTCTTTGACCAACTTCAAGGTGCTAAGCACTTTTCCAAAATCGATCTCCGCTCGGGTTATCATCAACTCCGGGTTCATGAAGATGACATTCATAAAATGGCTTTCTGAACTCGGTACGGGCACTTTGAATTCACCGTTATGCCTTTCGGGTTGACCAATGCACCGGCAGTGTTCATGGATTTGATGAACCGGGTGTGTCGCCCTTTCTTGGACAAGTTCGTCATTGTCTTTATTGACGACATACTTGTTTATTCTAAAACGAAGGAAGAACATGCCGAACACTTGCGACAAGTAATTGGGTTGTTAAGAAAGGAGAAATTGTATGCTAATTCTCCAAGTGTGAGTTTTGGTTGGAGAAGGTTCATTTTCTTGGTCACATGGTGAATAAGGACGGTATTCATGTTGACCCAAGTAAGATTGAAGCGGTTAAGAATTGGAGGAGACCCAAAACACCTTCCGAAATTCGACAATTTCTTGGAATGGCGGGTTACTATAGAAGATTTATCGAAAATTTCTCCCGCATTGCACAACCTCTTACACTTTTGACTAAAAAAGAACGAAAATTCGAATGGAGTGATAGACAAGAACAAGCCTTCCAAACTCTTAAGAACATATTGTGTGAAGCACCCATTCTAGCCCTTCCCGACGGAGTTGAAGATTTTGTAGTATATTGTGTTGCTTCGGGGCAAGGTTTGGGTTGTGTCCTAATGCAAAGGGGCAAAGTTATTGCATACACCTCCCGCCAATTGAAGGTACACGAGAAGAACTATCTGACACACGACTTAGAATTGGGAGCGGTAGTATTTGCTTTGAAGTGTTGGAGGCATTATCTCTATGGCACCAAGTGCGTGATTTACACCGATCACAAAAGTCTCCAACACATCTTTAATCAGAGTGAATTGAACATGAGATAAAGACGTTGGCTTGAACTCCTTAGCGACTATGATTGTGATATCCGCTATCACCTGGGTAAGGCTAATGTTGTAGCCGATGCCTTGAGTCGGAAGGAAAGAGTTAGGCCGAGGCGGGCTAGAGTCATGAGTCTTACGGTAGGGCCAAACATTCGTGACCGAATCATTGAAGCCCAAATCCATGCTACCCTACCGGAGAACTTTGGCAATGAAAATTTAGACGGTATGGAGCAACAATTCGATAGGAAAAAGGCTTTATTTAGTTGAAAGGCTTTGGGTTCCCATTTTTGGAAATCTAAGAACACTCCTCATGAATGAAGCTCATCGATCGCCTTATTCGGTCAATCCTGAATCGGATAAGATGTATTTTGATTTGAGGGATTTCTATTGGTGGTCGGGTATGAAGCGTAATGTGGCTAAATATGTGAGTTAGTGCCTTACTTGCTTACAAGTGAAAGCCGATCATAAGAAACCACCCGGATTGTTGGTGCAACCGGTAGCTCCCAAATGGAAATGGGAACATGTTGCAATGGACTTTATCACGAAGTTACCGAAGAAAAGAAGTGGTCGTGATATGATTTGGGTGATAGTGGATCGGTTAACGAAGTCGGCTCATTTCTTAGCCATTCGTGAAACCAATAGGTTTGACACCTTAGCACATTTATATATCAAAGAAGTGGTGTCTAAACATGGAGTTTCGGTTTCTATCATCTTCGATAGAGATACCCGGTATAACTCCAATTTATGGAGAGCCTTTCAACAAGCAATGGGTACACAACTCAATATGAGCACGGCGTTTCATCCTCAAACGGATGGACAAACCGAAAGAACAATACAAATGCTTGAAGACATGTTAAGGGCGTGTGCCATTGATTTTGGTGGGCATTGGGAAGATCACTTGCCTTTGGTAGAATTCTCATACAACAATAGTTATCATGCCACCATCCAAATGGCGCCTTTTAGACCTTTATATGGTAGGGTTTGCCGATCTCCCCTGGCTTGGGCGGAGATTGGTGAAAGCCAACTTATTGGGCCGGAAATTGTGGTTGAAACAACGAAGGTGATCTCTCAAATCAAGGAGAGGTTGCAATTGGCCCGTGAAAGGCAAAAGAAGTATGTCGATGTGAGGCGGCGACCGCTAGAGTTTGAAGCGGGAGATTATGTACTATTGAAGGTGTCGCTATGGAAGGGTGTTATCCGTTTTGTGAAGCGGGGCAAGCTCAGGCCAAGATACATCGGTTCTTTTAAGATTATCGAACAAGTTGGGACGGTTGCTTATCGGTTAGAATTGCCACAAGAACTTAGTGGAGTGCATGATGTCTTCCACATTTGTAACCTCGAAAATGCTTGGCAAACCCGACACAACATGTGCCGATAAATGAAATTCGGGTGGATAAGAATTTAAATTTTGTGGAGGAGCCGGTAGAGATCTTGGACCGTCAAACCAAGAAGCTCAAGAACAAGCGCTACACAATTGTTAAGGTTAGATGGAATGCTAGATGCGGAGCCGAGTTCACTTGGGAGCGTGAGGATCATATGAAGTCCAAGTACCCGGATTTGTTTAATAATTAGTGTTTTGTTAGATTTCGGGACGAAATCCTTTTATCGGGGGAATAATGTAACATCCGTGATTTTGACCCGTTGACTAATTATGTAATTTGACTAATGACTTTAATGCATGATACGATTACGTGACTTTTATGATTTATGGCTAGAAGTATACTTGTCGGGTTGATCAATTGACGTATCATTGGAATCAACACAAGACGACTTGTGAATTAACTAGTTAAGAGTATGGGTCAACCCATGAATATGATCCATGACCCATGACCCACTAACTTGATCCAACCCCATCTCCACCCAATCTTCATCCACTCATCCATTCATTTTCCCTTATCCAATCTCTCTCTAAAGTAAATGCAAGAACAACTCTTACACTCACTCCCTCTCTCTAGATTTTCATCTTCATTTATTGTTGGTTCGAGCTAAATTAATACAAGAATCATCATCATTATCTTTTATCCCCATCATATCTCAAGTTTGGGTGATTTGGTGCAAGGAAACTCATCCTTTTGGGTCAAATTCGGATTTGACTCTTGGAAGGATAATTGGTAAGTCAAATTCATCTTAAAGCCACCCTTATATGTGTACAAATGTAATTTTAAGTTAAACCCATAAGCCTTGGTCGAATTCGAGTCCGAAAATGCATTAAATCAAGTTAGGGTTATGCTAGGGTTTTGGGTTGGGTTGGAATGATTTGGAAGTGATTTTGATGTTATGGGTCGAAATTATGGTGTGGGTTAAGTGTAGGTAGGTGTAATAATGTTTAAGTATGCTTCAAAACAAGTTTCAAGCATTTCCTAGCCGAATTGAAGGTCAAAATATGGGTTTTGGGTGTGTTTTGGGTGTATTGGCTCGTAAATCTGTTGTTGAACTGATCTGGGCTGGAGTGCGATGCAGTGGCTAAGCTGCGACGCAGGGGGCTGAGCTGCTTGGGCTGCGACGCAGCAAGAAGACGCTGCGAAGCAGCTGAAACCTCGGAAACTGGAAACTGCGACGCAGTTTTCTAGATGCGGCGCAGTGGGACCCTCCAGCCAAAATACTTTCCTAGCTCCTCTTCTAATGTCCTAGTATCGTCCTGTCCTTTCCGGAATGTCCTCTTATGACCTTATTGGTGTCCTACACAAGACAAACCATTTGTTCAAAGTCATGAGTTGTTTTTAAAGCTAAACTTGAGATAGTAACTCAACGATATACATATATATGTATGTATCTTTTGATCCGTAAGTCCGTTTTAGATGCATAACCTATCGTTAGATTCGTCTAAGAGTCTAGTTTCTTTTAGTAACCCTCATTTGGGATGAAACCTTCCCCATCTCTAAAAAAGGTCGAGTCTTTTGTGTCTAAGTCCTTACTCAGGGAAGTTGCTAGCACATTAGAACGTTGTGGCTCAACTTAAACTTGATTTAGACCTCACCTAGACTTTCTAACAACTTTATCAAGTCTCGGGGATCGCTAGGGTTGTACTCGTTATGAGTAGGACGTAAATGAATTGTGCTAATAATTACATGTGATGATATAATTATAGGTGGTGGACGTGAAGTGATCGCAAGACAACTCTAGTTTGATTTTAACTTGTATTACCTACTCTTAGCCAATCAAGGTAAGTTCGTATCTCCCTACTCTATTGAGATTCGGGCTGAAAAGCGTACATTGTGGGTTTTATTTGTTTGCATTAGTTGTTTGTTGATCGAATGATGATTGATGGATGAATTGAATTGTCTCGTGTAAGTTGGTGTGAGAAAGGTTATATTTAGGTTAGATGTACGTACATGGAAGTCGACTTCGCTTTCAAAAGGTTTGAGATGTGGAGGGTTAGCCACTGGTACACCCTGTATACAAACATCGAGGACTCTTTGAAAGCAAGCCCTCTCAAGTGTATGTATGTATAGTTTGATCATGTTGTTGGTTATTGGATGTTGGATTGATGGATTGTTGGGCTTGCATTGTGTTGGTTGCTTTGAGACAAATGTGTTTATCCAGGTATAGACGTATACACTGGTGTTGGTCATCCGGGTTTATAGACGTGTATTCGTCGACGTTTTTGAGATGCCACATTGGTCATGGTGATGACATGTGAGTATCGTTGCATAAATGGCATGATGGTCATACGTATCATTCGTATCTTGGTTTAGTATGCATATCATTCGCATTAATGGCATTGGCATTGCATTGGTTATACTTCTACGTTTGTTAAATTGTGATGCATTGGTTGGATGTTGTGTAAGACTACTTATATGCGATATTTGTTCTTGTTTTTATGACATGTGGTTATTGCCGGTGGTTCCTTTTGGGCCACCACTACGAACTCACCAACCCCGTGTTGACTTGTTAGTACACTTTTCAGGTAATCAGGTGGTTCAAGGACGTGATGCATGATCTAGTGTAGCTTTTGGACTCGGGCATGGACTTTATGGATCAAGGATTCATTCGCCCACTTTTGATTAATGCTTAGGATCGATAGCCATCTCTAGAATTCTCTTTTGTAAACTTTGATGGTCATTTGCTCCTTGTGCATTGTGTGATATTTTACTTGTTGTGGATTCACCGAATTCATTAATTTCATTTAGTTGCCTACGATAATCCTTC
Organism: Erigeron canadensis; assembly: GCF_010389155.1. Taxonomy (NCBI): domain Eukaryota; kingdom Viridiplantae; phylum Streptophyta; class Magnoliopsida; order Asterales; family Asteraceae; genus Erigeron; species Erigeron canadensis. The sequence continues at coordinate 12,932,096 of NC_057767.1, read as the reverse complement.
CTTTTGCTATATGACTTCCGTAATATTTCGAGCCCTAGCTCGGGGTGTTACACAATGAAAAGTTGTGGGCATGATTCTAGCTCTTTTGCCACTATCTTACTAACACCCTCTCCTGATTCCATGAATTCTTCTTCAGTTCTGCCATTATCACTTCACCAAAGTCAGATTGCGGAAGAGATACATGTGGTTCCTCCATTGCATCAGTGTTCATGATTTGATTGGAATCCTGTATCTCTGGATATTTTTGGCTTTCAGGAGGTTGAGTATGAGATTCATTTTCCAAGTGATCATAAGCTTCCGTTGTTTCATTATCTTCTGCAGTATCATACTCTTCTTGCCATATTGTTTCATTTATGTGCTCATACACAAATTCGTTATGGTGAATGAATTCTTCAATAAAATAAAATACCTCGTTGGTATTCATTCCTACTATTCCCTCGTCTAGAATTTCGTATGATTTGTCATTTCGCCCACACAAATATGTGTTAACAAGTTCACCAACAAAAGCGTTGTTTGTGGTTGACTTATCAACTACGTATCTCATTCTCAACCATGCTTCATACCAAGTTTCATTGGGCAATTGCTTAAAGTTACGAATCTCATCCGGATATTCAGTCTCCAACTCATATTCTTGATCTGCCATGGGTGACGCTAATACTACAAAACAAAAACTACACACCCCGTGAAAAGCACAAATGGAAGAGAAAAACTGAACAATACAATGGACTAGAACTATATAAAAAAAATTAAAACTAAACTACCCTAACCTAAGAAAGCAAGTTACTTCCTCATAAGTGAGAAAGGATCGAATCACAAAATTGAACAACTACATAAACTAAGTCCCCGTCAGCGGCGCCAAAAACTTGATGTGCGAAATCTACCTTTAAAATTTATAAACACGATTTACCGAAAAACTGACTACTACACACTCACAGGCAATGTACCTGATCGTATGCAGTATAGTAAAAATTGGTAAGCCGAGATCGTTCACAAGGACTTTTTTAAGCAATCGTCAAAATTAAGTGATTCAAGTAAATAAGGGTTTTGTGCCGAGTTGCCACGTTGCAAGTAGTTAGTAAAATGAGTCAGTAATCCCTCAGGATTAATCGAAAGAAGAGTTTGTTGTATGAAACAATAATTTAAAGGTCATCCATCTTGATTTCGCTCGACAACATGTTAAGATTGCACATTTGATGAAGTTCAAATTCAATTTAGTTGATTAAATAACAGAGACTCAAATTGATCGCCAACCCCGTACCCGTCAAGTTAACAACTTCATTTGACTCTCTTGTTTAAACTAGTTCCATTATTAAGACCGGTACCCCGAGACGCCTTTTTATAATTTCTATAATTCAACAATGGTTTTGGTTATTTTAGATAACAATTGTGTAAATGTAAACAATGAACGAAATAAATCCAATCATAATCTTGATCTTCAAAGGTGAAAGAACTGATGAAAACTCTCCTTTTTGATCCTCAAAAACGGCTGGAAAAGATGCAATAGGGTTTTGGAATGTTTTTGCAAGCTATTTATATTTTCCCTAAAACAATTACAAAAATTCGTCCTGCACTGTGGCACAGTGTACACACTGCGGCGCAGTGCAACTGTTGACTGCTTTGACTTTGACCTTCGTTACCGGATGGTTGCTGAACTCTTGTGGTACTGCGGCGCAATGTAAATGGCTGTGGCGCATGAAACACCCCAACTAAGGCGGAATGATGAGATGTACAGAAAGTCGAGTATTCAAAACAAGGATTATAAATAACATTCACCATAGCTTTATTTGATAAAAAGGAATTTACAAATGTACAAGTATATGAACCAATTTCCAAGTACAAATGCGTCCATCGTACTTGAATATTAAGTTCACGAAACAAATATCAAGCACATGAATAATATACTACAATGATCAAGGCGGATTCCATTGCCCATCACAAGGTTTGATATTCGACTCCAAAGTGCAATGCAAACAATCATGATGCATATAAATCCTCAAAGCTTATGCTAATTCCTGAAAAGCATGAAGAAAAAGTGTCAACCACAAAAACGTAGTTGGTGAGTGCATAGGTTTTTATATAAATCTTGGTACATCACCGTTTTAATACTTAGAAAACCGATTACTATTACATTTCGAAATACCCAAACCATATGACCGACAAAAATTCTCATATCATATTATCGAGTTTTTCCCAAATACCACAATGTTATTTAAAACGTTCAAAATCCATGGTAATTATAAAGTTCTCATATGTCAAATCTTCTTGAGGGAAAAATATATCAAATGATTAACCATATATCACATCGAAACCATTCGGTCATCAATATTTCAATATCGCTAATTTCAACGACTTTCAAGATTTCATATGAGGGACGATACCCAAACCGTATGTTCAAATCAAAATATCCAAAGATATTAATATCAATTTCATTTAGCCACAAGGGCATAATTTACATAATTTTTGATGAGTAAATGCTTGAGCCACTACTACTACCTTTTCATGTCCAAACAATATATTATTTCATTTCATTTCATAGCACAAGCTGTCAATCAAGTGCTTTAATTACAATTGGGGTCGTGCCATGGAGACAACCATTTAAATTTAAGGTAGCTAGAACACCACTCCGGTCGGACTGGAAGAGAAGGTCGTCACAAAGGCAACCAACCTTCCACGTTACGCTCCGGGTGGGTGGATGAAACCTAGTTGCACAACTCTCTAACTACAGGCCTCCACTTTCAAAGTAAATAGTAGTGTACCGAAAGAAAATGGATTGACAGAACTCAAGCTCATCATAAAACAATTATCACATTGAACATACGAGACAATTTCATTTCATAATCATAATATCAAGAATCATTTCATATATATATATATAAGCAATTTAATTTACATCTCATGCTTTTCACCCCGATAGTTAAACACGTAAAATAGTTTGAAAGGGGGCTATGACTCACCTTGATATGCTGCATATTATACTCATCTATCCAAAATGGGTACTTCCCATCTATAGCTTCCTTGACCATATATCCATTATGTTCCTCCATCATATTTCAAGCCAAGATTATCCCTACGATAGGACTAATATACGTAAGTTCCTATCTTAAGCCATCACTTAGAAATGCCACTTTCATTATGTTGCTATAAATTGTGGGACCCAAGTATATTGGTAACACTCGCATAGTTTTGGTTGTAGAGATTGATGGTGTAAAAGGTTACTTTCATTACATGCGTAGTTATAAGTTGTTAGATTTTCGGTAACTTGGTTTCATTTGTGGTTTCGTTTGGCATCTTAGGTTATCATATGCTAATGTCATATTAAGTTATATTAACCTTATTCATCATTTGATGTGTAACCGATTTTAGGATGAATTAGCATTTGTGATATCAATATATAGCTTGGTTAACATAATTACTTATGTCTATCTCACTTAATTATCTTTGTTTTATTTTGATTACACTTATCTCATGAAATTCGTTTATGGGACATTATCAATTGGGCCAAAATGTAATGGATTTTTAAGTGACTTGGGCTTAGTTTAGTTATTGGGCTTAACCTTATTTGGGTTATGTGTTTAATGGGTTATATTGGTTATTGGACTTTATGGTTTGGTTAGGCCAATGGGCCTACTGATTTATGTTCCTTATGGGTTCATTAATTGGTCTGGGCTAGCCCATTATGGTCTTTAGTTCATTCCTTAGCCCATTGCACAAATTATTAGTTTACTTCAAAATTTTCTGTTTTGTACTTTATTTTTGTAAAGTGTTGGCCACTGTTTAGTGATTGAAACCAATTATTTGGACCTTCTTGATTTTATACAACAACCTATATGTATCTCCAATTTTTTTTAATTTTGGATGAATTTTTAAGTGATTTTTACTACCTCTAAAAATTGCTCAAACATGAACTGTCCCAAATGGGAACTATTTGCGACATCAGAAGTTTTATAAAAGTTCTCAATGTTCTGATTGTTAGAAAAATCTCATGATTTTATTTTAAATTCACGACACATTGAAATTACTTTCCACCAAGCATGACCTACTGGAGCCTTTTGGTTTAGGAGATAAAAATTGTCAAAGTTCATAAAATATTCAGACAAAATAACAGCTTTGACCAGTTTCAGTAGAAAATTTATATCTTTCGTTCTGTTCAGTATTTTTGAGTAATTCCGGTTGGAGGTTAATCTTAACTCATTTGTCTACAACTTTTATTTTGATAGTTTTTCTTGAAAATGCCCTCACATGCCCAGTTTACCCGTTACAAGACAGAAGATTAATTCTGTCAGATTGTTCTTGATCATATCAACCCACCAATGACCTTTCTAGCTCAAATATCACTTAAATTCATCACTACAAGATTAATACTTTATTTTGTAGTTCTTTAACATCAAATATACAGATTTCTTAGCAAATTCAAAGTCATCAATCATCCATCTCCAATCCCGTATTGAAAACTATAACAAAACTACTTAAATCTCTACATGCATGTCAAGATCTAACATTCTTACACCCAATATATTATTATCCTTTGCATTCATGATTATTTCTTTTAGATTAATCTTTTTAATATGCATGCATGTGTAGATCTATGCTTGTTTGGTGTTAGAATGAAAGAAAGAAAAGGATGGAGATCAAGGTATCAAGTAGCAACCTTAGATGATTGAAACAACAACAAAGAAGGTGTTGTTGGGTCTCCATTTTGGGGCTATTCTTGGGGGTACACGGCTGTTCAAGCTTCAAAAGAAGAGAAAAAAGGTCACAAGAATGAAGGGAGAATGATAAAAAAAAAACAAAAGAACATGATGGTTAACCTATGATGATCAAGAATCGAAAGAAAAGAAGAAGATTGAAAGTGTTCCTCCTTGGTTTTTCTGTTGTTCAACCAGCCCCATTTGGAGGCTGATTTCGTGTGTTTGATGGCCTCCAAATTACGTCCAAGCTTTTTCTACACCTTAGCTTTATTGTTAGTGTTGTTTGATGATTTATTATTAAGGTTTGGGGGGTGTTTTTACCCCATATTTCTGCCAAAAAGAGAGGAGAGGAAGCAGAAAATTTTGAGAGCATTTCTTGGTGTGTGTGTGTGTTGTGTTGGAGAATGAAGTGTTTGTGTGGGTTCCCTAGCTTAATCACGTGATGGAGGGGGGAGAAGTGGCCTTGGAGCTTGGTAATTGGCTAAGGGAAGTGGTGTTTCAATATCTATTGGTTAGACAAAGTGGTAATGGGTTGGATGGATGTGTATACCGAAATTTGCATGCATAAATTTAATTTTTGGTCTTTTAAACCTTTATAACTTTGATGTATCATTGTATAGTAGTGAGTCTAAGTTCTTTATAGCTATATAAATATATATAAGAGTTATACTTGAAAGTCTAAGACTTAGTTGATTATTGCTTGGTACATATATATGTATATATATATAGCCGTGTATATATACGTGTGTATGTATAATTGTATATTTTTATTTAGTCACTTAACTTATTATTCACCACTTGTATTTATATTACTCATATAATATTATTATTGAAGCTTACTATTATATACGACATAAGGTTTTCAAATAAATTTTCAATATGGTCATTATATTCTTATATTTATATGAACTTTATTTAGCTTGGTGTTTGAATTATGGGGTCTTTTAAAGATTTTTGAATGTTATCACCACTTTTGACTCTTGTACAATTATATATATATATTTAAATTCTCGAGATAAAACTTTTTAGTTCATTGACATTTTATCAAGTTCAAATAGAACTAATATAGCTTAGATTGTTTTGAATGATTATAGTTATTGATTATGGCATTTCTAAGGCATCTCACCATACTATAGGGCAATTATCACTATGCTTTGAATGTCTAAAAGGTCAATTCTCTTAATAAACCTCTAGGGATAAAGACCTAGATAAGTCCAAGTAAATAATCCTAATCGAAATTTGAGGGTTGTTACAGCGCAGTCCAATTCTCGTCCATATGACTGTTGCGCAGTCAAGTCACTGTGGCACAGTATCTCTTAACAATTCCACCGTGGCTCAGTTAGTAAACTGTGGCACAGTTGAGTGTTGTACCACTCAAAAACTTCATGTTCATGCCTTGTAAATCTTCCGTAAGCTCTCATATCACTTCAAAACGTCGTTTTCTTTAGAATCATGCTCAAGTACCTGTTAACACCTGAAACACTAACAAATACTATAAACGTACCAAATATACACGTAAACGACTCATAAACCTTACTTAAACAACTAACTAATCCGTGGAAAATGGGTATAAATTACGACATATCAATAAACCAATTTTACCCAAACACGACCTCACATATTAAAAATCAAAATTAGAGCTTTACGACCCCGAAAAAGAACTTTGCTACCCCGTTGGTGATTTGATAGATACAATTAGATCGAGTGTTTTTCGTTGATATATTCATCATCCTTGTGGAATACTGAATCTAGGTATATAATCTAATCGTCCAATAGTTAACCATGCAACAAGAAAATCAAGAAAATAGGGTTCGAAATTTTCGAACAAGTTTTTCCTAAGTTCTTCGATTTTGATGTTTTCTGGGTAAAACTAAGGGTTGGGGTATGTTTATCACTAGAATACGAACGTATAGATACAATTTTTACAAATTTTGGTTGGGTAAATCGTGAATTCGAGTTAGGGAAGATGAAGAGTGCGACGACATCGTATTTAGGGGTTTGATAGCCCGGAAATATGACCTCGCATTTGTCAAATGATTTTGACTTATGTTGACTTCCAGAATACAATGCCGATTTATGACCTGGACAAATACGTGGCCAAATTGGAAAATACGACCTCGTATTTTAGAGTTTGGTTGACCGTATTTTGACCTTGAAATACGACCTCGTACAGGGATACAACCTCGTATTTTGGACTTAACAGATTTTCAAAAGTTTTATTTTTATAAAATATTTGAAAATGAGTTATTTTTTTAATTTTAACTTAATTACAGGGTTAATTTAAGTTAAGTTAACAGATTTTCAAAAGCTTATCGTAATGAAAATTTGAAAATGAGTTAATGAATTGTATAACTAAATTACCGAGATAATTATTTATATGTTTTGATTGTAAATTACCAAGATAATTTATGATTGGTTAACTTAATTACAGAGATAATTATAGTTAATGATATTAACTAAATTACAGAGATAATTTATTTTAATCGTATTTAGTATAAATTATAGGGATAATTTATATGTTTTTGACTAGGTTGCAGAGATAATTCTAGTTGTGTAGATTATGCGTGTGAATTTTTATGTCAATTTAGGTAATTAATCATGTATTATTGATTACAGAAATGGCAAGAAACTTCATCGGTGCGCATAACTACATGATGAACTTCGATGATGGTCAGGAAGGGACCGAATATTATCACGAGATATTCGCTTTCTTCAGAAGATCTCGAGTTCATTATGTGCTTACTCATTCGCCCATCATATATCTCGATTATTTAAGAGATTTCTGGGAAAATGCTAATGTTGTTCGTGCTGGAGACGAACATATACTTCATACCATTGTTACCGGGCAGCAGATACAGTTCACCGCTGCTAATCTCATTGATATATTACGTCTGGGTACAGTTGAACAAGAAATTGGTGCGACAAGTCTCACCAAGTTCAGACACGAAGTTATTCAAGGTGCTTTCAGACGGATAGGATTTGTAGGAGACCTGGCTAGTAAGACCTTGTTCAAGAAAGGTTTTTATGGCAGGTGGAGGTATCTTGCTCATGTGCATAATGTTAGTTTAAGCAACAAGAAGTCTGGTTTCGATACATTGAACCAGGAAGCACAGGCACAGATGGTGGGCTTGGTATTTAACAAACCGTACAGTTTCTCGAAGTTCTTCTTCGACGAGATGAGAAAATAGATCACAGCTTCGGGCAAGAGGAGGTTTTTGTTGTTTCCTCGACTTGTGATGATGATCATCAATGCTAGACTTTCGAATCTACCAGCTGGAAGGGAAGTGAAGCATGTGAGTTCGATCATTCGCTGTGGTTATGATGAGTTTTTATCTCGCTATCCGAATGATCCAAATGCATAGGATGTTGCATTGTTCGGTGCGATCATCAATGCAAACTACATTGCACCAGCTAGTGGGGTCATATCAGCGTTTGAAGGGCCTCAGCCAGAAGATGGTGAAGCTGTTAGGAATGTTGAGCTTCCGGAGCAGTTGCATGATGTAGAAGTGCAAGGTGATGTGCAAGAAGAGCCTGAAGTTGTTGTACAGGTTGCAAATGAGATGATTGACCAAGCTGGAGCCAATCCTGAGATAGTGGATGATATATTGGAGCAAATGGCTGATCCAGAGGGTGATATCGCTCAAGTGCAAAGGTACAATCCCAATGATGATGATCTAGTGAATGTAAACCTGGACCAGGACATAGATGACTATGTTGCTAGAGCTGCTGTTGGTTCAGAAGCAGCTAGAGCTAGTGAGTCAGGTGTTGCTGAAGCTAGTGGGTCAGGTATTGGTCAGGTTGGATCAGGAGCTGATGCTGTAGGTAGAGGAAAGGTTGTTGTTGATATTAAAGTAGACAAAGAGCCTTCTGTACATTCAGATGATGATTCCAGCAGTGATGGTGATGAGGATCCTTATAGATCTCATGCGTTCATTAGAGTTGGATCTAGATTGGTTCCTAGACCTACACTGGCCACTCAGTGAAGAAGAAGAACTAGAGATGATGATGAGGATGGGAGCCAGAGAATATCGTATCCAAAAGAACAAGACTTGTCAGGGAACAAGAAACTTCTGCTGCTGCTGCTGGTATATCACAGAGTGTACCAAGGGTTGTTGTTCTTGAGACTACACAACCACAACCACAACCACAAGCAAGTGAAGAAACTACTTCTGGTGATCTGCAGAGACAGATGAATGAGATGAGGAGTTTGATCACTCGTTTGGTTGGTGATTTCAAGATTGTTAGTGACAAGAACACGATTCTTGAAGACAAGTTAGGCAAGGCCGAGGTGGTGGTGTCCAACATGTACAAGAAGTATTTGGCTCTAGATGAGAAGGTTGTCAGGATGGCAGATGCATTGTAGAAGGGAGTCAAGATCTCCGAAGAAAAACTACATGAGCTCATCGACAACTATCTCAAGGTTAGAGCTGAGAGAGATAGCTTAGGTTGCAGAGGTGATGAGCTAGCTATGGCAAAGGATGATGATCATAATGAAGATCCTGATGCTGCTAGAGCTACTCAAGAGCTATGAGGGAGTTCTGTGTTCAGAACAGAGACTCAATGAGAGTCTAGCCAGGCTGGTTTTGCTGGCAAGGCTACCTCAGAAGCTCCACAGACTCAAGAACTGGTTGTCACCGAGATGAATATTTTAGTTGAGTCTGAGGCACCTCAAACCAAACTCCTTACAGGAAATGTTGACGTTGACAAATTGGGTAAGAGTTTGGTAGGGCAATCTAAAGTTGTTGCTCTTTATGATGAAATTGCTAGTGCTCAGCTTAGTGAGTCGACCAAGACCGATTCTACTACCAATGCTTCTACAGAGTCAGATTTGCACCCAATGATCGTGCATAGACTATAGAAGAGATTGAGTTATGATCCACAGGCTCATATGAAAGCTAGAGCAGAGATTATGGATACTGATGATTATTACGATCCAGGATCTTTGAGGGATCAAATGAAGAAAAGGTTAGGGTTAACTCATACTCCTTCAGAGTCAGAGTCAGATTCTGATTATGAGACTGAGACTGAGAAGGAGCAAAGCAAGAGAAAGAAAAGGAAGCAGAAGAAGTAGATTGATGACAAAGACGAGACGAAGACTTTTATTTTAACGTCTAGAAGCTATTGCCAAAGGGGAGTCTGTAAGTGCACGTCTATGTCAATAGTAGTCTAGATTGTTTGAGCTTAAATGTAATATGTCTTTGTCATTGTAATTGTCATTAAAGAACTTTGTATTATGCATAAAATACTAGATTAAGTTTAAGTATTGAATGTATAATTAATCTGCTTGAGAGGGATTACGACCTCATAATTGCAGGGACAATTACGAGGTGGCTATAGGAATACGACCGGTATTTGCAGGGTCAAATACGAGGCCAATCACATAATACGACCTCGTATTAGTGACGGGCTGGGCTTGGATTTGCGAGGCCAACTCGCTGGAAATCCATTCGGGTGTTTCCTATAAATACTAGAACCCTAACAGAGATTATGGTCAAACATTTGTCGAATTTTCAAGCATTCTTGTGCCGGTTAATAGGTCAAAGGTCGTTCCGCTAGCCCGAAGAAGATCTGCGAGACAACAGATGATCTAGGGGCTTTCGTTGTGAATCACCACGTTATAGAGAGCCAGAGAGGGATTCCGCATCTCTGGATAACGGGATCAAACTATTAACGATCCGCGTCAAGGGGACTTACACCATTTCATCTATGCGGTGTGATTTCGACCATAAGGTGAATTGATGACCTGACTGAAGCCATTCCTAGCCATCATTGCTTTCGAAAGAGTCTGTCTGTCTTCACTTAACTAAACAAAGTAGCAAAAAATCAATTTACACTCAAAACCTTTATTTTAATAATTAACACTTTAAGCCTTTATCTTCTAAAACTTTTCATTATCACAATTACATCAACCTACCCCAGTTGACACTGCCGCCACCACCACCAATAGTACCATCACCGATACCACTAGATCGTCTTCCCCACCACCGCTGTCTCATTGTGCAGGTACTATGCTCGTTAGGTATAATTTGATCTGTTTATATATGCATGAATATGTTCACATAGAGCATTCACATATAAACATCAAGTTATAATATAAAGGTTCTCATGGTTCCTCCAATTCAAATAGTTCTCACCTAAACTTTTTCCATATATAGTATATATGCATATATAAACCATTTTAATAAACCTTGCATCTTCATTCATCTTCTTAGAGGTATATTTTTTTATATCCATATCTCTCATCATTAGTTTAATTAGCTTTTTTTTTTGTTAAAGTAGCTTTTTTTTTTTTTAAAGAAACAAGATTTAATTGTAAGACTAGTAGATTGGTGAATATATATATATATATACATATATTATGTTTTTGTTTTCTTTAATCAAGCCTACATAATCAAGAGTTGGTCACCAGCTGTCAGAGACATAATTGAATTTAAGTGGTTGAATTACCTTGATACTATCTCTGCTGGAGATTATATGGTATCAATTCGGTACATGGGATCAAACGGTTTCTATCAATCTACCGTTTTCTTTAATCAAGCCTACACATTTAATATTGCTAAAACAATTTACAAATGAAACGACTCATATATAGTAATATTTCGTTATTTATGGGTTGTGTGTAGCGTAGCCACAACCCTTCGTTGTGTTACATAGTTGATAAACTCGTACGAGTCACGAGTTGACTCGTACGAGTCGAGTTAAAACGAATTAAAAACGTGCCGATTCGGTGGATTACTCGAATTTGCTCCAGACTCGTAACATGAATCGTTTTTTGTGTTGTGAGTCGATCCGAGTCATGTTCTGAGTCACGAGTCACAAAACAATTAACTATTTTTTAAATTTTTTTAATTTGTTTTTAACTTAATTTATAAATATAATACTATATTTCTACAATAAATACTTGTATATAATTATAAAAATATATATTATCAAATATTCAAACTCTAACGATTTGAGTCATGTTTCGAGTCACGAGTCAAAAATTAGGATTTCGAGTCGAGTAAAAAACAACTAGTCGATAACTATGGTTACATATATTAATTAAAATGAAGATGAAACCAAACAATCACACATTCTAGTACCATATCATTCACACTCCAATCATCCAACTCACACAAATCCTATTCAAACCTTTTTTTTCAAGATATACAAATGGTCAACTTTTAATTTTACTTTCTCACAACATCAAAACAATTGGATAATATATGCATCATATCACTTGTTAAGCCTTGGCGTATGACGATCATTAGCAGAAGCACCCGATCCATCATAGTCATTTGTTTCAATATCCATCCTTCTTAATGGCATGCTCTTATCCAAAATATACTCTAAATTCTCCTGCATTTATTAAAAAAAGAAAAGAAAAGTAAAGTAAAGTTAAGCTAATTTTGGCTGGAAGTTGACTTCATATGATGAATAAAACTAGTTGATATATATTCGTTTTTAATTGAATATGGTGGAAAACAAAGAGAGATCTATATATGATTAATTAAATCTATTACTGGCGGAATGTAGATTACCGGATCGTGATTGCTTAAAACCTTGATCGATCCATCGACACTAAGATTCAAAGTTCCTGAAAAATCATATATATGTTCATTTTATCAAGTATAGTATTTATTTTCTATCATCAATAAACTTTTAACGCCTACGTGTGCATGTGTTTTAGTTAGCTATGTATATAAGAACAAAAATATATACATTATTTATACATGTAAAGAGTAAAAACTAAAGATAAAAACAAAAGATTTATTACTTGAGATTGGTACGGCTTTGAAGGTGGAAACAACTAAAAATAACCCAAGTAGGATCACATAAAAACGAGTGCTTGATGCCATTCGTTCAACAATACTTCAACTTGTCACAAATCTGATGTACAAAAACTGTCACCGAATACATGTATGTGTGTGTATATATATAAATAAGGGTACGAGTAGCACCCACGAAATACATATATGTAAATATAGTATTATATATAATAATGATTTTATTGGTGGTCAATTTGTCTTTTGCAAAATGTCAACTAATTTTATGCATCATGAATAATGCAACTTGGACAGGGGCATAGAATATTCTATCTACTTACCCAGCTATGATTAAACTAAAAATGTCAAATGTGATACTTAGAGATGACTAAAAGAATGATTTGAGCAGGTACAAATTCATTTTGTGTCAACATGGGATTGAGATTAGAAATTAACGTACTTTACTTATCAATTTTTGATCTAGAGTTAAAATCTTTAAAAAAAATTTAACATTTGATTTCAAATGTCAAAATGCTTTCAACTCTAAAAATAAATATGTCAACATGTGGTTTTCGTTACCTAGCTACGAACATTCTATATAATCAATTCTATCCATATATATATACTACTATATAAAACAAACTACTTATTCCGTAATTAAGAACTTAAATTGACTATATTACTCATCTTCTTTATTTAATAATTTAAACAGCTTAATCTATATACTTATAAATATAATACCCTTAATGAAATAATTTACAACATATATCCTCCAACCATTAAATAAACATATTAACCCCTCTTACATCAATTAACTTTACATTCACTACTACACCAACACCACCGCCACCACCACTACACCCGTCACTATACTGTTGTCGCTACCATCATCGTCGTCGCATCGCGCGGGCATACGTCTAATAACTAAAAACGGAAGTTGGATATACCTTTGGCACCACTTAAACCCCTTAAAATTGTATTTTCCGTCTTCTCTTTCATACTCCTTTTTTATATTTTTCATTTTGACTATTTTTTTTTATCTTTTTTAAATATAAAATTTATTATTAACAAATTAATTAAAGTACAATCTATAAAAGTTTATAAAATTAAAACTATTTTTCCATTTCTTTATTATTTTATTTGTAAAACCATTACCAATATTATTTTTGTACAGATCTAATAAAACAAATTCATTTTTTTAATATATGAAATTTTTTAAAATTTTATAATTATTTAGTATTTAAATTTTCAAATCATTTTTCTCGTACAAAAAGCTATAAATGATGGAAAAATAAAATTAGGTCTAAAACGATTATGGTTTTGATTAGGATAAGGTCGTTTTTTGTTACGCTCGTTTTTTTTTTAATAAAGAAAACTTCATTTAACTTTCTATATATAAATATGTATTCAATAAATACATATTTATTTGACAATGCCGAAGATTAATTTATTTCAAACGACACAAGAAAAAATTAGAAATTTCGGCATGACCTCATCGTAATATTAACAATCCATACCTGCTAGTTTTTTAATCCAAGCAACCTGTTTATAAAGAACCAAATACTTGACATGACTCATTAACAACCATGTTGCCAGCTTAAAGAAAATTACATATTTAGTTCTAAAATATGGGCAAGTATTGTAACAAGCATAATGTACTCGGCTATAATTTAAAGATAACACTTGCTTAACCTTCGGCAAGTGCACATCCACGACTAAGGCTTCCCTGTGCTCGTCCTATACTGTTGCTCATCGTTAACGCTAAATCCATAACCACCTACAACATTATATATTAAAGGAATAAGCACATCGCTTAGTGAATATATAGAAAGTAAACATAATAACCTTCTGCATTATATAATTGCGTGTATATGTATTGACCTTATGTATTATATAAACTGCGTGTATATATATTAACCTTCTGTATTATATAAACTATGTAAATATGATACGGCATGATATAGACTGCAAGTACAATCTGCCAGCTGCTCAATTATATGGACCACTACTCGTATATAGGCAATCTCCATATAATCCTATATATCTGTTAAACATAATATGGACATCATGTCATTCTGAAATATTATACTACTCATAATATAGACTGCAAGTACAATCTGCCAACTACTCAACTATATGGACCAGACTACACGTATATAGCCAACCTCTATATAATTAACTCTGCCTCTGCCTGCTAAAATAGGGTCATTATATCCAACTATAAGAAAGTAAATAATACAACTATTTGCATAGAAGGATTAAATGCTTCTACATCGTCAATCCGCATACATCCACAAAATCTGCACATTAGCCTTATGTATCCGAATTTACATCACACAATCAATGACAATCACATAACAATTAAAGCATGTGTGGTTACATAATTTACACACTTACACAACAAAACATCCAGATATACATAACAACTTGACTATCACAATTCTACGATCACATAACAATTAAAGCACTGTGGTTGCATAACATACACACTTACACAACAAAACATCTAGGTAACACATTATTGATCCAACAAACGACATGGCTATCACCAATCTAGCCTACTTAGCGTTCTAGCTCACAAGTAAGTCGATCCAGCATTATAATCATACCTCAATATACAACATCAATGACCTAAATTCTGCCTTTGGCACGATCATTATCTAAGGCTAATAACAATAGTTAACTGCAAATACTGGCTATCAATCTTCAAACTGCTTAATTATTACCTAAACTTACAACTACAATAAGGATTCTGCTTACTAGCTTAATATTATCGATAACAACAAACTTTGCCACTAACTTCTCACTACTAGAAAAATGGGTATCACCGACGAATTTTCTGACCAAATATTTTCGTCGGAAAATTTCCGACAATTTGCCAATGAATTTTTCACGAAAATAGGGTGAACAGAAGTATGGTTCTTTTCTGTCACATTTCCGACAATATTATGTCAAAAACAATTTTGTTGGAAATTGGATACTAAAATACAAAGATTACCGACGAAAAACCGAGAGTTTAATGGCAAATATAAATTTCGTCGGAAATTCCTGGGAAAGGTTTGGTTTAAAATTTAATTAATTCTAAAATAAATTTTTTGTCGGAAAACGGACAAAAATTTTGATATTTCTAAGAAATTTGCGACAAAAAAATGTATATACCAAAAATAAAATAAAAACTAAAAAATAAAATCGGTTTGTCGGAAATATGTTGAAATCAAAGTGAATTTATAACGAAAATACTAAATTTCTTAGAAATTCGACAGAAATGTTCCCAATTTCCTACCAATTTCCGACGAAAATATTAAAATTATATAAAATTTAAGGTATTTCACATATTTTTTCACCAATATATCAATATAGGTTGAACATTTATAAATATATAAGAAAATACACATTCATCTTTGTGTATGTATTAGTGTTATTATAAACATACGTCGATATGTATATGTAAAATTCAAGTACATTTAGGTATATATGTTGATGTGTATGTGTTTTTACAGCAATTTGCGTTGATTTAATATATATATATATATATATATATCTTATATGAAGAGATATATGTGATCATTAATGTGTCAATATGTGTTATAGGTATCTGTATTGATATAGTTTAGTAAATCAATATATATATATATATAAACTAATATACGTGTTTGTAACTATACTTACATGTATTATGGTGTCTATGTATATTTTAGCATTATTTTAATGATTTATGCATTTGTGTTCCATAAAAGCTTTTAAAATAGCTCAAATCTAGTACTTTTTATATTTGTTCGTCGGAAATTCGTTGAAAAACGTATCTTTTTTCAACAAATTTCCGACATGTAATCCAAAAAGTAATGAATTTTCTTAAAAATTCGTCGGAAATTTATATATTTTCCTACAAATTTCCGACGAAAATTCAAATTATATACAATACAAGGTACTTCACATATTTCTCCCTGACTATTTATAAACATAGATAAATACACCTTCATCTTTGTGTATGTATTAGTGTTATTTTAAACGTACGTCATTGTGTATGTGTACAGTTCAGGTATGTTTATATACATTTGTTGATGCATGTGTATTTATGAAACAATTTGTTTGGATTATCTTATATGTGTGGATATAATATATACATAAAGAGATATATACGTGATCATTAATGTGATAGTCTATGTCATAGGTATGTATGTTGTTATAGTTTATTACTACAATGTATATGTAATTGTGTTGTCTATGCATATTTAAGCATTATTTTGATAATATATGCATGTTGTGTCTATTAATGTCCAATAAAACTTCTAAAATAGTTCAAATATAATATTTTTAATTTTTTTCGTCGGAAATTCATAAGAAAACATAACGTTTTCCAACTAGTTTCCGACGAGTTATTAATATTCACTAAAGATAAATTAATTCCTTAGAAAGTCCTCGGAAATAAACTTTATTTCCTACGAATTTCTCACAAATTTTAAAAAATATACTTAAATTTAAGAGAAAATGTCACAAATGGTCCATGTGGTTTTCGTTATTCGCATTTTGCCCCTTGTGTTTTTTTTCCCGTTGCAAATGGTCCCTTTGTTTTTCATAAAGTATGAAAAATGGGAGGAACATAATCAAACTTTACAGATGAAGATTCATAGTATAAAAAGGTGACGGTATTTGAGATGATTATTATGATTCAAAAACAAAAACAAATTTTTTTTACTATATAATAATGTATGTATTTTTTGAGATGATGATGTAAAGAAATTAGATAGATTAAAAAAAAGAATTTGATATTGTGGAGAGAGAGAAGCAAGCTAAAACATGGAGGAAGGGAGGAGGAAGAAGAAGGAGGAAAGAGGAAGGGTGTATTAGATGTAAAAAACTAAAATACCCCCACGTGGTATGCACATGAGAGAGTTAACGGTTAATACTAACAGAAGTTAGTGACAGGAACTGTTGGCAACGAGAATGAAAAACAAAGGGACCATTTGCAACGAAAAATAAGCACATGGGGCAAAATGTGAATACCAACAAATACCCCCACGTGGTATGCACATGGTGTTTATTTTTTTAAAAATTTCACATCAATCGGGTTTACCGAAGCGAGAGTTAATCGGCAGGTTATGGCTATCATGAGGTCGATGTTTAATGGTCCATGGGACACATGAACAAAAGTTCCCAAGGATGACCGTGATTTGATGTTTGAACGGTTCAGTGTATGTGCTTTACTATTATAATAAACTACTATTTTAAAGTAATATATAATATTTACATGTAATAATTCCATCTTTAAGTAATATATTTAACTCAACTTTATATATATATATATTGCAGTGTCTATATAGGTGGGATAAGACGTTACATGCAATAGTTGAGAAGAATGTGTTTGATTTGCTGAAGAGGAGGTTCTCTGGTGTTTTGAATGCTGCTCGAGCAATCGCCATAAGAGATGCATAGGCTGCCGGTATTCGTTTTAACGAGGATTATGAAGTCCTTAAGCCTTATTATCCAAAGTGGATCGATGAAAGTCACTGGGCAACCATGATTGAAAACGTGTGGAACACTGAGCAATGGAAAAACAGGTCAAAAACGAATACCGTCAACAAAGCCACCTTAGTTGATGGTGAAATCTCGAAACATACTACAGGCTCCGTTAGCTTTGAGCTTAAGAAGTACCGAATGGTATTCCTACTTTCAATACTTTGCTTCTCATTTTTTTTTTACTTGCTTTAGTTCAATTCTTAGTTAAATTAAATATATTGTAGGAAAAAGAAAATGGTGGTTGCGTGACGTCGTTCGAATGGTACAAGACATGTCATACGAGAAAGAAACCTCGAGGGTCAACATCTACTGAAGACGTGTATGTTACTGAGAAAGCAAAAAGAACCGCGGTAACTTTCCAATGTTTCAACTTATTTTCAGTTAATGGGCAAGGTTTAAATTTATTGTATTACATTAAGGAAGTGTTAATATAAAATCATCTTTTATTAGGAAAAATATAAAGAGTTATTGGAGGACAAATATGGACCAGAAAAGTCGAATCAGCCCTCCATTGGTGATTATGATTTATGGGTACAAGCATGTGGAGGTCTCAAAAGAGGAAGTTTGGTAGGATTTGCGATGCCAGAGGACCCGTGTTTGGCTGTTTCTGGTACACCTTCCACGCCTAGTACTGCCACGTCCTATCACTCGAGTTTGACATCTATAGCAGAGGTAAATTTACTAGCATGTAGTTCCTTAATGTGCTCTTTACCAAAGTATCCATAGTACTATTCCTTATTGTGCTCTTTACCTAAGTATACATAGCTTTTATAAATATGATATCTAGTTGTTCATGAAGCAATAATCACTATATTTATTTCTTTGAAATACGTAGCTTTTAATATGATTGATTTATTTGGTCATGCATTATTATAACTAGTTAGTAGTTGATTACAAATTGAGTGGGTTTTCTATGATATGACAAGTATATTGGTGATTTTTTTTATATGTTAATGCATCATATTTGCAAAGAGCTGTCAGCACACACATACATACTTATATTCTAGTTAATAGTATATAAACACATATGCCAAGCATTCTACATCTCACAATGCAACCTTTTCTTTAACAGTAGCATTACCTCATGTATTTAGTGTATAATCTTTCATTAAACTCCATGACATATATACATCAACTACTTTATTTTAGTTAATTGTGAACATCTGTAGGTTGAAAAAATCAAAACTCAGCTAGAAGAAAGGGATAAAATAGCGGAGGAACGAGAGAAAGTCGCGGAGGAGCGGGAGAAAGCCGCAGCTGAGAGAGAAAAGAAAATGATTGCTAACTTGGAGTTGATAGAAGAGGAGGTTGCAAAACAACGGGCTCTTAGGGAAGAAATGGAAGCTAAGGTGGCAGAGCTAAATAAGATATTGAATGGTCAACGACAATTTCCACCTCCTACCTAGTAATATGTTCTTGTTGATGGATAAAACTTGGTATGTCGGATATTTTGTATACTTTTGTTCCACATTCCGGCTAGTAATGATGTAGGCTAGTAATGACGTAGTTCGTGGTCGTTACATATTTTGGATGTTTGAATACTTTTGATCCCGGCTAGTAATGATGTAGGCTAGTAGTAATGTAGTTCGTGGTCGTTACATATTTTGGATGTTTAAATACTTTGGATGGTTCCCATACTTCGGATGGCATTACTTTTGTATGTTTTGGATATTATATACAAAATATATTTCAACCTATGGTAGGTTACTTAATCTGTTTTTTTATCATTCATATTAATTAGTGCAGGAATTTTTCATATTCTTTTGGATATCTATATGTAATTTTTAACGGATTTCCGACAAAATTATTAAATTTTAAAATATTAAATATATAAAAAAAAACTAATAAATTTCGTTGGAAATTCATCGGAAATTAAAATATATTACTCACGAATTTGTGACACAAATTTGTTGATAGTAGTTCGTCGGAAACATTACTTTATTTCTGATGAATTTCCAACAATAATTTCGTCGGAAATATGTCGTAACAAACCAACTTTGGACTTTTTATTAATTATTTTAAAAACAGTTAGTATGGATATTCCGACGACAACATTTGTCGGAAAATAAAATATTCGTCGGAAAATTTCGTCAGTAATTGTTTCCGAGGAGGGTTTTCCCGACAACAAATTTTCGTCGGAAATTGCTCGGTAATTCCGTTTTCCTACTAATTTCCGACGAAATTTGTCGTCGCTGAAAGTCAGTTTTCTTTTAGTGTCTATTACCCTACCAATTACCATAATCTTGTCAAAACAAGAATCTCGTTTCTACAGCTTATTTATCTTTATAATTTTAACAAAAACCATATCACATAACTAATTAAGGTTGCATTTCAACTACTGCTATATTAGTACCAATACTACCAACTACACCATTATATGGAATCGATTACACATATACCCGAGTTTCATATAATTCAATGTTATTGCCAATCATTCATAATTTAATTAATAACAGCAATTTCAACACATACTTTCAACAATTGAAATAACTAAACAAATACGGCATTATATAATTGTATTGATCATATGAGATCTCTTACGTACAAGTAATCTACCATAATATAATCAACCTGCCAGTTTAAATCCTATATACTCACCGTGGTCCTGCTATAGCATAGATGTGTATTCCTCGAAATCCTTGGTTACCTATTAACCAAATCCATATAAATCATCAATAATCTGACATATCGTCTTTTCTAATTTTTTCTTTGCCCAATATTTCCCAAGCCAATTATTTTCACTTCTTTATCATTATTTCATCGTTAATTTACAAAATCATAGTAAGAAATTAATATAGAGCCAAACAACCACCTTTTCATGACCTAGGGTATTTTTATACAACTATTAATCAAACTAGAAAACTAAAAAATTGTACCTTAAAAAGATGATAATCAAAGCCTATAATCAATTAGGAATGATTTGACATATTTGGTTTAACCCGAAACCTACTATTCCTTTTCTTCTTCTTCTCTTTTCCTCTCCGGCCGACTCCCGCTGCTTTTCTTCTCATTCTGCCGACTTACTCTTTATTTTTATGTTTTAGAATGATCAAGTGATCATATATATATTATTATATTCATAGATTTAATTTCAATTTTTCATTAACACCCCCCCCCTTCTTTATAAGTATCTTACACTTTTAGTCCTTTTTATAAACGACGCTTAAACATTAAGCCCGACATTTGATTTATGCGACTTTTTAAATAGCTCAGCATTTATTCATTTAATAGATATTACTTTTAGTAATAAAATACTACTGTGAAATTTGGGGTGCTACATTTTTATATATGTTTTGATTGTGTTTAATTTTCTTAATAATTATTGTCTTAAAGCATTTTAAAAGTGACAATTATTTTATATATAATCGGGCATAAGGTTTTACTGAAGATGATAATTTATTTATCAATCTTATTTGCTTATATAGTATAAATAAAACTAATATTTTAGTTATTTACGTGATTTTGATTTTACCTCCTTTTTTAGTTATACGGTTTAAAATTATGCTCTATAGTTGAAGTTTTTTTAAATACATATATAATTTTGATTAAATGTAAATTAGTACATACGCATAATATTTATATTTTTTTTTACCAAAGTTCTTCCATATGTTATTCAATGATTACATTTTGTTTGATTTTTTTAATGTATTCCAATATCATTTTATTTCATCAGTGTGTGATGATATTAAATATTATTGAACATTTTATTATATAACTGTTATATATATATATATATATGTACAAATTGGGGGTTTTCGGTAAATGAGTATTTTTCTTTTGAAACCCTATGTTGTTGGCTAAACTATGACCAAGCAAGATTGTTTGTAATTTCTCATTTTAATTTTAATGATTTTGATGAGTGTTAGTTGGACATAATTTTGGACAGATTTTGACCCTGATTTTATGACAAGTAAAACACCATTGTGGCAGATGTTTCACTTGTTGAGTCGTAAAAAGAAAATGTAAGTATATGTGTTAAGTTGAAGTGGTCACTGGAATGAATTTAAAATGTGGAGTAGAACTCAAGATATGAATTTTTGAAATCAGTGTGGTCATTCTGAATTTTCAGCAAAAAATGATTCTGTATCAGTTTTTAAAACGAGTATATCACACTTATACAGGTCAAATATTGTGTTGATCACTGAAGATAAAATGCACCTAAATGTGTTAAGTAGAAGTGGCCATTTGAATGAGGTCAAAATATGGTGTAGAACTAATATTATAGTCATTTGAAGTCAATAACGTCAAAACTATTTTGTTAATGAAAACAACAACAATATTAGTTTATAAAACGACCAGAAGTCATCTTTAAAGAACAATTCATATATCGGTTACTAAATATAAAATGTAGGTTTATGTGTCATATAAATTTGGCCACATGAATCAAGTAAAAAGAGTTAGTAGAACTTGAGTTAGGCTCGTTCGAAGGCAGCCTAGTCAAATATAAAAATGGGGATTTTGTTATAAAAGTGAGTTTGGCATTATGATAATGATATAAGAGATACATGTTATGTGAACCAACCCATGATTAATATAATATTGTAAATGATGGGTTGGGTGTTGAAATGCTAGTGATTATGGCTAGACAACCTAGTATGTGATTGATGATCTTATATGCATTTGTGATTTATTGCTAGGTTGAAAGCTTATATATATTGTGTTCTTGCGATCATCTTGATTGTTGATTGGTTGTCGCGGAGGAGGTGAATTTTCTTGCATACTTTTATATATGCCTTGGGTCAACTACCTTACGATGGTGGATTCCGTGTGTGGTAATTGATTTGGCATTGAGCTTAAGTAGTGGCCGTCTTTGATTACAGGCCTAAGTAGTGGCCATAGTCCATGTTGGACATAGCTCATGTGGAACATTGATATTGTTTATTGAGATTGTACATTTGCTTATATGGATCCATGTAATGCGTTGGCACAAAGGTAAGTATTATAAATATGGCACGATGGTGTCATAGTCTATATGCAATAGCCCTTTGTGCATTGCCCTCCTTCGTGTGTATAAACGTATGCAAGATTATTCACTAAGCTTTGCTTACTTTTAGTTGTTTACCCTTTTTATAGATTGTCCCGGTTGTGGAAACAAGATTTAATGCTTTGAAGATTATTGAAGTAATAGCTATGACAGAAAAATGGTATTGATGCATAGAACCCGTAGTAGCCCTCTTGATCTTGGCTCATGGTATACCATTTTGGTAAAATTATTGTTAAGTGTTAGAAATCCAAAAATAGTGATACATTGTAATTTAAGTTATGGACTTACTTGTTGTTAAGTCATGAGTTGATGATTTCTAAGGTTGAGGGGCTAATTGTGAAAATTAGCATAGTTGGTTAGTTTAGACTATAAATAGCCCTCAATTCCTTAGAAATCATAACTTTGGCATAACATGATCATAACATTTTCATACCAATACACCTGAATAACACACACTTGATCCCAATTCTCTCTCAACACACACACAAACACCATGAACACACACACACACTAAACCGCCATTGTTGATGTGAATTCGAGTGATAAAATCGTGTTGTTACATGTGGTATCAGAGCAAAACATCGTTTTGATCTTGATCCATAACTGAATTCAATCACAATTCATCAAACAATCACCTTTTAATTCTGTTTTTAATCCTGTTTTTGTTCTTTTTTTAATCACTGAAAATTCAAAAATAACCTCTCAAATCACATAAAATCACAAATGTTTGTTCACCGTTCGATTCCTCATAGTTAATTACATAATCCTCTCAAGTTTCGTGTTCTAATTCGATCTGGATCAAAAGTTCAGATTTTGAGTTTTTGGCGCTAAAATTTGGGATTTGATTCTGTTGTGTTATAAGCTGAATTGTGTTAACCGGATCGTTGCTAAGGTGAAAACAAACCTGTTTGCAAGTGGTTTCATGTTCCAATTCACAGAAAATCAAAAGATATTGAAGTTTTAAAAATCGTCAATGGAGTTGTTCATATTCAGATGTTGAAGACGACATTGTAAAGCTAAAACGATCTTAGTTAGATCGTTTCAGTTTTTCTTTCCTTGATACTTACATTTCAGTGTTGTGGCTTGTAAAACGATACAATTTAGATCGTTTTGACAAGTGTGGTTATGGTGTGAAAAGTTGATTGTGGCTAACTGATCCTTTGGATTGGTTCTGGTCAATTCAATTTCTTGAAAATAATCAAGTTTTGGTGAAATTCTGTGAAGAAATCTAAAACGATCTCTTTTAGATCGTTTCAGACTTTGAAAAACCAAAACGATCTCTTTTAGATCGTTTCAGTTTTGGTGAATCCAAAACGATCTCTTTTAGATCGTTTCATCTTTCACTCAAACAATTCCTGGTTTGATTACTTCTTGGGTAACTGATCTTCGTGATTGGTTTTGCTCAATTCATTCAATTACATTTCATACCAAAACTCTGTCCAAATTCATTCAGAATACTTAGAAGTTTTCACCCAAAATTCAATCTAGATCATTTTATTCTTGAAGACAAATTTAGATCGTTTCATTTCAAATCAAGATTTAGATCGTTTCATTTCCAATCAAGATTTAGATCGTTTCAATTCCTTTATCAATTTAGATCGTTTTCCTATCTTTCCAACTTTAGATCGTTTCATTCTATCTCATTTTAGATCGTTTCATACTTTCTTCAAAAATCAATTCAATTCTCAAATCAATTTCTAATGGCTACTCGTGAAGCGTTGGCTCTGGGTACTGATACAAGACCTCCAGTTCTTTATCGTGGTAACTATGGACTTTGCAAGAAAAGGTTCATGGATTATGTGGAACGTCAGACTAATGGTCACATGCTTGAGGATTCAATCATGAATGGACTTGCTATGCATCGTTATCCTACTACCGGTGCTATTTTGACTCCGATCTTTTGAATGCCGAACAAAGAGATCGTACTGCTGCTGACAACAGAGCTAGGTCATGCTTGTATCAAGCACTTCCTGATGAGATCTATGGCTCAGTTGATTCTTATGACACAGCAAAGGAGATTTGGGATGAAGTTTCTAGACAAATGGAAGGTGCTGATGTAACCTCAACAATCCGACTGACAAATGTCTTAACTGAGTTTGACAATTTTCAGAAATCACCAAATGAATCTCTCGAGTCCGTGTACTACAGATTTTGCAATGTAATCAATGAGCTGAGAAAGAACAAGGTCAAGAAAACTGAAATTAAGCTGAACATCAAATTCATCAAAGCACTTGGTCCCGAGTAGGAAGATTTTGGAACTCAAATCAAGCAACATCAAGATCTGACCAAATTCACCATTCATACTCTTTATGAATCTTTCAAGTTGAATGAGCATCAAGTTCTAAGCAAATATTCATTCAACAAAGTGCCAGAAGTTGTATCTACTGATCCTTTGGCATTGGTTGTTGAAAGAAAGGTTTCTGAGGCTCTTAAAAGACAAATGACTGTTGTTTCTTCGTCTGATGAGGAGGGAGAAGATTTCTTGGCTCCAAGAGATGGTGTTCCTGATGAATTCTACCAAGCGCTTGCCGCTGTGACTAAGCATTTTAAGAAAAAGTATTTCAAAGCAAGACCAACTAACAACAATCTTCGTACTTCATCAACAAGTGCATTTCCAAAGAAGGAACAATATCATCACAAAAGTTTTGAACAAGGTGAAACAAGTGGTTCCAAGAACGGAGATAAGAAAGCAGAAACTGAGAAACAAATCATGGAAAAAGGAAAAACATCTGACAAAAAGTGTTACAACTGTGGAGTTCCTGGTCATTTTACTGTGGATTGCAAGCTGCCTCGCAAGAAGAATTATGAATACTACAAGCAGAAGATGCTCTTGGCAAAGCAAGTTGAAGCCGGTCAAGCCTTGATTGCTGCAGATGACAAGTGGCTTTTGCTGTCTGATGATGAAGATGAAGATCTGTCTGCAAATGTATGTTTCATGGCAAAGTTGAGCAAAGACAAAGTGTTGGAGGCTGACAGCATTAACGAGGAATATCCCGATGATGAGGTAAATCTCGACTCTACTTTTTCATCAGTTAAGGATAAAGAGTCTTGTAGAATTGCCTTATCAAACTTGACGAATCATTACACTTCTTTAGCCAACAAAAACAAGAAATTGAAAAATAGCATTTTATTTTCAAAAAGGGAGTACACAAAACTTCTTGAAGAAAATTCTAAACTACTTTTTGAGTGTGATGCTATGAAGCAAGAATTTCAAAATTATAAAGAACAAATGTTGGTTAAAGAATGTGAGATGAATGCGTCTCCTGATTTTAAGTTATTGGAAAAATGCCATAATTTAGAAAAGACCATTCTTGATCATGAAAAAGCCAATCAAGGTCTTGAAGTTCAAAAGACCAATGAATGGCTTCGGGCAAATGCAAGACAAATGGATGTTGATATTCTGAATAAGAAGCTTCAAGAAGCTACACCAAAAACAATTGAACTCGAAAGAAAAGTTTCTGATTTAAATCATAATTGTTTTTTAAAAGGCATTGAGATTGAAAACCTTGAAAGACAAATTGAGGAACATAAAAAGAATATACTTTTCTATCAAGAAAAGTTGTACAAAGTTGAACAAAATCCTCTTTTCGATTTCACTGCCTATTTCAATAAATCAAAGATTGATAGATCGGAACTTCTTCTTGGGTTGGGTTTTGAGAATATCACTCCATTGCAAAAAGCAAAAGAAAAAATTATACCTTTGTATGATGAGAAATTTTTGAGACTTGGTATGGTACAACAATTCATTCGTCCTTTGGATGACGAATTTGAGACTGATGAAGTTGAGAAGATTCAAACGAATAAATTTTTGGTTAATTATGATGCTATCAATATTTCTTATGAAACAAAGAATTCAACAATTTTTGAATTAGAAGAGATTGCGTCTAATTTTCAAAACCAAGAATTTGTCATTTCTCCACCAAAACCAACTAAATTGTATATTCCATCCACATTTTTGGAAAAACAAATACAAGGTTTACAACAAAACAGTGGAATCTCAACAAAAAGTCATTCATAATCTACAATCTCAAAGTCCGAATTCGAAGAATGAATCAGTTGTTGATATCAAGAAAGTTTGTGTGAATGTTTCTACCCAAACTGATTTCAAGTAGACCATTTCACTCAGACTACTTGTGATTCATCTACAAGTTCATCCACCCAGACTGTGACTGACTGTTTTGCATGTACTTGTCAAACTACTGCTAGTTCTTTAGCTGCAAATTATGTGCAATCTGATTTATCTGATGAAGATCTTGCGCATAACCTAGTTTTGATATGGTACTTTTATAGATTTTTCACATGCGAAAATCTTGATGAGCTAGTTGTTCACCCTAAGCTTTGTGCTAGTATAGGTGTTGATACTTCTACTCAATTTTCTTGTGAAACCAAGGATGTTTCAGTCCAAGTCGACCTTATTCCTGAGATTACCCGTGGTATGATGTTGGACAACAAGATTCCTGATATTTCAACATTTTCGAATGAATTCACCAAAGATGATTTTGATAAATTCATGGAGGGAGAATATGTTTTTGACTCAGAAACTGAGAAAAAGATTGAATCTATCAAAATCATAAATTTTCAAAAAGAAATAAAAGGAGAATCTCAAAAACTAAAATCAGTGTCCAAAGCTCCAACATCATATTACTTCCAAGAACGAGTTAAACCCAAACTCGTCAAGGCTGAACAAATGAGTTCCACCCCTTCTGTCAAGACTGAACAAAAGAGTCCTAACCCTCCAAAACCCGACAAACATGTTAAAAAGAAACAAGCTGAGACCTCACCAAAACCAAGGTATCACAAAGTGAAACTTCCAAATGACAATCCAAATGCTTCTTTGTCTAACTCTCAATCTAGTTCAATTTCTAAAGTGCCTAAGTCTAGCTCCGTTTTGCTAACTAGGGATACTTCAAATGGTATAACTAGATATAGGGATAGATATGGATGGTTTTCAATTACCAAACCTAAGAAGCAAGAAGTTTCCTCAACCCCAAAAGAGACAAAAAGGATGAATAAGTTTAAAACCCCTCGTTCTAATCTTCTTAGTGTCAATTCAATAGGTGGAAAGACCAAATGGGTTCCTAAGTCATTAGAACCTAAGATCAATTTTAAGCAATTGTCTGTTGAGGAAAAGAAGAAGAGGAGGAGGAGAAAGAGTGTTGGTAACAGAAAGAAAAGAGTTTCTCTTGATTTAAACAATTCATCTTTAGTGAAAAATGTTAATAAATCCAAGGCTATGCCTTGTGGGGCTGTAAACAATGATAATGGTCGTGCTTGTTTGAATGTTGTTAAACATGTTACTTTTAATTCAAATGTTAATGTGCGTACTTTTTATACGAATGTGCTTATTGATGGTGTGCTTGTTAATGCTCATATTGATTCTAAAGCATGTTTGTATGCATATCCTAAGTTATACCCCCTGCCTGTGTTAACTAACCACAAAGGACCCGTCTTTAAGTGGGTACCTAAAGTCGTTTAAAATTTTTGATTGCAGGAAATAACCATCTGTGTATGGATACTCGATTCCGAGTGTTCAAAACACATGACTGGCAATAAATCATTGCTCAAGAACTTTGTTGAAAGGTTCATGGGAACTGTTCGTTTTGGAAACAACAATTTCGCTCCAATTCTAGGTTATGGAGATATTGAAAGAAACGGAATTGTCATTAAGAAAGTCCATTATGTTGAAGGTCTGAGTCATAACTTGTTCAGTGTTGGACAGTTCTGTGACAACAATCTTCAAGTTCTTTTTCGACAATCTCTGTGCAAAGTCCAAACTCTAGATGGAATTGATATCCTATGCGGAGATCGTGATGATAATCTTTTCACAGTTAATCTTGATGATAACCAACCAACTGATAATATTTGTCTTGTTTCAAAAGCTACTTCGAAAAATTCTTGGTTGTGGCATAGAAGGCTTTCTCACTTGAATTATCAAACCATCAATGCTTTAGTCAACAAGCAACTTGTTGAAGGCTTGCCTGATTACATGTATGAGAGTGAGCAAAAGAACTTCTCATAAACCAAAGAAAATTCTCATAAACCAAAGAAAATTCCACACACTTTGGCACCTCTTCATTTGCTTCACATGGATCTTTGTGGGCCTATGAAAGTACAAAGCAGAAACGGGAAGAGATATATTCTGGTTATCGTTGATGATTATTCAAGATACAATTGGGTCAAGTTTCTTGCTTCAAAAGATGAAACAACTCAAATTTTGATTGATTTCATCACTTCCACTCAAGTGAATCTTCAACTTCCAGTCCGTTATATCCGTTCGGATAATGGTACTGAGTTCAAAAATGCCATCTTCGATGAATTTTGCAAATCAAAAGGCATTACTCACCAATTCTCTGCTGCTCGTACCCCGCAACAAAATGGTGTCGTTGAAAGGAGAAACCGTACGCTGGTGGAAGCAGCAAGGACAATGCTTGCTTATTCCAAGTTACCATCAAATATGTGGGCTGAAGTGTTGACACTGCCTGTCACACTCAAAATCGGTCCATCATCAATCAGCGTCATGAGAAGACTCCTTATGAGGTTATTAACAAACGCAAACCCAACATCAATTACTTCCATATTTTTGGGTGTGTCTGTTATACCTTGAATGATCGGGAAAATGTTGGAAAGTTTGAAAGGAAAGGTGACGAAGGTTACTTTGTTGGTTACTCAAAGACATCGATTGCATATCGCATCTTTAATCGTCGAACAAACACGATTCAAGAAACCATGAATGTTTGGTTTGACGAGATGTCTGGCATGATATTTGAACAAGAAAGTTTGCTACCAACAATTAGTGATCCAAGTACTTCAAGTGCTTCCTCAAGGACGTCTACCTTAGCTTCAAAGTTCAAGAAATATCCAACTCCAACAAGTGAAGAGCTAGATATTCTTTTGAAGAATTCTACAATTCAAAACCGATTCAAGAAAAGGAACCTCAAGTCATCAATGAACCAATTCCGAACAATGATCCTATTCAAACAAATGAACCAGTTCCTGACAACAATCGTGAATCATCTTCAAATTCTTCAGAGCAAGAAGAATCATCTTCAAGTGATATTTATTCTCAAAAGAATGTTCAAGAACAACCTTCTCAAATCACCCAAACAACAAATCCATCAAATACTCCAAATGTGTATGTACCACTGGATTTTGATCATCCAAATTTTGAGGAAAGAGTTCTTCCGAGCTATGATTCCATTTCTCAACAAAACTCTGGATTTAATGATGATAATGTTGACATTCATCAACAAGATCCTCTTCCTCATGACAACAAGTGGTCGCGTATGCGCAAAGATCATCCTACAGAACAGATCATCAGAGATCCACAAGCTGGTGTTTCTACCCGTACTACAGTCAATGAGTGTCTTGTTGCACTTTCACTGAGTAACATCGAACCCAAAACAGTCTCTGAAGCTCTTAGTGATCCAGAGTGGGTTAAAGCAATGCAAGATGAATTAGCTCAGTTTGTGAGACTGAAGGTATGGAGATTGGTTCCAAATCCAAGGAAAGAAGAACCAATTCGCTCCAAGTGGATTTTCAAGAACAAGAAGGATGAAAATGGAGTTGTAGTAAGGAACAAAGCTAGATTGGTTGCAAAGGGTTACTGCCAACAACCTGGTGTGGATTTCGACGAAACTTTCGCTCCTGTTGCAAGAATGGAGGCCATTCGTATATTCTTAGCTTATGCCGCATTCAGAAACTTCTCATTGTTTCAAATGGATGTGAAGACGGCATTCTTGAATGGAGAACTCAAAGAAGAAGTTTACGTAGAGCAACCTGAAGGTTTTGTTGATCCTAAGAAGCCAAACCATGTCTACAAGTTAGACAAGGCTCTCTATGGTTTGAAGCAGGCACCCCGGCAATGGTATGATTCCTTAACTACTTTCTTACTCAAAGGAGGCTTTACCAAAGGCACTATTGACCCTACCCTGCTTATTCGTAAGCAAGGTAAGCATGTTTTACTTGTCCAAATATATGTTGATGACATTATTTTTGGGTCAACCAGTCAAACTTTTTGCCGAAACTTTTCATCTCTAATGGTCAATCATTTTGAAATGAGCATGATTGGGGAAATGAATTACTTTTTGGGTTTACAAATCAAACAATTACCAACTGGTATTTTTATATCACAAGGTAAGTACATAAAGGATATGTTGAAAAAGTTTGATATGACTACATGTTCTTCAATTTCAACCCCAATGGCTGCTCGTACAAACATTAATGCTGATAAAAATGGGAAACCATTTGACCAAAAGAGGTATAGAAGCATGATTGGTTCGTTGTTGTATCTTACAGCATCTCGCCCAGATATAATGTTTGCAACATGTATGTGTGCTAGGTATCAAGCCGCTCCGACTGATTTACATTACCAAGCTGTGAAACGAATTTTTCGTTATCTGAAGGGTACACCCAATCTTGGTCTCTGGTATCCAAGGGATACTGGATTCAATTTAACTGCCTATTCAGATGCAGATCATACAGGTTGTAAGCTTGATCGCAAGAGCACATCTGGTACTTTACAATTCTTAGGGGATAAGATTGTAAGTTGGTCATCCAAGAAGCAAAATTGTGTATCACTGTTAACAGCGGAGGCTGAATATGTGGCTGCTGCTAGTTGTTGTGCTCAAGTGTTATGGATGAAGACACAGCTTACTGATTATGGTCTGAAATATGATCGTGTCCCTATCTATTGTGATTCACAAAGTGCCATTGCAATTGCTGTCAACTCAGTCAACCACTCACGCTCAAAGCACATTGATGTGAGATATCATTTTCTCAAAGATCATGTTGAGAAAGGTGACATCGAACTCTACTTCGTGGGAACTGACTACCAACTCGCTGATTTGTTCACAAAACCACTGGACGAAAAGAGGTTTAATTTCTTAATCTCTAAACTTGGTATGCTAAATCTTGATCCTTGATTCACTTTACCATGGAAGGAATTCTTGATTCATTTTTCAAAAATTATAAAAAAAAAGTTGAAAAACAAAAATCAAATACAAAAATATAAAATTTTGAAAAATAACAAAAAGATTTTCTTTATTTTTTTAAAGTGGCTTACATATGCTATGTATGTAACCCGGGCTTCATATTTTTATTTATATCTTTGTGGTTTACATATACTTTGTATGTAAACCGTGCTTAAATGATGTATTTATTACTTTGTGGCTTATGCACACTCAGTGTATAACCCGTGCTTATTTGTGTTATTTATTTCATAATGGCTTGCATATACTCTGTATGCAACCCGGTTTTAAAAAAAAAATTATTTATGTTTCAAAGTTGGAATTAATTCATGTTGTTATACATATAAATGGATATAAGATAACGCGGAATTGAACGCCTTTGTGTACTTCCAAGTGGTCTTATATGAATGTATATGTGTAATATATTGGATTTTCATCATGATAACCTGAGTATCACAAGATGTTGATTGCAATTTTGTTGCACCTGTTTAAAAAACTCTCAATTGTTGATATGAGAAGCAAAGGATTGAACGCCTTTATGTACTCCTGAGTTGTCTCATCTTGAACAATTGATTGAGTTCACTTTTCATAAAACCTGTTTTTGATTTCACACAAATCATTTTTGCTCCACCTTTTCTATGAAAATCTTTTTGATCTATCTTTGCATAGATTAAGGGGGAGTTTGTGATTTCAAATCTCTTTCAAACTTCAAATGTGTTTTTTAAACATTTTTTCCACATTTGATGATTTTTTTCAAAATATTTTCTTCAAAGGAAGTTCAGTGTTTAGTTTGCACATGAGCGACTAGGTTTTTTCAAAATTCTACTCCATGAACTTCATCATCGCCGATGAGTTCTAACCCCAGAGTTTTCACTTCTTTCAGTAGATAGTGAGGCTATTTTTGAGTGATGATGAATTCGTGCAACTAAGTTGGAGGGAGTACAGTCGAAAAGTGAGAGGTTATGGTGATAATGTTGTGAGAAAAGAGTTAAAAGAATTGATACCCTTCTCTAAAGTTCTCAAATCGCCGGGTAAAACACATTTCTATCGGATGTCATTTGTTGATATCTCGGTATTGAAGAAGCCTTCATGGACCCAGCGAAGCGATGCACATCTTTACCTAACCACTCAAGTGTTTGTTAACAAATGCTTGTTTTATTTCTTACGGAGATTTTCTCATTTCTATTGACTCTTCATTTGGAAGACGTTGATATTGAAAAAGGGTGACACTCTGCTCCAGTCCCCGACTTCATTTGATCACTTTGTGTCTAGAGCTCTCGTAATTGATCATTAATTTGATCGTTATTCATTCTTTAGGACACATTTGCGTCATTTCTTTGTGATATACATGCTTATCTTTGTGATATAGCCGGAACATTTGTAGTGATATCTTAATTGATATTTCACGATGATCAAATGGAAATCCTACCATTGCTAACATCATTTCCCGCTTTGAACGTAGGTCTCATAATTGCATTTGTGTAATTATTGAGTTAACAAGAAGTCTATTGTGACCTTGGATTTTTCCCTAGTCATCGAACGCTTAAGTGACACTGACCATGGTTTATATTCTTTGAAGCAATCTTGAGGTTGGAAAGCCAAAAGACCAAACTATGTTAGAGGTTTGCTTTGTGCATTGCTCAATCATACATAGGAAATCCGATAAATGGTATACATTTCTTTCGGTCATTTCATTAATCCTTTCGATTTTTGAATGCAAACGGATCATTCTTATCCGGTTTCTTTTCTCATCACCCCAACACAGAAAACACCAACACCATAATAAAATGCTTATACCAACAACTTCAACCTTACATTTTAGTCACCCATAGGGTTATTTGGGTTGGATTAATGGTTTGGGTTGATGAGTTGTTAGTTAATATCTCTTTGTGTAAACACCATTGCGCTATGGATCTTTTAATTTCTTTTGACATTCTATTCAATCAATGATTGCATAATGACATTGGTTCCCAACTTTGTCATTATGAGGGGGAGAAAATAGTTGATTTTTGATTGGGGAAGAAATTAGAATGATTTTAAGGATAAGAAGATCAAGATCAATAATGAAAGGATGCTCACTCAAGATGTTACAAAAATTTCAAAAATGCTCCAATCAAAGACTGTGATTACTCATGAATTGAGGAGGAGCATGATTACTTTCATAAAAGAATTTCCAAAACCTTATTGAAATGTTTACTCTCAAAAGTGTTCAAGACAATGTAACAAAGATCAAAGCTTCAAAGGACAAAAGAGTCTTCATCAAATTAAAGATCTTCAAGTCATACAACAACACTTTACCAAAAGCTACATTGCACACATCAAGGGGGAGAGTACATATTTCTGAAAATTCATTCCAAGACTTCAAAGAAAAGACTTCAAGATTCGAAGATTGAAGAATTCAAGACAAGTTCATACCTTCCGCATTTCAAAAGACAACTCTGATCTTTGATTCAATAATCCTCGAAGATTTAATACACACACACTCATCATTCTCTGTTCAAAAAGAATATTAAGAATCAACAAATGATTTAACTTAAAGAAGTCCAAGACAAAGACTGAATCAAGTTCTCCAAAGACAATGAGAAAGCTTTGAAGACTTGTTTCAACACACCAATTGTCTTCACCACCGGGCTCATCAAATTCAATCCTACAAGACAAAACAACACGTACTTCAGACCTTACAATATATCACTAAGAGGGAGAATGTTAGAAATCCAAAAATAGTGATACATTGTAATTTAAGTTATGGACTTACTTGTTGTTAAGTCATGAGTTTAGACTATAAATAGCCCTCAATTCCTTAGAAATCATAACTTTGGCATAACCTGATCATAACATTTTCATACCAATACACCTGAATAACACACACTTGATCCCAATTCTCTCTCAACACACACACAAACACCATGAACACACACACACACTAAACCGCCATTGTTAATGTGAATTCGAGTGATAAAATCGTGTTGTTACATTAAGTCAACGGTTAGGTTCAAAGAGTTTTCGTTTACTTATAATAGAACATTTGTAATAGTAATGTAGTGATTATGGTTAGATGTATTTTGAAAAATTATTACCCGTAACAGGTTTTTGATGTCGATTTTACGAACGGGTCATGCCGAAATTTCTAACTTTTGTGAGTTGTCTTTTATAACGAGTTTTGGTAAATGTATTTGTCCAAATTTATAATTGAGTACATTCCTTTAAAAAAAAACTTATAAAATAGTCAAGTCGAGTTTGGTCCTTTCAAATAACGTGAAGAAAGGTTGTAGATTAAGCAGCTTGAAAATGGGGTTGGGGTTTGATGTTGGAAGAAAATAAAAGGAAGAAGCTCTGGTGCTAATGTGAGAATATTATAAAGAAAAGGCACGTGCAGGCTCATGAGTGACTACTCTTAGCCAGTGGCGGAGTCAGGATTTTTATCCTGGGTCGCCGAACAATTTTCATGATACTAGTAAGTATAAAATTACACTATAAAATTCAATTACTCCAATCTGGGGTTGCCAATTACCTTAAAACTGATTAAATAGTTAAAAATAACACTAGAAACATACAGTTTTATAGAAATTGTGGGGTTGCTACGGCCACCCATGACCACCACATAGCTCCTCCACTACTCTTAGCTACAATAAATCACTCACAGTATTTTTTTTTAATTTGTTATATAGAGTTTTATTTAATTGAGATAGA
Source organism: Erigeron canadensis (assembly GCF_010389155.1). NCBI lineage: Eukaryota > Viridiplantae > Streptophyta > Magnoliopsida > Asterales > Asteraceae > Erigeron > Erigeron canadensis. The sequence goes on along the minus strand of NC_057767.1, from coordinate 12,896,506 downwards.
TTATATACATCGTTTTCACTCTTATATTTTTATCTATTTTTTCATATAACTTCACTACAATTATTCATTTCTATCACTATTTTTCTTTTATACTAAAAAGTAATTGTTTTAATAATTTATCGATCAACCATAGTTCTTGATTTTTTTCAAGTTAACCTGTTGTCTTTAATTTTATTTGTTTTCTCATCACCATTTTTTTATTAATAAAAATAGTAAACAAAATTTTAAACCGAAATAAATTAACATCTAATATTAATAATGTCGTGAGCCCATAAACATGTCAAAAATTTAGTTTTATATTAAGATATATCATAATAACCATATTCCATATAGACCGATAAATAGCCCAATACAACAAATATGTCATTTCTTCACACTTGTTTTTTCATACTTTTAAGAAAAAAATCACTCTTTTAGTTCTAACCTTTTGTAACAACCACTTTAGAAATAATTTAAATAAATTCATGATATGTTCTAGTTTCAAATATGTATTCACATGAAGGGCAATTCAATCCTAAATTGTAAAATTATAAGACGAGCTTAAGAGTTAATACGATAAAATACCGAATTCCGAGTCGTAAACGACCGTATTTAAGAAGTTCTAGTCCGGAAATGTTTCACAAAAGGTCCCTACATTTATAAGGTTTAGTTAATATGGGAAGACTATAAATACTTGCAACCACCATTTTCTTTCTTTCATCTTCTCCATCTTCCTCACTCTCTCTAAAACACACACTCACAACCACCATTTTCACACACAACATCCATCTTATGATTTTGGGTTGTTAAACCAAAATTTCTCATACTTTTAGCTTCCTTGTGATAATCAAAACATATTTCTAGCATCAATTTTCAGGTAACAACAACTTTTGAGATTTGAATCAAAATAAAAGTATGTTTTTTTTTTTTTTCTTTTTTTTCAAGTTTATGTTCTTGATGATTTGGCCCATTTTTTTATGTAAAAATCATGTTAAAAGTAATGGGTTTGTGCCTAAAAGTGTTTAGTAACCTTTTCGTGATCAAATTTGGGTCGTAAACATGTTTTAATCTTCAACACCCCCTTTTCGCTAAGTCAGTCCCAAATTCGTTCGAAGAACCCCTAAAACGAACTTAGACCTTCAAAAACGAATTTAGACCTCCAAAAATGAATTTAGGTCTTCAAAAACGAAGTTAAGCTTCAAAACAAACTTTATCTTCGTTCAGTTATACCTTAAGAACTTTATCTTCGTTCAGTTATACCTTAAGAACTTTATCTTCGTTCAGTTATACCTTAAGAACTTTATCTTTGTTCAGTTATACCTTAAGAACTTTATCTTCGTTCAGCTATACCTTAAGAACTTTATCTTCGTTCAGTTATACCTTAAGAACTTTATCTTCGTTCAGTTATACCTTAAGAACTTTATCTTCGTTCAGTTATACCTTAAGAACTTTATCTTCGTTCAGTTATACCTTAAGAACTTTATCTTCGTTCAGTTATACCTTAAGAACTTTATCTTCGTTCAGTTACACCTTAAGAACTTTATCTTTGTTCAGTTATACCTTAAGAACTTTATCTTCATTCAGTTATACCTTAAGAACTTTATCTTCGTTCAGTTATAATCAGATTCTATGCTTAGTCATATTCCAAGTCTTTCATGTACAAGGAAACCCTAATTAAGGTATAATTAAGACATATTCCATCTTGACTGTAACACCCCGCTAAAGCGGAATACACGGGATGCACAGATAAGCACAAGCACGCACAGTAGAAGTTCAACCACAGCCAATAACATTAAAAGAGAAGAAGTTCGTAAGTTATTACAGAACATGGGATCTACCCAGAATAGTCAAAATCAAGAAGGACAGATTAGTTGTCTTTACAGAAGCAAGTCTTGAACTGAGTTGAGCAAAAGGAAGTCTTCACAGCCACTGATCTTGTACGCACGAACAATCGCCAAAGGAATAAGCTCAAAGGATGAAGACTCCTATGCTAAAGGATCTACTAGCCTAGCCTGAAAAGCATGTAAGTTCAAAGGAGTCAACTACGAAAGTAGTTGGTGAGATTCACATAAAGTGCTTATTAGTTATACATAATAATAATATGTATAAAAAGAACAAGTCATAAGATCGGTACGTTTATTAAAAGTACTTTGTAATAGTAAGAACAGTTTTAAGAACAAATATGCACTTAATATGTACGTATATAATTACTGCTAACCCGGTTGGCCAAAGATGAACAACAACGAACCAGTAAGCTCACATAATCAAGTAAGCTATATATATGATCTAGATCAGAACAAGCACAGATAATATGCATCCTCCTGAACTGTAGAGAATGAGGGTGGGCCTACCCTAACAGCGCTGTCCATAATTACCTACGGTTCATTCCCTGAACTGTGGGATATGAATTGATAGCAGTAAAGATAGAACTCATATATAGAACGATAAGTACATAATAGAGAACAATATATCAATATAAGTATATTCAGGTCCTGCCCATTCAAGACCTAAATATACATCAGAGAGTATGTATAATGGTATTCATGTATTCAAGATCCTGCCCATTCAAGATCTAAGTACACATCGGAAGATAATTCAGATTCATTTTATAAGTGTTTCATACGATCATAAAATAGTACGTAGAACCGTCCAAGAACATATACATATATATTTACACATATATATATAAGTACAAAATAGTTTTCATGCTTTTCAGTCCCCGATAAAGAACTTTGAACAAAATGTACGAAAAAGGGATAAGTGAACTCACAGTGATCTGATACAGTACGGTTATTGAGCACAGAGAACAAGCACAGAGATAGATATGTTATATCTATAGAAATCCAAGCGCGTCTTGACAGAAGCCTAAGTACCCATTGTTGTACACATGATATGTACATATATTAGACTCGGTGATTATTTAATCACGAAAATGTTCTTGATGATCCGATGATTTGGTCCTTGTTGAACTTAGAACGTTTTGACTCTTAAAACAATTTTGAATGAACCTTAAGTACATGAACTGGACTCGAACTGATCGTCTTTGAACACACACAACATAATTATACCATTAATTAGTTGCACACGACTTTATTAGTGAACTCTAGTCTTAAACTCTTGTCTGATGGTTCATAGGACTCGCACTTAAAATATCATAGTAAGTCACAAAATTATTATACTTGGTCAACGGGTAATGGTTCAACTAGAACTCAAGTTGGAACTAGTCTCGGCAAGTTTATATAATCTCTGGTGTGTCATAATGATGTAAGGAGACTAGAAGCACATTGGATGATCATGCACAAGATCTCGTCATGTTTACGAATTATGAGTGTCACAAGGCAATACAAGATCGTTTAGGATTTTATCGAATAGGTCGTCCCAAATTAAAAGAGGCTCAAGGTCGTTTCAAGGCTACAAGGAATAAAGCAAGTTAGTTCGTTTTAGGGTAATTAAGTTGTATTAGTTACATCCTGAAATGAAGTCGTGTTAGATACACCAAGGCGAGGTTGTTCTAGCTAGTTAAATGCACAGGTCGTCTTGGAGTTTATTGCACAGATCGTCTTATTTGGCAAGGCAGATCGTCCCAGAGTTTTTAGTCAAAATAGGTCGCCTCAAGGTTCTAACCAAACAAATCGTTTCAGAGTTCTAGCCAAACAAATCGTTTCAGAGTTCTAGTCAATTAGATCGTTCTATCCTCTCCTGTTTAGATCGTTTTAGAGTATTAGATTCCAATCGTTCAAGTTATACATTTAGGCTCAAAATCGTCCCTGGTTAATGTGTGACCAAAACAAATCGTCCAAGAGTTAATTATTCAAACTAATCATTCTAGTGTCACATCATTTAGATCGTCCCTCTGGTTCGTTATTTAGATCGTTTCACATTCATGTTCGCTCAAGGTCGTTCTAAGGTTCTGAGCTTTAGATCGTTTCAAGGTGTTGATCAGTTTAGGTCATTTTGCTACTTCCCCATTTAGATCGTTTTACTGCTTCTCCATTTAGATCGTTTTACATTGCTCACTAAAAGAGATCGTCCCTTTACATTTGTCATAAGAGATCGTTTCGTTATAAAGCAGAAAGAGATCGTTCCATCAATAAGCAGAAAGAGATCGTTTCATCAACAAGCAGGAAGAGATCGTTTCAGAGTTCCAAACACTGCCACCAATTCGACTGATTCAATTCATCATTAGATTGAGCAAAACCGATCATATGTTCAGTTACCCAGACTGTAAACCAAGACCGAACCACACTATAGCAACACAACAACGTGCTGCAGCAGTAGCAGCTCAAGAACATGAATACGAGTCCAAACAATCAAGAAATCAAGTCTATATAGAGGTCTAAGTCGATTTTGGAACGTGTTAGAACATTTTATTAGTACATATTATCATGATGCAGCGAGGCAAGGTCATTGCATATGCCTCACGTCAACTAAAGATTCACGAAAAGAATTATACGACACATGATTTGGAGTTGGGAGCTATCGTTTTTGCATTCAAGTGTTGGAGACATTATCTATACGGGACAAAGAGTGTGATCTACACTGACCATAAGAGCCTTCAGCATATCTTCACTCAGAAAGACCTTAACATGCGCCAGAGACGATGGCTAGAGTTGTTTAGCGACTACGATTGTGAGATTCGGTATCATCCCGGAAAGGCAAATGTAGTAGCAGATGCTTTGAGCAGGAAAGAGAGAGTTAGACCAAGACGAATTAGAGCCTTACCGTGCACAACAGACTGAAGGACAGGGTGATTGGGGCACAAGTAGAAGCAAACAAGAAGGAGAATGTTGACAAGGAGGGATTGGGAGGTATGATAGAACAGTTTACTCAAAGAGATGATGGAGGACTGTACTTTTGTGATCGGTTGTGGATACCACTGTATGGAGGACTCAGAAAACTGATAATGGCTGAAGCGCACAAAGCAGGATACTCTATACACCCGGGGATAGATAAAATGTATCAAGACTTGCGAGATTTATTTTGGTGGCCAGGAATGAAGAATGATGTGGCGGTTTACGTGAGGAAGTGTCTAACGTGCTTGAAGGTTAAAGCAGAACATAAGAAGCCAGGAGGACTACTAACACAACCGGAACTTCCCAGTTGGAAGTGGGAAAAGATTACAATGGATTTTGTCATGAAGTTACCAAGAACGAGTAGTGGTAAAGATGCTATATGGGTAGTGGTAGATCAACTGACCAAGTCAGCGCATTTCATACCGATACGTGAAGATTACTCTATGGAGCAGTATGCGTGTCTGTATCTTAAAGAGATTGTAGCTAAACACGGCGTCCCCGTATCGATCATTAGTGATAGGGATAGTCGATTTACCTCAGGATTTTGGAGATCATTACAACGAGCCTTGGGAACGCGAATTGATATGAGCACAGCTTATCACCCGCAGTCAGACGGACAGAGTGAGAGAATAATTCAGACACTAGAAGACATGCTTAGAGCCTGTGTCATAGACTTTGGAGGAAATTGGGATACTCATCTCCTATTAGTCGAATTTTCGTATAACAACATCTATCACGCCAGTATTGGTTGTCCCCCTTATGAGGTGTTATATGGAAGGAAATGTCGATCCCCGCTCGCATGGCACGAAGTAAGAGACATGCAACTAATAGGTCCAGAGATCATCCTCGAAACTACTGAAAGAGTTGCTCAAATCAAGGAGAATCTTCTGAAAGCAAGAGACAGACAAAAGAAATATGCAGACAACCGAAGGAAACCTTTAGAGTTTCAGGTTGGTGATCGAGTAATGCTTAAAGTTTCGCCATGGAAGGGCGTCGTCAGATTCATAAAGAGAGGAAAACTAGCTCCAAGATATGTTGGACCGTTTGAGATCGTAGAACGCATTGGTGCAGTAGCTTACCGTTTGAAACTTCCCCAAGAACTAAGTAACGTACACGATGTCTTCCACGTATCGAACCTTAAGAAGTGCCTAGCCGATGAAACGACATATGTTCCTTTGAACGAGATACGAGTAGACAGTAACCTAAGCTTCAAGGAAGAACCCGTAGAAATTCTAGAACGAGTAGTCAAAAAGCTCAACAGACATAAGTATACTATTGTGAAAGTTCGTTGGAACTCCCGTAGAGGCCCAGAATTCACTTGGGAACGATAAGATCAGATGAAGCTTAAGTATCCGCACCTATTCGCTTAACGTATTATCCCAGTCTAGCAAGTAAACTTAAGGACTTAGCTTCTAACTTGATACTTGATGCTTACTATGCAATATGATATTTGAAAACCCAATGTGAAACATGCTACTTGTTACTTTTGGTGCAGTCACATACTTAGAACTAAACATGCGATCTAATGCTTGTAAACTCAGTGTGCAAACAAAACATGAAACATGAGGTATAATTCGAATTTCAGGACGAAATTCCTTTAAGTGGGGGAGAATGTAACAACCGCTTTAAAAATAATTTAAATAAATTCATGATATGTTCTAGTTTCAAATATGTATTCACATGAAGGGCAATTCAATCCTAAATTGTAAAATTATAAGACGAGCTTAAGAGTTAATACGATAAAATACCGAATTCCGAGTCGTAAACGACCGTATTTAAGAAGTTCTAGTCCGGAAATGTTTCACAAAAGGTCCCTACATTTATAAGGTTTAGTTAATATGGGAAGACTATAAATACTTGCAACCACCATTTTCTTTCTTTCATCTTCTCCATCTTCCTCACTCTCTCTAAAACACACACTCACAACCACCATTTTCACACACAACATCCATCTTATGATTTTGGGTTGTTAAACCAAAATTTCTCATACTTTTAGCTTCCTTGTGATAATCAAAACATATTTCTAGCATCAATTTTCAGGTAACAACAACAACTTTTGAGATTTTTATCAAAATAAAAGTATGTTTTTTTTTTCTTTCTTTTTTTTCAAGCTTATGTTCTTGATGATTTGGCCCATTTTTGATGTAAAAATCATGTTAAAAGTAATGGGTTTGTGCCTAAAAGTGTTTAGTAACCTTTTCGTGATCAAATTTGGGTCGTAAACATGTTTTAATCTTCAAAACCCCCTTTTCGCTAAGTCAGTCCCAAATTCGTTCGAAGAACCCCTAAAACGAACTTAGACCTTCAAAAACGAATTTAGACCTCCAAAAACGAATTTAGGTCTTCAAAAACGAAGTTAAGCTTCAAAACAAACTTTATCTTCGTTCACTTATACCTTAAGAACTTTATCTTCGTTCAGTTATAATCAGATTCTATACTTAGTCATATTCCAAGTCTTTCATGTACAAGGAAACCCTAATTAAGGTATAATTAAGACATATTCCATCTTGACCATCAAAATATGAGTCCTACAACTAATCAAATTGAAATTCTAAAAGTTAAGATTTATTACTAAAGGCACAAACAAACTTATATGCAAGTTCAAAGACGCTCATTTTCGAGTCTAGTTTATGTAAAACACTTTTGAGTCAAAATGTTCAAGAATCTTTAAGGGACCAAATCATCAGTGCATCAAGGACACTCAGTGAATAAATAATCACAAGAACTAATACATGTATCCATCTATGCTCAATGGTTTGTGATTAGGTTGACATCAAGACATACTTGGATTCGAATAGATATACCTTACTATATCTGTGCTCATACTCTGTGCTTGTAGAACTACGCTTGTAGCAGATCACGGTGAGTCTTCGTAGCCCCTTTTTACTTATGCTTTGGGGTGAAAGGAATACAAACGTGTTTTTTCATATATGCCGTAACTTCTTTCTTTGGTTATTCGATGGCTATTTGACTACTTTATGATAACGATACATACTAGCCATGTCATGATGATGACTGTAAGTGCACGATTGATATACTAGCCAGGTCATGACGATGACCGTAAGTGCATGATATACATACTAGCCAGGTCGACTGTAAGTGCACGATTATACTCTACTCATACTTATGTAACATGAACATGTCATGCCACTTCATACCAACTATTCGTGTATTCTCATTTAACGGCATAAAACTATTTACTCAAACGATGAATGTATCAAGAGATTATTTAAGGAAACTATTATGATTCAAACGAGATTTCAAGCAAACATATATGTTCTCAAACCTACGAACTCACCAACCTTTGTGTTGACTCTTTTAAGTATTCCTTTCAGGTAATCAAGCAAATCGTGGCTAGGATTGGTAGCATGGGACTCGTAGCAGACTTCAGGCTTAGGATTTGGAGTTTTGCTTGCATTCTTATGTGGTAGATGGCAATATGCCTAACTGTTTCCCCTGCGTGGGAACTTATCTTACTATTTGTTTGGATGATGTAGAACTTATGTTTGACATTTATGTTTGGGAACTATGATTTGTGAATTGAATTATGTATTCGACTATTATGCTTATTCTATGCACTCATTTAGCTATTCCTATGTAACATCCATGTGCGCGTGTGCTTTATCTTGCATCCCAAGTTTTCCGCCTTAGTCGGGGTGTTACACCTTTCATTTTTTACCAATTTAGGTACTCACCTTTTTTTATTGTTAAAACGAGATGTAACCTTTGGATAAATTGTTACATTAATCACTCACCTTAATTATAAAAATTATTGAAAAATGGTATTAACTAATTTTTGGGCACCAACATATTACTTGGTAACCTACAAGCAATCCACGTAAGCTTCCACATGTCTTGCCACGTCATTTGAAACAGCTACTATTGCCATGTCATTCACACGTAGGATGACACATCAAAAACGTATCACAACCTATTTTTCTCAATTCTATGATTTCTATCCATTCATCCCTCTTGGTAAATGTTAACATGTTTGACTTAAAAAAGTCAAATTTCCACTATTTATTCTCGTTACTGATATAACTAAAAGAACAAATAACTTGGTAAATACCATTGTATATATGGAAACATTTGTCTGACACTTGGCCCATTTTGATCAGAATAGAAACATGTATATATCGAGGACATTTATTGGATTGAATAAAAGGTTGCAAACTTTTGAAAAAATAAAAAAGTCAGCAAGTCTTAAATTTAACAAGTGATAATATGAATATGATCATAATATGACCAAGATATATGATCAGTTGAGAAATATCAAAAGACCATCTCATATGTCATCCACATATCAAACTCTCAAGTTTCCATACATAAGTTAGAAACAGATAACCATCATAACTTAAATACAAAATCACATTTTGAAACAGATAATCATCATGACTAAAAATAAACATCTAAACATCGACAACCCTTCTTTTCACCGGTAGTTTAGTCGCTACTTCTCCATGAATAGGATGGTTTGCATCAAATAGGTCATGCAACTCAAATAAATGATCAAACCTGTACGATTTACTTTCTGGTGGATGTGTCCCAGAAATTTCCATATCATCTGGGACCATTTCTTGAACTGGGTAATATACTTCTTGAACTGGTTCCATAACTTCTTGAATTGGTTCCACAACTTCTTGAGATGGTTCCACAACACCAACGGTTTTCACACCTCTAGACGAAGCCGGAACTGGTTTCCACTATTATTCTGCAAATGATCATAAAAAAATGTTTCCAAATGTTTATAAAGGTTTAAGTTATAATAATAAATACAAAACTTATAATTATAAATATAAAAGAGCTTGTGCATTACCCCCACCATCGTCTCTCCTGTTATTGGGTCGTATTGAATTCCCATCCTTTCTAAAAGACCATTTTTTCCACCACTTCCACCTCTTGCAGTAGAAGTTGAACCTCTCCTTGTATTACTAACACCTGGTGTATGAATATTAGGAAGATGCAATCTTCTTCTTCCCTTTGGTCTGACTTCTCTTGGGGGTGAGGGTCTTTCCTCATTTAGACAACCTCTAGTATTATGACCTTTTTCATAACATCTTTGGCAAGTCATGCTCATACCAACTCTTGAAACCTTGCTAGTTGAATGGTTGTCGACTTCTGATGCATCTCTTCTTCTATTCTTTTTTGGCCTACCAGGCATTCTCCTAGCTATAGGTGGCAATATAGGATTGTAACCAGGATCTTCCCATTGCCTGATCCCTTCTAGTGGTGCAATGTAGTGTGAGTATGCTTTGATACACATATCTTTCTTTAACCAATCATAAATAAACCTAGCCAGAGGAATGTTCAACAAATACATGGCAGATTAAGCATGTTCACAAGGTATTCCAGATAGTTGACAAGCCCTGCAAGTACATGTTTGTTTGTACTGATCAACAATAAATCCTTCTTTACCATGAGTAACTACAAGTTTACCTTCTCCCCCATATTTGGAAATCCAGTATCTGTAAATATAAAAACAAAACATAATAAACTTTTAAAATCATAACGTAATATAATTTTAGGAACATAAATTATAATATCGCATACCCATGTCTTCCATGGAAAAACTCAAACTTCTTTCTAACATTTGGGCATATCTCCTCCTTCCACTTTTCATGTTTATTCCTAATTAGCTCATCCATTCTGTCCATCAAATACGTTCTTATATCCTCAAGCATGGTGATGATTGGCTTTGCTCTTGCTTTAACTAATACCGAGTTAAAACACTCCCTGATGCCATTCTCAACAGCATCACATACATTGTTGATTGTAAAAAAAGCCCTACTCCACGTCTTTAGGTCTTTGTCTATCAAATGCTTATGTGCTACAGGACTCATTGCTTTAATCTCTAGCATAGCCTCCTCAAATGCTGCTATGTACTTGGCCTTTGAAGCCTTCCAAAACAAATTTCTGTAGTGAACACCTAAAAATTTCTTCCTAAAATTAGCATATATGTGCCTAGCACACTATCTATGTTCAGCAAGTGGCATCACTTCTTTTGCAGCTTGCAGCAAGCCCTTATGTTGGTCTGATATAATGCACAACCCTAGACCAAGTTCTAGTCCTAAATCACTAATCAAGTACTGTTGGAATTAATATGATTCGTATTATAAACATAATGAAAACATGATAATAATAATGTGTACCTGACGATCTAGTGGACCTTGTAAGAGCATAATGTTTGTCATTGATGTCGGGTTCCCAAAATAAGATGATTGTATTAAGATGGGATTGAGAATTTAGGAGAGTGTTGGTGCATTTCCAGGTGACAACATCATTATAGAAGTTTGTCTTGAGTCTATTGAATATGTACTTGTAATAAATGTTAAATTATTACGTATAATAAAGTCAACCTTGTCAAGCTTGACCGTTGACCAAGTCAAGCTCGACCTTTGACCAGGTCGAGCTCGTGTGATGTCCAAGATGGGCCTCGGTCCATGAAATTCTAGGTCCGTTTAGTCCATTAGTTTTAGTATAAATAGAAGATTAATCTTTATGTTTAAGGGAGATCTAGCAATTGTGTTTTTTATTTTTTTTCCATGTTTAGGGACTTGGTATTTACTTGTAATTGCATTTACTGAAGTAATATACGGTTCCAGTTTATTCATATTCGTGTTCGTGTTCATATATTGTGTTGATTGCTAGTGTATAAGATTTTCCGCACTTATACACTAGATACTTAATCTCGTGTGATCCGGTGGCAAAGGGACTTTCAATTGGTATCAGAGCCAATGGAGGTATTCTATTGGTTCGGGATTAAGGTTTCAACCATGATCAAGGAGGTTTCATTTGGTTATTTGGTGCAATCAAGCTACATCCGCTTCAAAGAAGATCGAACAAGTCAAGCCTAGCTCGACCAGGTCGAGCTCGACCTCCTCCTAGCTCGACCTCGACCTCGACCACTCTCCTAGCTCGAGCTCAACCCTCCTAGCTCGACCTCAACCTCTCTCCAAGCTCCAAGCTCGAGCTCGACTCCTCCTAGCTCGACCTCGACCTTACTCCAAGCTCCAAGCTCGACCAAGACTAGTCAAATTCGACCTGATTTTGTTTTGGCCATAACTTTCAAACCGTAACTCCGTTTTTGACGATTCAAGCGGCCACGAATTCATAAAATGAGTCTACTTTCCAATGGTTATGGGAACATCACTTGACCTCGACCAGGTCGAGCTCGACCTCAAACTCGACCTCGACCTCCTACTAGCTCGACCAACCTTATGATATTTTGTGTTCGAAGGTTCGTGCACTATATATATACGTATCTTTTGTTCGAGTAAAGGATACTTTTAGAATTTGCAATCTTGATTATGTTTAGGTTCTAAACTTGTCTGAATATTGAACTTGTAAAATCTTTTGAGTTTAGGTTTGATATCTGTTAATCGAGTTTTGGACTTGTAAACTTGATCAACTTTGGATTCTAATTAATCACTTTTCGAATTGTCAAGAACTTGTAATCTTGATTTAGTTTTGGCCTAAGCTTGTTGGAATATTGAACTTGTAAACTCTTTGAGTTTTGGTTCGATTTTTGTAATAAAGCAATAGACTTGAAAACTTGATCAACTTTAGGTTCTAAATTTAGACAGCTCGAATCAATGACGGCTAAAGGTCTATCCTTTATAAAAGATTCCAAGAAATCTTAGAGGGAATTCAAGACCAGGCCAAAAAGGTTATTCTGACAAGGAGCTACTGGTTGTCTCTTGACTGTATATATAAACAATTATGTCATGATGTTGTTTTTGCAAGGAGCTACTAGGTTATCTCTTGATTGTATATTTGAACAATAATGTCATGATGTTGTTATAGCAATGAGCTACTGTGTTATCTCTGGATTGCATATGTGAACAACCGAGGGATGAAGATGAGAATGAGAGACATATTGTAACCAAAAACAAACATATAGGCTGTTTTAAGAATTTTGTAGAGAAAAAGGGGGGATAAAAATTCAAGGCTTCCATGTTTTCTATGCAAAATTCTTGGGTGTTCATAGCAATGAAGATCATGGTGTTTCGTCAGGTTTTAGTCATGGCATCTTTCTGGTTTTGAATCCGTGTGACATGTGTCCGACCTAATTTTTGGATCAAAGGCGCCTGATTTAAGATTAGGTGATTCAAATGAATCAGATGAAGATTGAAGACCGTGATTGAAAATCCGAGTAAACTGTTCATGATCTTTGCTTAACATGTGTTTGAGATTTTGTCAAAAAGCTTTTGTGATAAAGTTAATCATTTGCAGCCGAGTAATTGAAAATCAAACCTTTATTTAATGCCAATGATGTAGAGATGATTAATCCGGTGACTAATGAAGAGGTTGCAGATTAAGTAGTTCTCTATTATTTTGGAGATGCTTACCTTGAGGGGGAGATTTGATATGAAAGACTTCAGGTGATTGGTGGATTCATGAAGATACAAGACAAAGTCAGACACTATTGGTTGAAGACATGGATCTAGTGAGTGCTACATATCTGAAATTCAAGTCACAGAATTTCTTATCGTTGTGAGAGCTGATTAAGTTCAATGCTGATTGTTGGAGATTCAACTTCTTTATCATATGTCGGTTAAGCTTGAAGATCAAAATAGATTGAGCGATGTTATTTTGCATAATATTTGGAGTGATGATATCCGAATTGCATGAGGAGGCAATGATGTCTGTATTACTTTGAAGTGATGATGTTTGGCATGATAATATTGCTTGGAGCTTAATTTTGTATTGTTCAGGGGGAGAATTACAATCTGAGTATTGGATTTATTAATTGTCATAAGGATACAGAGATTTTGCAGTTTGAAGATCAGTGTGCAGCGCACAAAGATCAAGTCTTACCGAAAGAAAACATGATATTATTAGTTAACGAAAATTTGTTGATTGCAGATTTTTTAACTAATGATTGTCATAAGTGATAGCAATAGTCAAGGAGAGCTTGAATGGGCATTTCTGTTACTATTTCCATGCATTACAAGTGAAGACTTTGAAGATCGATGAAAACTTCTAAATGCTGATGTCAAGGGGGAAGTCTGTTGGTGCATTTCCAGGTGACAACATCATTATAGAAGTTTGTCTTGAGTCTATTGAATATGTACTTGTAATAAATGTTAAATTATTACGTATAATAAAGTCAACCTTGTCAAGCTCGACCGTTGACCAAGTCAAGCTCGACCTTTGACCAGGTCGAGCTCGTGTGATGTCCAAGATGGGCCTCGGTCCATGAAATTCTAGGTCCGTTTAGTCCATTAGTTTTAGTATAAATAGAAGATTAATCCTTATGTTTAAGGGAGATCTTCTAGCAATTGTGTTTTTCATATTTTCATGTTTAGGGACTTGGTATTTACTTGTAATTGCATTTACTGAAGTAATATACGGTTCCAGTATATTCATATTCGTGTTCGTGTTCATATATTGTGTTGATTGCTAGTGTATAAGATTTTCCGCACTTATACATTAGATACTTAATCTCGTGTGATCCGGTGGCAAAGGGACTTTCAGAGAGAAACACACACAAGAATTATATGGAAGATTAGGGTTAAGAATGTTGTACATGGCTCTCAATTTATAGAGAGAACATTTACAACTTAGCCCCTGGTGTTTAGTATGTGCAATATAAGTCCCCGTAGTTCCAATCATCTAATGGGAAACCCTATAATATGTCTTTAAGAGTAAATACGCCCATCGTATAGTTACTAGACATAGGGATTTCAGTTATCGTCAATTATCATATCACGAATGATAAACGATCAGTGACGGTCACATTTAACGTGGTTCCAACATTCTCCCACTTTACCAAGCGATCATTTATCTATGAGTATTTCAATTAGTCCAGCCGGGATAATACTCATTTTGTTTTAAACTGAAATCATAGTCAATAAATACAGCTGTAGAGAAAAACATCAACTCAGGACCCCCACTAGTCAAAATATGACTCAAATTTAAAACTAATAAGCAATGATGAATTGACTAAGACAAATTTTGTTATATAATGTCTATACACTATTATAAGCTCGAAGTGTAACTAACAGACAAACAAAACTTGAATATAGAGGAAAATTTTATTAAGATAATAATGACTAATAAGTACAACATGCTATTATAATAGGTCCTTTAATTAGCCTCATCTTCGACACGTGTCCTCCGAAGATTTTAGGAGGAAGACCTTCGGTCATTGGATCCACTAGCATATTATGTGTACTTACGTACACAATACAAAGAACATTTTCCTCAATCCGTTATTTTACAAACAGATAATTTGTATCGAGATACATCTCAACGCCAGTTGAACTGTTACTGTTCAAGAAAGTTACGGTAGCTGAGTTATCAAAGTAAAGCTTAAATGGTCTAGTAATAAAGTTGACGTCTTTGAGTCCACTGACCAGATTCTTTAACAACATCCAGTGACATGGTATTATAGATGACAATGCATTCAACCATCATGATGGACATTGTTGTCAATTTCAGTTTTTGACTCCGTCAATAATTAGGTTTGCCAACTAATCATAAAAGTATTGTCAAAAGTAGATTTCTTATCGGAATCAGAACATCCTACTACTTCTAAGTTGTCACCTCTTCTATAATTTAATGTGTAGTCTTTGGTCCTTTGCAGATGTCGTAGAATCTTTTAGCCGCTTTCCAATATGCTAATCAGGGATTAGATAGTTAACTCCCAAGCATACCGGTGATATAAGCGATATCTGAACGAGTACGGACCTGAGCATATGTAATGCTCCTAACTACCTATGAGTAAGGTATCATCCTCATTTTAATCTCAATGATTTGACTTCGGAAACAATCACATATGTCTCCTTTTACTAATAGATCTATAGTGGGTGTGTAGTGTTGCAATTTATGGCGTTCTAAGATGTGTTCAATATAAGTCTTTTAAGAAAGAACTAGAACATCGTTATGCCTATTCGATACCTGTGACATTAAAGGCATCACCGAGATCTTTTATGTCGACATTCTGCGAAAAATAAACGCTTCAACTCATGTAACATATCCAAGTTGTCATTTGCAAGTATAATATCATTCACGTGCAAAATAAGGATTATGAATATACTCCCACTGATCTTGAGATTAGTGCATTAATCCACTTGATTCTTCAGGAAGTCTTGTCCTCTTATGACTTCATTAAACTTAAGGTACCATTTTATTGATGCTTGTTTTAACCCGTATATGGACTTATTGAACTTGCAGACCATGTGCTCTTTACCTTTTGGAATGAATCCATCAGATTGCCGCATGTATATGTCTTATTGCAAGTTTCCATTCAGGAAAGTTGTATTGACATCCATCTGATGTAACTCTAAATCATAATGAGCTACGAATGTCATGACGATCCTTAAGGAATCTTTATGACATACAAGAGAAAAGGTCTCTTGATAATTGATTCCTTCCTTTTCAGTAAAGCCCATCGCAACCAGTTTGGCCTTATAGCGTTTAACGTTTCCATTCGGGTCTAATTTGGTTTTGAAGATCCATTTACAATCAACAGGTTTGGATTCTTCAGTAAATTCAACCAAGTCCCAAACGTCATTATGCTATATCGAATTGAGCTTTCAAATTATGGCTTCATTCCACTAAGTGGCATGTTTGCTTTAATGGCTTCTTGATAAGGAATAGGATCAATAAGCTTCCCAATGTCCTCAACTTCAGTTAAATAAGTTATGAAACCATCAAAGTTATGCCCCCGAGTGACCTAGATGACCTCATGAGTTGATTTTTAGGTTAAGGAAAATGCTTCAGTTTTAATAGTATCCTAATTAGGAGAATTTTGATTAGGCGATAGTGGATCAGTGATATTAGGAGCAGCGTCGGGTACAAGAGAAATTATCGGAGGAGTAATAATAACCGACGAGTGGTTCCCCCCGCTTTTTGTACTTCTTGCAAATCCAAGTTATGATTTGTCGTGCTCTCACTGATCTCCAAGTTCTCGAGAAATGTGACATGATGCATGTCAATAATGATAGTAGTGTGAGAAGGACAGTACAATCGGTAACCTTTTGAATTATCAAGATAACCGATAAAGAAACACGTAAGAGTTTTAGGATCCCGATTCTTTTAAGTTAGGGTCATAGAGTTATGCTTTGGCAGTACAGCCTCATTCGTTCATATATTTTGGACTCAGTTTCCTTTCTGTCCAGGAGTCTTAAGGACAGATTCTAATGGAACTCTTATTGAGTATATGACCAGCTGTGCATAAGACCTCAGTCCAAAGGAAAGTAGGTAAGTTAGTGTTGACAAATATACTTTTCACCATGTCCATTAAGGTTCTATTTCTCCTTTTAGCAACATAAAATTCTGTTGAGGAGAACCAAATATGGTGTATTGGTTACTTATAATGGAAAGAATTAGGAGCTTAACCAATATCAGTATGTCAACCATAATACTCACCTTCTCTATCTGATTTGACAACTTTTTATTTTTACGATCAAATTAGTTTAGAACCAAAGATTTAAGATCAATAAAAGTCTCTAAGGGTTTAGATCAAATATAGGTGCATATAACGTGAATAATCGTTAATGATTCTAATAAATGATGCATGTCTTGAGATGGATGTGGGATAGGGGACACTAACATCAGAGTGAATTATTTCCAACAAGTTGGAACTTCTAGTGGCTCCTTTCTTAATCCTTTAAGCCATTGAATACATGTTTCAAAATCACTAAAGTCAAGATAATGTAATATTCCATCCTTATGAGTCGTATCATGCAAACTCGTGAGATGTGGCCAAAATGTTTATGCCACATTATGGAGGAATTTTCTAATTATTTAAGTGATTTTGTCTTTGTTTTAGTTATGTCATCAATATTAGGAGACGACAAAGACTGTAAGAAATTATGATCTAGTTCTAACTTATACAACAATACATCCAAGAAACTACGACCAAAGAATTCATTATTATGAGTAATGGCAATCTCGTTGTAACCATGAATTATTACATAACTTTCAAGGTCTTAGACTAGAGAAATAGATACAAGGTTCCGAGAAATTCTCGGTACACATAAGGTATCCACTAGTCTAATATATTTTTAAGTATTTATATGTAAATCATAAGTCTCTATGGTTTCGACATATAATAGATCAACCCTTCCGACTCTAAGTTTATTTTGGTCATTTGATAGCTTCTGAATTGTATGGAATCCTTATGTTGAGTTAATCACATGAACCATAGAACTAAAATCACTCACACATGTATTAATAGATACATCAAACATAAAAGAATCAAATATTTCATAAAGTAATTTACCTTTCTTAGCTAGCAACACCTTGAATTTAGGGCAATCTGAGCACAATCAAAATTTGCAGTTAGGATTGATAGTCAAGGACTTAAAGCTAGAGGCAATAGCACCATGATTAGCCCTTTTGAATTGTACTTAAAGTCTTATTATTACTGTTATTATCCTTCCTCTTAATGGAATTAGCAGTGGTAGTAAGGTGAATAACTTTAGGTTGGCCCAACTTAAGGCGACCATTTTCTTGCACACACATTGCTATTTCAGTTTATTCATCGACCATTTATCCTTCATAGCATTATATCTAATTTTGAAGGTATCGAAATGAGCAAGCAATGAAATTATTATAAAATACACAAGAAAATTGTCTAAGACTTTCATTTTAGGACTCTTAAGCTTATGAGTCATGTCAGTCATCTACATTATTTGTTCACAAACATTGTTATTTCCTTTGTATTTAAGCTACTTGCAAACTCCTTATACATTCTCTCAGATACTATGATTGTTGAAGTTATTGACCATCATTAGTGACAAGTGATTCACCCTATCCCACTTTCTTAAAATTTGCTTTTTTGAGCTGCGGAAAAGTTAGCAGTAATAGCAGTAGGTTCATTATGGCGAATGACATGGTCAAGGTCTAGCATCTCCAAAGTTAGAAGTAATTAACCTTTTATAAAGCAAAGTTTGCATCAATAAGTGGCTCAATGCCTAAGTTAGGTACTACAGTGAAAATAAAGAGGATATAAATTATGATACAAGTAATAGAAGATTATAATAGTAATGCCTAAAATAAGTAGGCATAATAGTAATAAAGTTATAGTGACATAATTAGCTATCTAAGGCAAACTAAGTAACGTCTTTAAACATAATGGAACTAAAGTAATCCCTAAAATAAGTGGGGCTAATAGTAATGTTTCTAAAATAATGAGATTATGACCATTATAGTAATGAAGCTAGTGATATTAAGCATATTGTAAACACCAAAACAATAGGCTAAAGTAAAGCTCTACTTAGATGTTACATCACCTTTGGGCAGAAATAACTAATATCTAAGTGTATATGAGCATTAAGGTAATGCAACACAACGCTTATCTTTTGACCTTTGGGCACAAAGTTAAGAATCGTGTATATTATGCATGCAAATAGTCCTTTTGACACACAAAACATATTAAATCACCTTTGAGCAGAATTAATATACTTAGTGTTCATTATGTAAAAGGAAAAATCACAACATGAGAATTACATTTGACCTTTGGGCACAAATGATAAAACTATATACATTAGTGCGAAGCCCCTAAATTATGGGGTCAAAATTTTAGGGACAAATTTTGCCATAAAATTTTTATTTTTATTTTCCCCTTTTTTTTAAAGGAAAAATCATATCTGATAAGAAGAACTCAACGAGTTATGATTTAACTTGACAAGGTCGAAATCAATAAAAGTTGGTCTTGATTTTTAGCAAAAATGAATGAGGTCGAGATCAACACATTAGTAGTCGAACTCAAATTATATGATATAAGTTCAAAACATATTTTATTCATAGTTGAAATATCACAATGTATTGTTAATTAATAAACCATATTCAACTAGTATATGTTTGAAGATTTCTGACAATAAGTATAATAATTATTGGTCATGGATACTGAGTCAATCATGAACTTTTGAAGTCAACCTACCTTATAGTCGAACTCAACTTTTATAGCTAGATTAAGCAAGTCGAACTCTGACAAGAGAAAATTAATTAAGGTTGATCTCGACTTAAGTATATGTAAGGTCGAATTCAATAAGGACTAAATTAAAATCGACAATTAAGGTCGAATTCAATAAAGACTAAATCAAAAGCGACAATTTAGGTCGAATTCAGTAATAAAAAATAAGGTCGAATTCAATGAACACTAAATCAAAAAACGACTTGAAATAAGGTCGAATTCAATAAAGACTAAATCAAAAAACGACTTGAAATAAGGTCGAGTTCAATAAAGACTAAATCAAAAAACGACTTGAAATAAGGTCGAATTCAATAAAGACTAAATAAAAATCGACTTAAAATAATGTCGAATTCAATAAAGCCTAAATCAAAAAACAACTTATTTCATCGAATTCAATAAAGTCTAAATCAAAAAACAACTTATTTCATCGAATTCAAAAGTGTAAATCAAAATCGACTTAGAATAATGTCGAATTCAATAATTAAATATCACATATATAATATATTATCAGTATAATAAGAATGACAGCCGCAAATAAGAATCAACACTATTCTTGGCTCTCGGTCGAAATCAACCAAAACAATTAATGTGATTTTTCTTATTTAGCCCCCGAAAAGTCAAACAAATTTTTTAAAGAATTAAAGAAACAAAAGTCTTGTTTGCTTCTCGGTTAAATCATATGGTAAAGATATAATATTATATCTAACACTTGTTAATATAATTCATGATATCATATGTTTTGGTTGCTTATGGTTTTGCGGCGGCAGGTAAAACAAAAAATGGATTCATCCATTATCAAGATCATAATTTCAATACCAGATCCAGAGAATCTACGGAACAAAAAGTTACAAATACAAATCATTAGATCGGTTACAAACCATTTGTCTCTGATACCACTTGTTGGAATTAATATGATTCGTATTGTAAACATAATGAAAACATGATAATAATAATGTGTACCTGGCGATCTATTGGACCTTGTAAGAGCATAATGTTTGCCATTGATGTCGGGCTCCCAAAACGAGATGATTGTATTAAGATGAGATTGAGAATTTAGGAGAGAAACACACACAAAAATTAGATGGAAGATTAGGGTT
This sequence comes from Erigeron canadensis, assembly GCF_010389155.1. NCBI lineage: Eukaryota > Viridiplantae > Streptophyta > Magnoliopsida > Asterales > Asteraceae > Erigeron > Erigeron canadensis. Next base: position 12,875,711 of record NC_057767.1, on the reverse strand, counting down.
AAGAATGTTGTACATGGCTCTCTATTTATAGAGAGAACATTTACAACTTAGCCCCTGGTGTTTAGTATGTGCAATATAAGTCCCCGTAGTTCCAATCATCTAATGGAAAACCCTATAATATGTCTTTAAAAGTAAATACGCCCATCGTATAGTTACTAGACATAGGGATTTCAGTTATCGTCAATTATCATATCACGAATGATAAACGATCAGTGACGATCACATTTAAAGTGGTTCCAACAAGTACTCCATAAACCACTTCCAGTTTTCTTTATTTTCAACTGTCACAACTGCCCGTGCAACCGGGTAAATCTGGTTGTTTGCATCTCTCCCTATAGTAGATAACAACTCGCCTTTGCATATAGTCTTCAAAAAACAACCATCCAAGCCAAGTACCCTTCTACAACCTTCTAACCATCCATCTCTAAGCCCTTTAAAACGAACGTAAAACCCTTCAAAATATTTCTTCCCATCAGGCATGGTATTAACTTTTACTTTCACAGTACTCCCAGGATTTGTTTTGACAATCTCGTTTCCATATGCCCATAACTTGGCATAATGAGCTTGTAGGCATGTCTCAAGTCCATCTAAAGCCTTTTGTTTGGCCTGTTTGCATTGATTAATACTCAATCTGCATTTGTATTTCTTCATCATTTTCTCTTTTATTTGCCTCAACTTTATACTTGGATTCCTAATTATCTTTTTGCCATACACACATGGAAAGTTTGTTCATTCTGCATATATGAAGCCCACAAGTGAAAATTGCATCCCTCTTCTCCTTTAGCATCTTTACAACATTTGACACAAACCTTCTTATAATCATTTCTCTTGAACCATAACTTATAACCATTCGCAAGAGCATAGAAAATGATAGCCCTTTTCAACTGTTGAGGACTTTCATATTTTTCACCAGGAACGAGATGCATCTTATGCCATTTAATGTCAGGATTATGAATAGGTAAGTTGTCACCCACTATATCCTTATCCTCACCAGTGCAACATTCTTCTTCAGAATCATACTCATTTTCAACAATTTTCTCTCTATCATAAGCATCACATACTTCAGTCAAGAATCCATCATCAGCAACATTACTTTTTGGCCTATTGGTCCTAACATCAAGTATTTCTTCCTCACCTTCAGACAAATGATCTAATGAAGCAATTTCATCTTCATCTTCATCTTCATCTGTATACTCATATGCGGGCATCTCATAATCCTCGTCAGAATCACTAACATTCTCACTCTCATTCTTATTCTCATCACTAACATCATCCTCTAACTTATCTAATACACTAGCCAAATCAGCATCAAAATGGTCCACATAAATATCAATTACACAATTACTCTTTAGACCATACTTAGCACATTTATCCATATCATCCCTATTTTTGAAAGTCCTGACACCATTATTTAAACCTTTACCGGGTACAACATAGTACAACTTATTGCATAAAGTATTACTAAGTTTCTCAACAATAACCTTAAATTCATAAAAGTCATACCAGCCAAGTCAAGTTCGCCCATGTCTTTTTCCTTACTGTTGAGATATCCCAAAGGGCTACCAATAAACACTCCATCATAATGTAGTCTTATACGTGTTTTAGAAGGTTGTTCATCCATTTTATTCCCCTGTAACCAAAAAAAAAAATTTTCTTACAAAACCCCAAAAAACAAATATTATATGTGTTTAAGATTGATATAAAAATAAAAAATTATAAACCTTTTTGCAGGAAATTTAGAATTTAATATTTTTTCTCCTTCATTGAATGTTGTGTGCTAGGTTTTTTTTTTTTTTTAATAATAGAACAGGTTGGTGGTGGGAAGTTAATTGGATAAAAATAAGCAGATGAAACAATTCTTATATGGCAATTTATGCCACATCATATCTGTAACCGGTTATTATAGGTAAAGGAAGAGTGAGAACACACTTTCACAAGTTTTATAAAGGTTACATCCCATGTTAATAATAAAAAAAAAAAGTGAGTACTTAAAAGTGGTAAAAATGTGAAAGGTTATAGCTAATGGAGTGATTTTTCCGTACTTTTAAAAGTGTGAAAAATTTTGTTAATTAAATCACATTTAAAAGTGTCTGGAAATAACTTTATATTTAAAAGTGTGAAGAAATTTAAAAAATCACAATATCTACACACTTATACATGTGAAAATAAAAACTTCACATTTTCAAGTGTGTAAAATGATATCAATTGTTCACACTCAAGAGTGTGAAAGTTAATTTGTAACACATGTTTTCTTCACACATGGAGAGTGTGAAGAATCATGTGTTACAAATTAACTTTCATACTTTTAAGTGTGAAAATACTTAACATTTGTTCACACTTTTTAAGTGTTAACATTTTATTTACACACTTATAGGTGTGAAAAAATTATAACTTTTAAAATTTATTTACACTTCTAAATGTAATTTTTTTACATATTTTTATATGTGATTAAATTTATAAATTTTTTCATATTTTTTATAACCAAGTGTGAACAAACAAATTTTTTTTAGTGGCCAAATATGTAGATCAAATTACGATATATTTGAAAGTGATACCGTTTTATAATAGGAAGAGGATTCTCTCAAGTTCTTCCAATTTAACTAGTCAAGTTAAGAGAATTTTGGCCCTTGATTTCCCTTGATTGAAAATCAAAAGCCAAAATTTAATAATAATAATTAAATTTTAACATTTGATTTTCAATCAATGGTCAAGATCCTCGATGACTTGAGAGGAAACCCATTCGTTTATAATATACTCGTAATAATTTAGATATTACATATATCCCTTTTGTAGCTTTGTACGCCACACTCACATTTGGACAGGTTCACGTATTTCCATGCAAGCAAAAAGTACCCATCCATACTTCGGTGCAAACATATTTAGGCCACAACATATACTTGTGGCTCACAAATTTCACACGTGGACTCCTCCACCTTTTGCCCTTTCATTATCTTTACAAAGTTCCATTTTTTTAATATTTAATCAATACTCCGTATTAGGGTAAGATACTTAAATAGTACATATAGTTTTGTCAAGATTATTGATTTCATATCTACATGATCGAAATTACTTTAATGATGCCCATAGTTTGCAAATTCACACTCGTATCATACTTGGAGCTGACTACCGCTAGTCATGTCGTCAAGTAGCCCAAAAGATAATTGAATGGTATTTTTGTCATTGTACACCCTATCTATGTTCAGAGATATGAAATATATAATATGGAATAAATTAAGAGAGTGATATATCTATAACATAATTTAACCATCTACAACAAAAATACATATTTTATTATATAGTGTACAACTATGTAAAGCATGTATTGTTGTAAATTACCAAAGTTTGTATTTTAACACACATGAAACAAGTTATCAATTCCCTCACATGAAACACACTTGCGGTATCTAATACGAGTAGCAAAAATGAAAATGGAAAAAAAGTAAGAAACCGGGTATGATATGAGTTTTTTTAACGTTTAACAAGTTAATTCTATTACACTTGTTAATAATATTAATCTATTTCATGGAAAAGTTTGAAAGTTTGTCTTTGTTCAAAGAAGAAAAACCTCATATATGTAAAGATGTTATAATCTCGCAATATATTTCTACCATCTATAGTTAATACAAGCAAGTTATTATAGAATGTATAAATGGATAAAACAAAATTTGATGTAAATGGTAAAAATATGTCGAGTTTATCAATATCCTGTATGTCACTTTAAACGAAGTGCTCCATCATTTAAAGGGTCAAGGTACTTTTATATTGATCAAGGGGTCAAGGTACTTTTTGTTATGATACGAGTAAAAGTGTTTGGATCAGCAATATTACCATTTTATGCAATAATAAATAATAAATAATACTTGTAAATCAATTAGTAATATTTATTATTCACGACCCTTATAAAACACCCCCTTGGTTGTTTCATAGACCTTTATCATTAGCCAACAAATACTCAAACACTCCCACCTTTTTTTCTCAAACACAACTAGTTAAACGTATATATCACTTTTAATTTGTTTTGCATATTTCATTTGATGGATGGCATCAAATTGTTTGGCATGAACATAACATGTCATAAGAGTACCAAGTTTACTGATGGTAGTCATGATATAAAAACAAGTAGAACCAGCACAGAATATTCACAAGCAGAGGTATGTATTTTATAGCTTGTAAACCAATTAAATCACATACTTGATACATAACATATGTATTTTTCATTTAAGAAATTTATATATGTATAGTTATAAAAAAGGTAGCGACACAACTTGTTACCAGTCTGCTTTCTAATTTTTTTTTTTTTTTTATATAAAATGTTACTTAAAATATGCTAATATATGTCTTGCATTTTTACAGGATCAAGTAACACAAAATTATCAAGAAGGGGGTTTATCAATGAAGGAAACTGTGGAGTCAGTAGATGGAAACGCGAAAATCGCATTCTCTGAAGATACATATACAGCAAAAAACGATCAATCAGAAGGTGATGCAATGAATTCGCAACATGAATCCTTGAAAAAGCCGGATAAACTAATCCCCTGTCCTCGTTGTAATAGTATGGACACAAAGTTTTGTTACTATAATAATTATAATGTGAAACAGCCTCGGCATTTTTGCAAGACCTGCCAAAGGTATTGGACTGCAGGTGGGTCTATGAGGAATATGTCGATTGGAGCAGGTCGCCGAAAACATAAGATTTCTACATCTCAGAATGTTTTCTTGGGTGTTGATTTGCAAATTGTTGGTAATAATGCGGTTTCTTGTAGAGAGAAAGACAATGGAGATGATTGTTCCAGTGGATCCACAGTGACTACTTGTAATTCAGTAACTGGATATACGCCCCATGGAAATGGATTCTATCCTCATGGACATTGTATTCCGGGGGTTCTGTGGCCATATAATCAATGGAATTCAACAGGATACTCTACAATACCGTATTGGAATTATATTCCTTGGTTACCAATATCATCACCTAATACACAAATCGAAAACTTGACAAATTTAGGAAAACGTTCAAGAGACGGGGAATTAGTAAATCCAAATTGTTGTGAAGAGCCAAAGAAACAAAAGAAGAATTCGGTTTTGACTCCTAAGACGCTTAGAATAGACGATCCTGATGAGGCTGCAAGGAGTTCTATATTGTCAACACTTGGTATCAACGGCGAAAATATTAGCACTCGAGGGATGTTTATGGCTTTCCAATCAAAAGGTGAAGAAAACAAGACGCCCCTAGTCAGTCATACTTCTCCAGCGTTGCTGGCTAATCCTGCTGCTTTGTCTAGGTCACTCTGCTTCCAAGAAAGAGCCTGAAAATGATCCTTTTTTTAAGCCGATCGAATACTCAATTTTCGTTAGAGTTTTGTACAGGTTATAAAGGTTTCGAGTTTGCAGTTGTAACACTGTCTAAGATAGGTGTTTTTGTTATTAATTAGTTAGTAATACCTTAATGTAAAACAGAATTTACTGTCTGTATAGCTTTAGATGTTCCAATTTTGTTGGTCTTATATAAAATAATACAATCCTTTTTTATTCTCTAAAAGTGACTGTTTTTCATTTAATAAATTTCTTAACTAACATGTTCATCCTTACATCAAGCAACTCTACTTACAAACGCCAATCTAACTACAGGCCCGCCAGACGTACTTTTTATTCTAGAAAGGTACTTTTAGCTAATATGAACATCATGGTATTGTGTAAGTTGTACAATAAAAATAAAAGAGTCAAGTATTTGAAATCAATTCTAGTCCAAAGCCTATTGGAAAAAAAAGGGAAATGGATGGGAACTCTCTAGTCCCATGTACTGTCTTGGTATCCAAAGTGCACACCGCATAGAAGTCATACCCGGTGACTCGCCATTCTCACACTACATGGGTCACAAGATATATATAGTTTCTCCCTTTGCCTTTGGTAACGTTTGAACCTGTGATTTGTGAGACCATGTAGTCACATGGTGGCGGTACTAGTTATTCTATCATCAATTGGGGTCCAAAGTCGATTGTAGGTATATAATCATCATAAGCATCAGACATAAAACATGTTACCACAACCAGTGAATCAATGATACACAATACCAAACAGTTAGTTTTGGAACACATTTTTGTTCTGTGATTATAGACAATTAGATTACATTTCATTTAGCTAGAAAAAGACTTGTCCATACTCATACTGATACGGATATTAAGTATGTAAAAAGAAAAAGTAAGAATATAATATGGTAAACTAAATGTTTTATTACTCTTGGTGGGCATGCCAAATAGAAGAAATGGAAAGTGATACTCATCCAACAGAAAGCAGCCATCTATAACAAAAGTACTGTAGCAATCTACAACAAAAGTATAAATTTTAATGAACAGAATACAAAAATATAAATTTTAATACACAGAATACTGAATGATGCAGGTATTGTTGTGAATTTCTAAATTTGGTTGTAGCTTATATCATTCCCCAAAAGAAAGGTGTACCACATGAGAAATGGCCATACAAAAACATCAATGATATTTGTATGCCCGCAACAATTTCAAGCCACATTTTCTATATAAGATGAGTTGTCTTATGGTCCCAAAATGCATGTAATGCCATATCTCTACTTATTAGTATATATAGATATCGACATTTCTTGCCTTTATTTGGTTTTCCCACCTTCCATTATCAATATGTTAAAAAGTTTTTGGTCCTTTTCATATGTAGGCAGTTAAAGTTCATTTCACTTTAGAGCTTTGTTGATCAATTGTAGCCGCTCATTACGAAAAATATCTCTAAAATGTTTTATGTTGTCATGTCGATATGACTTATTTGAGAAGCTTGGTCCATGGCAGCCCAGCTATAGATGATGTTAGAAAAAGCATCTTTATAAAGAAAAAAGGTTCTTATCTACAAAACTAAAAGCTTGTAGGAGCCCCCCAAAAGATGTACAAATAAGTGAAGTCTATAGTCATCAATTTTCGTCGTACTTGACAAATTACAATATATCTTCGATTCTTGATTAAGCTTGACCCACAAACGCATCTGGTTCATTTAAAAAGTACAATAAACAAGTAATATTTAATGGAATAGGATTATGGGTGCAACAATTAGACTTAGTGAAACTTTTAACTGGTTTGACCCATTCGATCAAGGCAATTCCCTAGTTTATTTAACTGAGTTATTTGACCCGTTTGAGATAGAATCTTGCTTGGTTCTATTTACATATAAGATGATTGATTGAAGTATGTATGGACTTTATCAATTCTGTTAATTTTCCTTCACAGGATCGAATTCTAGAAAATCGGAGCTTGTTGTGGGTTTTAGTCATCTAGTGATGCATGTGGACTGCAGACATGATCACTTTTCATTAGAGTTTTACAAGATTTTGCTGCAATTCCTATTCATATTCATAATAATCAACGACTAATCATGATAAAGATTACAATTAATATTCTCAATTACTATTCATTCTTAAGGAAGACCTACTTTCCTGGTCAACTTTTATTTCATTATTATTGGAGATGTCTAATGCATGCTTTTATGGTGTGATCATTAAATTAATCTACTGAAAAAGACACGTGACTATAATTAAGTTCTCCATTTTAGTAACCAAACACTCACTCGCCAACACCTTCCTTTGAGGAAGTTTCAAAAAAGTGATGAAATTTAACTACAACCTATTGCTTTGCATATTTCCAAACCAAGTGAGGCCCAGGGGAGGAATGCAAACTTCGATTTAGAGACTAGTTTTTACAACAATTATTCCCTCTGGAGTTCATAATACAGATTATATTGGTCAAATTCTCTTTTGTAACATTTATATCAATATGTATCTTTGTTTTTCTTGGAATAAGTCCAATGTAACAATATATATATATTGTATAGTTTCAGTCCTTCAGATGTTCCAAGTATAAGGTGATCCCAATGATATGAACTACTTTTCCAACTTCTATGGCTGGAAGAATAACATGTACTTATGTCATAACAGTTTATTTAGGAATGTTGGATTAGCTAGCTAGCCTACTTGTTAGAGGCTCTAATTAGTTCTTTCTTGAGTGAAGTCCAGGATTCAATTCCTGTCGACACCCAGTATGTGTTTCTCGTTTATAGTCAATGTTGTAAAGTGCACCCCACTACGAGTTATTTCGTGGTCCCAAATTGCATATGAATAAAAGTTCACTTCACTTTATAGTTTTATTCAATTTCAGAACCCATTGATTGGTCTAATATGTGCCACATCAACAAAGAAATCTCGACCCTTTAAACCTTTTTCAGTCATGTTGATAATGCCTAGTTTGAAAAGCAAGTCTATGGCTCTTTATGGAAGCACATGTCGACCAACATAGCCATACTATTGTTTTCAATTACCCTTAACAACGTACGCCTTATTTTTATCTATATTCCAATTTTGATATCAATTTTATGTTGGAATAATTATGATTCGTATTGTAAACATAATGATGATAATAATAATAATAATAATAATACCTGATCTAGAGGACCTTGTAAGAGCAAAAACGTTTGCCATTGATTGTCAGGTTCCCAAAACGAAATGATTGTATTTAGATGAGATATGAGTTTTAGGAGAGAAAATGCACACACAAAAGGTGGAAGATTAGACATAGAATTCTTGTACATGACTCTCTATTTATAGAGAGAACATTTACAACTTTAATCCCTTGGTGTTTAGTATGTGTAATATAAGTCCCCGTAATTCCAATCATCTAATGGGAAACCCTATAATATGTCTTTAAGAGTAAATACGTCCATCATATAGTTACTAGACATAGGGATTTCAGTTATCGTCAATTATCATATCACGAATGATAAACGATTAGTGACGGTCACATTAACGTGGTTCCAACATTCTCCCACTTGACCAAGCGATCATTTATCTATGAGTATTCAATAAGTCTGGCCAGGATAATACTCATTTTGTTTTAAACTGAAATCATAGTCAATAAGTACAGTCGTAGAGAAGAACATCAACTCAGGACCCCCACTAGTCAAACTATGACTCAAATTTAAAACTAATAAGCAATGATCAATTGACTAAGACAAATTTTGTTATATAATGTCTATACACCATTATGAGCTCGAAGTGTAACTAATAGACAAACAAAATCTGAATAAGGAGGAAAAATTTTCATTAAGTTAATAATAATGACCAATAAGTACAACATGCTATTATAATAGGTCCTTTAATAAGTCTTATCTTCGACACGTGTCCTACGAAGATTTTAGGAGGAAGACCTTTGGTCATTGGATCCATTAGCATATTATGTGTACTTATGTACTCAATACAAAGAACATTTTCCTCAATCTGTTCATATACAACAAATACTTTGTATCGAGATACATTTCAGCGCCAGTTGAACTGTTACTGTTCAAGCAAGTTACGGTAGCTGAGTTAATCACAGTGAAGCTTCAATGGTCTATAACTAAAGTTGACAATTTTCGAGTCCACTGACTAGGTTCGATGACATGAAATTATGAACGTTCAGACATCATGATAGACGTTACAGTCAGTTTCTACTTATGACTCCGTCAAAAGATAGGTTTGTCAGCTAATCATATATATATATATATATATATCAAGAAATAGATTTCTTATTGGAATTAGAACATCCCACTACTTCTAAGATGTCACCTCTTTTTCTATAAGTAAATGTGTAGTCTTTGGTCCTTAGCAGATATCGTAGAACCTTTTAACTGTTATCCAATATGCTGATCCGGGATTATAAACTTAACTCCCAAGCATATCGGCAATATGAGCGATATCTGGACGAGTACAGACCAGAGCGTATGTAATGCTCTTAACTACTTACGAGTAAGGTATCATCCTCATTTGCTACTTATTAATCTCAATGTTCAGACTTCGGAAACAATCACATACGTCTCATTTTACTAATAGATCTATAGTGGGTGTGTAGTGTTGCAAGTTATTGCGTTCTAAGATGTGTTTAATATAAGTCTTTTGAGAAAGAACTAGAACATCATTACGCCTATCCCGATGTATTTTGATACCTGTGACATTAAAGGCATCACCGAGATCTTTTATGTCGACATTCTGCGAAAAGTAAACGCTTCGACTCATGCAACATATCCAAGTTGTTACTTGCAAGCATAAATTCATTCACATGCAAAACAAGGATTGTAAATTTACTCCCACTGATCTTGAGATAGGTGCATTGATCCACTTGATTCTTTATGAAGTCTTGTCCTTTTATGACTTCATCAAGCTTAAGGTACCAATTTAGTGATGCTTGCTTCAACCCGTATATGGACTTCTTCAACTTGCAGACCATGCGCTCTTTACCTTTTGGAATGAATCCTTCAGGTTGCCACATGTATACGTCTTATTGCAAGTTTCCATTCAGGAAAGAGATCTTGCCATGATGATCCTTAAGTACTCTTTATGAGACATGAAATAAGGTCTCTTGATAATCGATTCCTTCCTTTTTTTTGAGTAAAGCCCTTTGCAACTAGTCATTATGCTATATGGAATTAAGCTCTCAAATCATGGCTTCATTCCACTACTAAGTGGCCTGATCGCTATTAATGGCTTCTTGATAAGGAATAGGATCAATAACCTTTCCAATGTCCTCAACTTCAGTTAAATAAGTTATGAAATCATCAAAAGTTATGGCCTTTATATGACCTAGATGATCTCCTGAGTTGATTATCAGGTTCAGTAAGGAAGATACTTTAGCATTAGTAATAAGATGCTTTATCATTAGTAGTATCTTGATTAGGAAGATTTTGATTAGGAGAATGTGGATCAGTGATATTAGGAGCAGCGTTGAGTACAAGAGGAGTTATCGGAGGAGTAATAATAACCGACGAATGGTTCCCCCCGCTTCTTCTACTTCCTGCAAATCTTAAGTTATGATTTGTCGTGCTCCCACTGATCTCTTAGTTCTCAACAAACGTGGCATAATGCGTGTCAATAATTCTAGTAGTGTAGGAAAGACAGCAAAACTAATAACCGATAAAGAAACAAGTAAAGGATGTAGGATCCAGTTTCTTTAAGTTAGGGTTATAGAGTTATGCTTTGGCAGAACAGCCTCATACGTTCATATATTTTAGACTCAGTTTCTTACTTGTCCAAGAGTCTTAAGGACAAATTCTAATGGAACTCTTATTGAGTATATGAATGGCTATGTGTAAGGCCTCAGTCCAAAAGAAAGTAGGTAAGTTAGTATTGACAAACATACTTTTTACCATGTCCATTAAGGTTCTATTTCTCCTTCTAGCAACATAAAATTTTGAGGAGACCCAAATATGGTGTATTGGTTACTTATGTTTTGTTCCTTTCAAAAAATTATGGAAAGAACCGGCAGCTTAACCAATATCAGTATGTCAACCATAATAGTCACCTCCTCTATCTGATCTCACAACTTTTATTTTATGATTAATTTGGTTTAAAACCAAAGGTTTAAGATCGATAAAAGTCTCTAAGGGATCAGATCAAATATAGGTGCACATAACGTGAATAATTGTTAATGAACGTAATAAATGATGCATGTCTTGAGATGGATGCGGGATAGGGGACACTAACATCAGAGTGAATTATTTCCAACAAGTTGGAACTTCTAGTGGCTCCTTTCTTAATCCCTTAAGCCATTGAATACATGTTTCAAAATCACTAAAGTCAAGATAATGTAATATTCCATCCTTATGAGTCGTATCATGCAAACTCGTGAGATGTGGCCAAAATGATTATGCCACATTATGGAGGAATTCTCTAATTATTTAGGTGATTTTGTCTTTGTTTTAGTTATGTCATCAATATTAAGAGACAACAAAGACTGTGAGAAATTATGATCTAGTTCTAACTTATACAACAATCCATTCAAGAAACTACGACCAAATAATTCATTATTATGAGTAATGGCAATCTCGTCGTAACCATGAATTATTACATAACTTTCAAGGTCTTAGACTAGAGAAATAGATACAAGGTTCTGAGAAATTCTCGGTACACATAAGGTATCCACTAGTCTAATATACTTTTAAGTATTTATATGTAAATCATAAGTCTCCATGGTTTCGACATATAATAGATCAACCCTTCCGACTCTAAGTTTTCTTTGGTCATTTGATAGCTTCTGAATTGTATGGAATCCTTATGTTGAGTTAATCACATGAACCATAGAACTAGAATCACTCACACATGTATTAATAAATACATCAAACATAAAAGAATCAAATATTTCATAAAGTAATTTACCTTTCTTAGCTAGCAACACCTTGAATTTAGGGCAATCTGAGCACAATCAAAATTTGTAGTTAAGATTGCTCGTCAAGGACTTAAAGCTAGAGGCAATAACATCATGATTAGCCCTTTTGAACTGTACTTAAAGTCTTATTATTACTGTTATTATCCTTCATCTTAATGGAATTAGCAGTGGCAGTAAGGTGACAACTTTAGGTTGGCCCAACTGAAGACGACTATTTTCTTGAACACACATTGCTATTAGTTCACTCATCGACAGTTAATCCTTCACAGTGTTATAATTATATTTGAAGGTGTAGAAATGAGCAAGCAATGCGTCGTTATAAAGTATACAAGAAAGATGTCAGAGACTTCCATTTTTAGGACTCTAAAGCTTATGAGTCATGTCAGTCATTTTCATTATATGTTCATGAATACTGCTATTTTCTTTGTATTTAAGCTACTTGCGCACGCTTTAGACTTTCCCTTGAAGTGATATCTCCTCGGATACTGAGATTTAAGGAGTTCTTAACCATTATAATTGACAAGCGATTCGCCCTATTCCACTTAAAATTCGCTTTTTTAGCTGCACAAAAGTTAGCAGTAATAGCAGTGGGTTCATTATGGCGAATGACATAGTCAAGGTCTAGCATATCCAGAGTTAGAGGTAATTAATCTTTTCATGAAGCAAAGTTTGCACCGGTAAATGACTCAATGCCTAAATTAGGTACTATAGTGGAAATAAGGAGGATATAAATTTATGATACAAGTGATAGAAGATTATTATAGTAATGTCTATAATAAGTAGACTTAATAGTAATATTCTTATAGTGACATGATTAACTATCTAAGGCAGACTAAGTAATGTCTCTTAATAGTAATGGAACTAAAGTAATGGCTAAAATAAGTAGGCTTAATAGTAATGTTCCTTAGAATAATGAGACTATGACCATTATTATAATGAAGCTAGTGATATGTAAGCTTATTGTAAACACCAAAACAATAAGCTAAAGTAAGGCTCTACTTAGATGTTACATCACATTTGGGCAGAAATAACTAATATCTAAGTATAAATGAGCATTAGGGTCATGCAACACAACGCTTATCTTTTGACCTTTGGGCACAAAATTAAGAATCGTGTATATTATGCATGCAAATTATCCTTTTGGCACACAAAACATATTAAATCACTTTTGGGCAGAATTAATATACTTAGTGTTTATTAAAATAAGGTCGAATTCAATAATAATAAAGATAAGGTCGAATTCAATAAAGACTAAATCAAAAAACGACTTGAAATAAGGTCGAATTCAATAAAGACTAAATCAAAATCGACTTAAAATAACGTCGAATTCAATAAAGACTAAATAAAAAAAAAACAACTTATTTCATCGAATTCAATAAAGTCTAAATTAAAATCTTAAAATAAGGTCTTATACAATAATACAATAAGGTTGAATTCAATAAAGACTAAATCAAAAACCAACTTGAAATAAGGTCGAATTCAATAAAAACTAAATCAAAAAACGACTTGAAATAAGGTCGAATTCAATAAAGACTAAATCAAAATCGACTTAAAATAACGTCGAATTCAATAAAGCCTAAATCAAATAACTAACTTATTTCATCGAATTCAATAAAGTCTAAATCAAAAATCTAACTTATTTCATCGAATTCAATAAAGTCTAAATCAAAATCAACAACTTATAAAACGCATATATACATTAATTATATAAAATGATATTCATCCCCCTTTTTTTTTTCTCGCATCACATGTAGCCGCAAACCAAAAAAATACATTGTTCGCTTTTACATGTTGGCCCGAATGATTCATTAGTTACAAATAAGATGAAACCAATTGTTATTGATTTGTATCATTCGCCGACTTCAAAACTAAAAAACAATTGTTTGATCAAACAATTTAAATCTAACAATTTAGATCAAACAATTTAGACCTTTAAATAAATGTTTCTCGGCGGCTTTAAAACATTTATTTTTTTTTTGTCGGTTCATTATCACAAAATAGATCAAACAATTTAGATCAAAACTTATTTTGGTATTCGATCCAAACAACGCCGAACATTATCTATTTATTTATCCATAAATGATTGGATCCAATCAATTTAAAATCAAAAGTTATTTCGGTTGTAAAAAATCAAATTTTTTATTTTCTAAAGCAACACGAATTAATAGATCTAATATGAACTATTGGCTCATAATTCCATATGTTGGAATAATTATGATTCGTATTGTAAACATAATGATAATGATAATAATAATAATAATAATAATAATAATAATATCTGATCCAGAGGACCTTGTAAGAGCAAGAACGTTTGCAATTGATTGTCAAGTTCCCAAAACAAGATGATTGTATTTAGATGGGATATGAGTTTTAGGAGAGAAAATGCACACACAAAAGGTGGAAGATTAGACATAGAATTCTTGTACATGACTCTCTATTTATAGAGAGAACATTTACAACTTTAACCTCTTGGTGTTTAGTATGTGCAATATAAGTCCCCGTAATTCCAATCATCTAATGGGAAACCCTATAATATGTCTTTAAGAGTAAATACGTCCATCATATAGTTACTAGACATAGGGATTTCAGTTATCGTCAATTATCATATCACGAATGATAAACGATCAGTGACGGTCACATTAACGTGGTTCCAACATTTTACAATATTATCCATCTAGCATTCCATTTCTATATTTATTTTACCTAACCATGCATGTTAGTAAGTCTGTAATACGATTGTAAGATTTATGACAAGGGTCGGGTACTTTGTTGAGTGAAAAATTATTATTGTTTACAGTGTACTTTTTACAGATTATATAAATCTTGGTGGGCATGTCGGAATCAAGAAAAATGTGAGTGCCATGACAATTGTTAGAAAGATATTATTTATGTGCTCAACAATTTCAAGCCACATTGTTTTGGTCCAAAATTGCAATGTATCTAGTTCTTTGGAGATACATTTTTTGTGCTTTTATCCCTACAATTTTTTCCTACCTCACAAATGTTCATCAACTTTCTGTTCTTATTCATTTGTAAGCAACTAAAGATCACTTTACTTTAAAAATATTATTCACTTTCAGAATCTTCCGATTGGCCCATCTGAGGCTCTGAGTTGTGCATTAGCAATAAAATCTCTACCCTTTTTCTATGTCATGTGAATATGCCTATTTCCAAAAGCAGGTCCATGGCACTTTGTGGAAGCATACATGAAGCAGATGATGTTGAAAACAGATGATTAAGTTATTTCCTGGAAAGAGCAAAATATACATGTGCTAGTTTATGTTAGTAACCTTAAGTTAGCTTCATGTTAGGTATCGGTAAAATCCTTTAAATTTATAAAAGTTGATCGTCGTCAATAGTCAATAATCAATAACAGTCGAGTTTCTCCTTGAAATTAACATAGAGCACATCTTTTATGAAAGGGTTTATGGATTGATAATTTGATATTACATGACATATTTTTTAACCTTTTAAATGGTTTACCAGGGTTGATGCCCCTTATTGATGACCAAAATAACAATTTGGGTACAACCCATTTGGGACAGGACCTTTGACCTACTAACTAACCAGTCTGACCCGTTACATCGGCTCGCCCATCTTGACACCTCTAGTCTCATGGTATTGCTAAATCCATTCCTTCCTCTTACATGAATCTATCTTCCTCCTTGCTTTATAAGGCACACAGTCAATTAACTTCAATTAACTGCAGCTTATAAATCAGCTTGTAGCCTTTTGGTTTCTTACATAGATGTAAGGGTACAAGGCTACATCCCTACAGTTCACACTTTTAGTTATTATGAACAAATTAAAAGTTTTGTCACATTTTTTTATGTGTAAAAATTTGTAGAACTAAAAGTGTGGAGAAATTTATTCTCACTAAAAAGTGTGTAGAACTAAAAGTTTACACTTTTTAGTGTAGACTTTTATAAATATTTTGTAACACCCCATTTGTCTTAACTTTTTAGTTAGTGTGGACAAATAGGGTATTACAAAATAATTATGTATATCCACACTAAAAAGTGTAAACTTTTAGTTCTACACACTTTTTAATGTGGATAAATTTCTACACACTATTAGTTCGACATATTTCTACATACATAAAAGCGTAACAAAATTTTTAATTTATTCACATTAGATAAATACAACATTATATGTACTGCATGTATCGTTAGTGTTGAGTGTTTTGATCTCTTTGTTGTTGTCAACTTATTAAATAGTCAATAGTCTTCTCCTTAAGAATTCACATATACTATCAAATATTCTTTTGCATTTTAAAAAGTTGACCCGTGCTAGTACCCAAATTCCCGGAATTTTATTGTAGATGAAACTGCCCTTTCCATCAACTACGTCTATACTTGATGTTTGATACCGTTGACCTGTAGTTGATACTTGAAATCTAAACCCGTTTAATGAAAATGTGACTAAACTGGTCCTAGTTAATGTTCACGACGGGGTGAAAGAAGGGAGGGGATTCTCAAAGGAGGAAAAAGATCCACAGACTGAAAGACTTCATCTTGTGAGTTGTGACACACATGATTTAGCTTCAACCTTTTATAAAATACGTAGAGTAATTCTATAATCCACAAGAACCTTCATAGACACTTTCTTGTAGAGTAATTCTATAATCCACAAGAACCTTCATAGACACTTTCTTGTAAATATTGCAAGAACATTACAAACAATCAAGATTTACAAAGTTTTCCATTAATGTAAGTTTTTTAATACATATTTAAGGTGTGATCATGACATGTATTAAAAAAGGACATCTTATTTCTTAAATTCTTTGTGGAAGTTACCAAGAAGCTATCATGGCAACTTAACTTTTTTGAAGAAGTTAGAAAGCAGGACCAAAAAAGTCAATTTCCATGAAATACTTGGAATGTTAATTTTCTAAACAATGTGAGGCGGGGTGCATCTTCCCGCATACATCCATACTTTGATCTTTACACTATTTTCCTATAATTAGCCCTCTACAAATATCGTGATGTAGAATTCGGAAACACAATTTAATACTCCCTGCTCTCTTAAAATTCCGGCTCATGAAAGAAACTATTGAGCTACCATCAGCAGCAACCGCGGTCATTGTCTACATGGAATATACTCAATTTAGGCTCGTTTGTCTAACGCTGCTTAAATATTTCATAATCTTATGTATGTTTGTTGAATGGGTAGTATCGTTACATGATTTATATTCTCTGTGGGCACGACCCATATGGCGGTTTATTTTCACTACTCAAACCGCCACATGTGCACATACACCAACTGTTGTCGTAACAAAACCCCACGACGCCAAGAAGGTTTCGCAGGGTGAAAAAGGTTGCAAAAAGTTATTAGGAATCGATCTAAAGATAATTATGGGAAAATTAGGAATGCTTTGGGATAATTGTCATGACAAAAGACATATTATAGGATCAGAGGAGATTTTGGGTTTGTTTAATGACGACGAACCAAGCTTGGATGAAGTTAAACAAGCGTTTAATGTGTTTGATAGAAACAAAGATGGGTACATAGATGCAAACGAGTTGCGATACACGTTTCGTAATATGGGGTATATACATATATCTGAAACCGATTGTAGACGAATGATTGGAAGATATGATGTTGATAAAGATGCGAAGATTAGTTTCGCTGAGTTTTTGAATGTCATAGAAGATGGTTTTCTATGATTTTCCATTATTGTGTTTCTTGTTTCATCGTGTGTGCCTTGTATATAACATATGAAACGTTTAAGCATGTAGGCACTTATGCACAAAGAAAAGAAAGAAATTCTATAGGATCGCAAAATTCTATAGAGCTAGACAAAATTCTATAGAGCTTTTGGAATAGGATCGCAAGATCTTTAGTTTTTGTTTGGCGAGTATTACAAGCATGTTATCATTTGTCAGCAAGTCATATTTGAATCACGTTGTATGGAACAACAAAAGCACAAACTCAAAGACCACCATTATGTAGCTGATACAAAGTGCCTATTTAGATCGACAAAGAAGTTGGATCATTGGCTATTGAGTATTTTTGTCCAGTTACGAAGCCTATGTATACCATAAAAAATGTACTGTACATTAATTTGAATTATAATCAATTTAATCACTTGATAACCACGAACTTTTTTTTTTTTTACATGGTTGTCTAATGTACATTTTTATTGACATATATTCCCTCTAAATTTATAAAATTTGTACATAGTTCACCAATTTTTTTACATGTTACCCATAATAGCCAGTTTAATGCATTTTTCTTTTAATAAAATTGTGACGTGGATATTATGTGGAAAAAAATTGAAAAGTTTAATCACCAGATTACCATAAAATTTGTACATGGTTCACTAATTATGTTATCTTTTTAGGTGATCTGGCAATAACGTAGACTATTTAAAAATATGATATGAATTCTGAATCAACAAAGATATATATAAAAAACATATCCCACCTGTTAGGGATATTAGATAACGAAGAAAACATAATTCAGTTCAAGGTTCATGCTAACTAGAGAAAAGGAGAACGAACATTTGATTCTTATATATAGATTTGGTGATTTGGAATCTATATCTTCTTATCATTAGTCTATGTCATCAATTAAGTGTCACGTCACCAAAAAAGAGGGTAACCGATAAATATGTAGGTCATGAATTGGTGTACCATGTACAAATTTTACAAGTTTGTTGGGCAACCATGAATAAATCGAAAAGTTCGTTGGTAATCTGGTGATTAAACTCTTTATTTTTTTTCACGTAATATCCATGTCACAATTTTATTAAAAGAAAAATACATTTAACCGGCTATTAAGGGTAACAAGTCAAAAATTGGTGAACCATGTACAAATTTTACAAGTTTGTGGGAAATATATGTCAATAAAAATGTTTACTAGGCAACCGTGTACAAAAAAGGAAATGTTCATTGATGATCCAGTGGTTAAACCCAATTATAATTAAGCTATGTCCAAAACTGAGGTTGTTATAACTTGACCACATGATTATATCCTCATAAATTCTTAAATCTCTTACAAATATTTAAAAAAATTAAAATTTTTTTTCCAACCATACATAATCCTTAAATATTCTCCTCCTTATTCATCACAAGGCTATCTCGATCTCAACAGGAAAAGCCCAAACAACCATTTTTTGTCCTAATTGATTAACCTCAAGCCTAAACCAACCAAACCTGAATCTGTTCAAATGTCTATCCATCCGATCCACGGTTTTGAATTTTGTGCATTTACGCGTTTCGAGCTTTACCAAGTCGGGTTAGTTCGGGCGGGTCAAGTCGGGCCGGTTTTAAGCACAGGCATAAACTTGAATAAAAATGTATGTCTCATCTATCTGGTAGGTTTAAGCTGACGTCTAACCTCTTCTATATATTTCATAAAAGACGGTATTAGGTCGTTCACTGTCCTGACGCCGTCATCACATTGTTGTTTTCTCCAAAACACACCCAATAACTACTCCCTTCCTATAAAATTATAAACCCCCACACAAATACACTCTATCTTCTCATTTCATGCAATAAATTTATTGTTTCAGTTTGAAAATATTTAAATACCACCTCCTGCTTCTCTGTTCTTAATGTGTTGTTCTAACTGCATATTGTAATTGATAAGTTTCAGTGCATCCCAATATCTTTGCGAAGATACTAATAATTTTTTTCCTTCCTCAATTAGCATACAATGTGACCATTTAAGCCTTTATTCGCTACAATATGATAGTATAACATTCTCTATGACCTACAACAAATGAATAATATAGCTAAGCCTACAACTACGTCCTACGTTTATGTTTTTCAACTAATCGGTATTCATATTCGGTTTCTCCGTATCGAACCGATTAGTATCGAAACCGATTTCGTCCTAAAATGAGAACCGATACTGAAACCGAATCTCCATCGGTACCAATTTTTAGTACCGATTTGATTTTGGTTTTTCTTTTTTCGCTCATCTCTACATATGACGAATTGGAAAGGGACCGGCCTTATAACTTATAACTACCAAGATTGAGGTTTACAAAGCCCTCAAATGGCCCAATCATAATATATTTGGGCTAGGAACATGACATGGCCCGTTATTGAAACTATTCTAACCCTAGCAAAACATGTAACCCTTTTCGCCTCACCAATTAACTAGTATTTAAAATCCAACATTCAGCCTCAACTTTAACGCATCATCATATCATAAACCCTAAATTTCAATCCTCATAAATCTCTTCAATTCCAACCTCTTCTTTTCCTCTCTTTGTGTATATGCCTGTGATGGGTGTTAAATATACTTTGAGTTTTCACCATGAAATCAACCTAATCTGAGGCACCAATATTATCTTGGTAAACCTCAAATTAATTCTTGTTACAAAGTTATTATATTTTTTATATATAGTTTTTCTTTGATATTTATAATAGATTGCAAATGATGATAAAAAGACAGGGACATCAGAACTTCTCTTTTGAAGTAATATAATGATTGACCAAGTCTATAATGGGAATCTCTTTGATGCAATTATAAAAATTTTATTATGTAATTTTTTCTTAATTTTAAAAGTTTTTTCATATCATGGACTTTTTCTGTGATTTTTTGCTAACAGTTGCCTATGATGGTTTATAAATATACTTTGAGTTTTTACACCATGAAAACAATTTAATCTGAGGCAACGTTACTATCATGTATTTAATCACTTTTTTTTTAATGAATTTTTTTTATTCTAGTCTAGTTTTTGAAATATTGTATCCTATATAAACTAGAAGGTTAATATTGGTTATGAAATTGTTGTTACAAATGATGATAGATCAGACAGGGACATCTGCATTCCATTGGAGTATGATGATTTGTCTGTGGGAATTGTTCTGATGTGAAATTGTTTTTAATCTCCAGTTTGTTTTCAAGTTACTTACTGATAGTTATTTTGTGAAGGGATTAGTTTCCTAGAATTATTTTTATCTAATGTCACTTGTCAGATTTTAATTGGTTTGAAATGAAATTCTTACATACAATAAACATTAGTTTACATACAATACACACAATTTTACTTATTTCTTACTATAAGCATTTGTTTAAAATTTTTTACATTTCAGTAAACTAATCCTTTTTGTGTATTACTAATATATTTAATATAGTTTTGCCAATGATGGATTTAAATTGCACGTATTATCAGAAAAAACATGATGATAATGCATATATTGTCACTACCTCTGAGGCAAACTATCATTTTGTTTACTAGGAAAGATAGGTATTTGTGTAAAATAGTTTGGACACGATAAGCTGTTTAATTTGAGTACCCAAGTGATATTTTTCAGGTCTTTATATTTGTTACTGCTAGTGTACCTCTTTTGATAAAAATGCTACTATTGTATGATTGTCTTTATGTTTAGTTCTTTATAAGTTGTGTGGGAAGCCTGATGATTGATTCAGAAGAACGGAGATTTGAATGATTGACTTTGTAGAAGCTAGACAAATCACATTTGTTTTGCTCCAAAGGAATTACTATGTAAAAGCTTTTCTACATTTGTAAATGAAGGCTTGTCATAGGGGTGTTTTCTAAATATTGACATGTTTTTGAATAGAAGATGCATTGTATTTTCAGTCAGAACCATTACAATATGGTATTGTGGAAGTTGTTTTTCCTTAAGGCTTTGATCCTCTCCTAGTCGTATTCTAATAGCTGTGGATTGGTTGCAAAACGGCCAGTCAACTCGGTCAGATTGCATCCATCAGATTAATGGGCAAAGTTTCTGGGCAAAGCTCTTGATATCCCAGTGAACCCTCAAAACATGGAGAAGTATACTACCCAATTCAAATAGGTTTAAATTCACCAGCGTACTTTTTCAACATTAAATGTAAAAATATTTTTTTTATGGAAAATGATTAATCAACTAAATTTATATCCTTAAATAGCAACTTAAACTTACATGTATATTTCACTAATTCTTCTTCATGTCAATTATTAGCATTAAATTTAGGTTGATTTATCATTTTTTTTAAAAATTATAGTACCCAATTCAAATAGTTTTAAATACTCTTCCGTACTTACAAAATGTTTCATTTTGTTAAATTTATTTTTCAAAATTGGCGATATCGTGTAAGGTACTTTTTTTTTGTAACAGCTGGACTTATATTGATAGTTTATTTTGTATAATGTATTTTTTTTTTTAAAGAGTTGATTACAATTTTGGTCCATGTAATCAATCTTTACTTTAGGTTTCATCCTTAATTTTCATTAATTACCCTTTTGGACTAAAAAAGTTTGTTTTGTTTACACATTTGGTCTAAACTACTAATGGACGTTAAATTACCCATCACGTGACTTGCACATGATGGGTATATTAGTCTTTTTGTTTCCTTGTGTATCAATAGGGAATAAACTCCTAATTTTCTAATTCAATAAGAATACTAATAAAGCTACGATTGTTGCAAAACTTTGACCAGCCAACCTATCTATATTGCTGTATAAAAATTATATACGAATTGACCAAATTACTCTTAAAGAGTTAAATCATCATCAAAATTTAATATTCAATTACGCCATTATTTTATTATATTAGAAAAAAATATCTCTACTAATTCTTTAAATCAAATACTTTTACCTACACCAATAGCATCGACGACTCGCCGTCGCATTGTGTGGTTACCATACTCGTATACACAACACATACCACGTATATAATAAAAGTCATGATACAACACTAAATATATAAATATTTTCTTAATCCTCTGAGGAAAACCTGAACGGATAAACAATAATTCAAGCCTTTTTGAAGCTCGAAAAAAGCCGGATCTATAGCAATAGATCTGGAAACACATATATGACATATAATTTCATTGCACCAATATCGATATACATCATCACCACCGCCGGTAATTACTACCATTTATGGTAACCACCATTGATGGTAACCGCCATCTCCGGTAACCAATACCACCATCGACAACCACCACCATCGTAACCACTACCACAATTACCAATGTTGCCACCACCATCTTTATATGTATCTCTAGATCTACACAATTTGTACAACCCAAGCCATCCCAACCATAGATTATTATGTTACAACAAAAGAATTATCCATGATACCCATAACTTTTAAGTTCTGTGTGTGAGTCCTATTTTTAAATATAAATCTCCTAGAAAAATTGTATAATGAAATGTTAGTACCTTTAGGCACCCACTGTTCGTGAATCTGCATTTTCATATCTGTACTTTCTGGTCTCACCACCCGTAAACTTGTTTTTCCGATATAATGATTTTCATTGTATTTATAATATGTATATGTACATATTTATATGGATAAAAATATATGTATTTGAAGTTTGTATGTTTTTTTTTTATTTCTTTCTGTTGTTGATATGAAGAAGAAAAAGGAAATTTATGTAGAAAGTGAGTGTTTTCACGAGAAGTTGAAATTTGGAGGGTAATTGATTTGAGAAGCTGTGATGGTTATAACTTATGACCATGTGTTTTAAATATTGTCATAAATCTATGTTGTGATTTCTGATGCATCACATGAACCCAGACCTTTCTAATCAAATATTTAGTAAATTTTAATCTATTTGATTCTTTATAATAGTGGATGATGAAGGAAAATCTGGAAAAAATATTATTGATGGTTTGTTGGTAATTAGGAAAGTTTGGAAATAGAAAACGAGCAAAAACTATTAGATTTTTGGTCCTTTTGTTAATGAAAAGAGTAATATACTCATCATGTGCAGGTCATGTGATGAGTGTTTTAACGTCAGTTTAGTGATTTGAATCAAAAGTGTAAATGAAGCAAACTTTTTTGGACTAAAATTATAATAAATGAAAGTTAGGGATGAAACCTGCAAGTAGAGGTTGACGACAGAGACAAAAATTTTTTTCTACCCTAGTCAATAGAAGGTTATATCAATGATAAGTTGGTGTAGTGGTTTGGAGTTCGCTGATTACTTATAGATCGTAGGTTCGAATTAGTAGTGGTTTTCTCCCAATTAGATATTTGAATTATGCATTTCTACTTCGAGAGAGTTCTGTAACGCGGACTCTGTTAAGACAACGTATACCAGATCTCTCGCTGTCGAATTACGACATGAAGTTTCAAGCGAAATTCACCTTTGAAAAAAAAATATAAATGTTTTAAAAATATTTATATACAAGTATCTAAAATAAACCTATCATTGACATGATACTTTTTAATTAAGACAATTACATTAACTATATCAACACAACACTTGAAGCCTCGCAACGTGGGGTCAAAATTTATTAGTATAATAATGACATTTTAACTTGAAAATATTGTTTATAATTTTTCATTATTCTATTATAAACCTTTCTATAGGTCTATTAACTAAAAAAACAATTCAATTCGTCAATCTACATAGCTATCTTGCTAGCTTGTAAAGCTGATTTAAGTATGACGGAAAACGAAGTAAGAAAGTATTGGTTTGTTTAACATCTTAATTAATTAGGAGCTCATTTAGTTTCATAAAGTACACATCTACTTCACTATTCATTGGTAACCCACACAACCGATAATTACCTATTTTTGTTGTCAATGAATAAGATTGATGGCGATTTTTGAAATTTCTCGGGTGTTTGAAGATAAATATAGTGACATATCAGTTTTCAAATGGTCTACATGGGTTACTAAGAGATGCTAAAATTTTTGTGGAGGGTTCAATGGATCGAATTCTGTTTTCGACGGCCCTGCTTAAAGCTAGAAATTGTTATATTCACATTTTGGATTGAAGGTTGTGTGATAGGGCGAAGGAAACCACTGAACATATTCTTAGCTCATGCGATTTGGCTTTGTTAACCTGGTGCATAGTCGGCGCATGGTGCAAGGTGAATCGGTTGTTCCTTTTTTTTACTAGGGATTTATTTGAAATCGATAAGCATGTAAGTTTAGAAAGGATTGCTAGAAGGATTTTAATTGTCTTTGTCACGTCTTGGTGCTCGTGGAAAGCTAGAAGCGAGAAGAGGTTTGATGATGGAATGATTGGTATAGAAAAGGTGTTACAAAACTTCAAGGCAGAGTTAATTATTTATGTTATAGAAGTAGATCGAGTTTTTGTTCTTTATCTTAGCAAGATTGGAATAGGTTCAAGTTTGTAAGTAGATAAATAAATAATGGTATTGTAACATCGTGGCCATTCCTATAGCACTACAAAATTTATTATTTGCACGCACTTTTTCAACGTACACTTTAAAAATACGTGAAATTTTATTATTTCGTTCACACTAAAAAGTGTGTACAAATAGTTTACGTTAAAAATCATGGAAAAAGTTACAAGTTTCACAATTAAAAGTGTGAAGAAAAACATTTACACAATAATATGTGTAAATATTATAATTGTACACACTTTTAAATGTATAAATCATTTTCTTCGCCGGTGACTTCTACGCACTGAAAAATCATTTCTTTGCAATTTATCTTTTCGCAAGTGCGTAAAAATCACTTGCGAAAAAATGAATTTCACACTTATAAGTGCATAAAGTATAAAATTTGCACACACTTTCGTGTGAACATTTTTTCTTCACATTTTTAAATGTGAATCTTGTAATTTTTTTCACACTTTTTAATGTAGATTATTTGTACACATTTTTAAATGCGAACGATTCAATAAAATTTCACGTATTTTTCGAAATCGTGGCGAATAAAATGTATAGAATAGACTAATTTTAGTTTAGGAGTTTGACGCTTTTGTCAATTAAAGTTTTTCTTCAAGAAAGAAAACTAGTGGCGAAGGCAATTGTATAGAAATCATTTTTGTTTTGCTAATCATAATTTTTAGGGCTAAGATTACGTAATAAGATGTTATATATCAAAGTAGCTACTTTACTAACATATAAAATACTATATTGTTAATAATTATAGCTTCAAAAACATGATTAACAAACTTCTTTAAAGTTGGGTTTTTAACTTTAAGGAACCTCTTTCATTGAAATAATGTCAACTTATCATCTATCTTTACCTTTATATAGATTTTTTTAAATGGTTATTTTATTGAACTCCTATCAATATATTTATTTATATTTATACAAAAATATGAAATTAGGTTAAGCCAACTCATTATCTTGACTTACTATGAAAAAAAATGATGAAGTTCCGCACATTGGGGAGTTGAAAGCCAATAAGGGGTTGCCACCCAAACATGTCACTTTCGATTCTACTTGATGAGAGGATAAGAAACCCTGTCCACGAATCCGGGTCAAATCTCACTTCTATCGATCAGTTCTAATTATAAGCCGCCACGAGTTTCAATTATGCATTTGTTAGGTCTTAATGATGTATCATCAACTATCATTCAATAAAGATACAAGAGTTTGCAAGAAGTAAAACTCTTATTTAATCATCATATAAGGTTGTAATCCATGTAATCCATTTCATGTAAATATAAGGTGAATATCTGAAGTTTAGTGAAGGACTTTTTGTTGGGTCTTCATCATGATAACGTTGTAGTTTATAATTTCCCAAAATTTGTTACATAATATTATTATATAGGTTTTATGTAAAATAAAACAAATATTAAAATAAAATATTAAAATAAAATCACCGTGTATCATAAAAATTATTGTACATCAATTGTTTCGTGAATCTTCGTACATTAATTTAACCATGATTTAGGAGTCAAGATCTTGTCTTATTTATTTTAGTTTAATACTTGTTTTACAATAACCAACATCTTGTTATATAATGTTATTTACCGCAAATTATAGTAGTTAGTTTATCAAGTTATAGTCATTAAACGCCACTCGTAATTCTGAATGCAAGACCTATAGCGAGGCAAGCCACCAAGGCCCCACCTCTTTGGACTACTATATAAAAACTCATTAAAAGATTTTGGTACACAAACAAATGTCATAATTTATCAATGAGCCTTGGTGTCATTGACATGTAAATTGACATGTATAATTAGATTACTTATAAATATGAGATAATATATAGGTAGGAGTGAAATAATAAGTGAATTATGTGATATGTTTTGACAACATGAATGTTGTCCACTCTTCAAGCAATTGCTGTAAAATACAGTATTTTCTACATTAGTTGTAATCAAAAAGCCATTACTCACAAGAATTGGATCATGGAAAGAGTAGTTATTAAGGGGCAAGGCGTAAGTTGAACTCACATAGGGACTAGTTTTTTAACAAAGTAGTAAACATTAGAGGTTAAAAGTTTAACTTTCATCATAATCATTATTTTTTAATCTATTAGTTTATTAAACTATATTAATAAATAAAATAAAGATATATGCATATACTGTTCACATATTACAGATAAAATAGGTCAAATACAAAATTATATAATCAAAAGCCTAACTTTGTATCGTATGTTACTATGTTTCAATCAAAATACATATTAAGAAAGAACACTTTGTGAAATTGTGAGGCTAGATCGAGTTAAATACATACTTATATACTCCGTATTAGACTATTAGTTTCTTTAGTGAGACCAAAGTTTTTGTTTGAATATTAGGAAAGTAGTCAACAAAGTATATATTCTTTCCGTTAATGGAAATGGCTATAATGTGCTGTCAAAGTTCAATATACAATCAGATCAGTCACGCAGAGTTTACGTGGTTATCTGATTCATTTTTCACATGTCACTAATTACGTCATTATTGTATGCAATACCAGCTCATCATTATATGTTTTATATAGGCGTTCATTAAACCGTCAGACCGTAAAAACCGGACCAAACCGGGATATTTGGATTGGTTTGATCGGATTAAGTTGCTAAAGTCTGGTCTAACGGTTTAAGTTGTGAAAAACTGGGTTCCTTGGTCCGGTTAGAATTTGAGCAAATAACAAACCGTTAAGACCGGACCGGACCAAAATATACGTGTATGTATTAATATATATATATATATATCATAATCTGCAACTGAGCATATCGAATATCACAACAAGCATTAATTTGGCATTTGGAGGTTTGTTTATAGTTACGCATTATGCCGTGTATAATTGGAGGAACGTTTATATTCAAGAAAGCTTCGCAATGGATATAATATAGAAACAAATTGGAAGGCATAATGGTGACCCTATTGCAATTCTTTTAAATGAGATATATATAACTTTAAGAGTCTCTCGAATATATAAAGTTCAGTTGTCTTAGAAACCGTCGAACTGACCAAACCGGACCGGCTTACGTGATTTGGTTTGGTCCGGTTAGACAATACACTTGGTCTAGTTTGGTTTGATACATGTAAAAACCGGATATGTCGGTTTGATTTGAGATTTAGTTAAAACCGGACCACGAACACCCCTAAATTGTTTTATACTAATAAAAATGGATATTAATTGTGCAATACAATTGCTTAGGCCCGTCCATTGGACGAGTAGTCTCAAGATATATAATAAATTATATAATACTTATGAAACAAAAAATGTATAACCAATATCACAACTGAATGAATACGAAAACTTGTAACACCCATCATTTAAAAATAAGGATTTCCAAAAACTTTCACCTAACGGTGTCAAAAAAAGTGGAACAAACATTTAAAAGTCCAAACCAATAAATTCAGTTTGGTTTATTCATTAAATGGTGTTACTTGTCATATTATAGAAACAAGTCTAAATGGAAATTCATCGGTTGTTCAACATTAAACAACCAATCACAAGTCATTACAAGTCTTTAAATACCAAAACATATATAATTCAATTGTCTAAAAGGAGCAGACACTATGGGTAAACTATAGTCATCTTCAAATGCTATCTACCCATGCCTCGCTCTTTATTCATCAACGATCATAAGCTTGCTAAACCTAAGGGAGCAACACATTTCAAGAAAACAAGTGTTAGCTAACGAATTAGCTAAGTAAGAATACACGAGGTTTAGAAAGCATTTGTCCAATTAAAACATTATATAGAAGATGTATTACATCATTAATACACATATCATCACATAATGACACATCTTTGCATTTATCATCTTTCATGTAGGATAGATCATCCTAAAAGTGCCTAATCATATTTAACATCTTCACATATCACATCTAAACATCTTTTAAGTGTAACTTAAGTCACACCCGACTAGATGGATTAACCTTACGGCTGTCCATCATTGTCGTTAAGGAATGACAAGCCAATCCAGGAGTAATCCGTATGTTCAATGACAAATGGGGCGGGTCAGACCTCCCGTATTACTCTTCACATCTTCGACCATGTTGCAAGGAGAGCCACCCGAGTAACCACATCTACGCACCCACCGGGCAAAGGCAAGTACGGGTTAAGCTTAACACTTTCATATCTAAATTACGAGATCGATTTCACATCTCATATGGTTTAGATGTTTACACTACCTAAACAATTAGCACATATAGATCTTTTACGTTTGGGCCCTTAAACGTGCACGTGACATGGCAACTTAAAGAGTCTAGTGAACTAGATGAGCAAGCCATACAAACATGCACAATATAATAAATCTCAAAACATCTTATATCATTTCGTATCATATCCTTTCATTTCATATTACATCATTTCATATCATAAGGACTGCATATCAAGCCTCAAAGGTCATTTGCATAGCCTATGTCACCTCCCGTGTATCACGACTACCCATAAGCGATCAAGATATCAAATGGAAATTTATTATATGAAAACCATCTTTTGTTGAACCCTCAGCGTGTCAAAGTAGTGTATCTTACCTTGATACAGTTTACCAACGAGTTAAGAGTATCTTATAGTGGTTGCTAAGTGCTCCCGACAACCTAGAACGAGTATAAGTTTGAAATATAAGCTAAACGAAGCATTTTGTGCAATCTGGGTATCAGGTGCGTTGCACCTCCCTAGTGGTGCGTCGCACCAATCAATTAAAAATACTCAGATCAGATACAGGTGCGTCGCACCAGCCCTTGGTGCGACGCATACCAGGCTTCTATTGAAAATCCAGTTTCCCAACCTGGGATGTGGTGCGTTGCACCACCCATTTGGTGCGTCGCACCTGGGGTGCCAACCAGCAATTCAATTTTTAAACTTGCTCTAAACGATTCCCATTCGCTCTCAAACCCTTAGCCCGACCTGGAGACATAAAATTGACCTCTTTGACAACACTTTTGATGGCTTTAATCCATCAATCAATCCTTTAATCCTTTACAACATAACTCAATCATTGAATCACCCGAAAAACATGAAATCGGTAAACGTTTAATCAATTAACCCAACTCAAAGCCCATGGCCTGGATTGAATACTCATCTATGACTCATAAGATCAGATTCCAAAGAGAATATTACCTATATTACCTGTAGATGACTTAGGGGATCCAAGATCTTGACAAAACTTGATTAAAACGGCACGAAACGGTTAAATCTAGAGGGAAGACTTGTTTGGAAGAGAGGGTGATCGACTGGGGGTTTTCACACATACAATGCAGAAGTTTTGTGAAGGGCTGCCTAATTGCTCACTAACCCTTGGCTATCAACCCATTATGTTACACTTAGAAGCCCTCAACTTCTAAACTTAGCTTTTCTAACATATCTTTCTACCGGGAGTCTTAACACACTAACAAGCACCTACTTACTTATCGTTACTTTCATTAAACATCACACTTACATAATCATATTAAGTACATACGCATTTAATCATATAATCACATATAAGGCACATGAACTTAATGAATCTAAGTTAACTAACGGAAAGTCAAATAGTCAAACACGAAAAGTTCAGGATGTTACAAAACTAAAGAAGAAACATATGAAAATTAACTCTATATAAATATGAGTTAATTACAGAAATCGTCCTTATCATCGACCTCTACTTGTAGCTTTCTTCCTTAAGTTTAATAAATTACAGTTTTAGACCAAAAAACTTTACCCCGTCAACGGTTTTAGTCCAAATTCCATATGGACGTTAAACTACCCATCACATGACTTGCATGTAATGGGTATATTAGTCTTTTCCTTCTCACATGGACCAAAACTGTAACTAACTCAATAAACTCCACCTAATCCTTTCTTTTTCCGGTCACTATCCACACTTCTCTTTCCATTAACAAGAAACCTCTACCTTTTTTTCCATATCCAAATCTTCATATTCATCATCAACAACAACAATAAAAACATAAATTTACACAGATCGTGGGCTTCACTTTGTATCAAACACAAAACCCAACATTCAAAATTTCTATGTATCAATCAATTTTCTATACAAATCTATATATACAACACAAAACTAAATCCCAAAATCCAAAATAAATGAAAACAACATGTTTATATATACATACATTACATATACTATGCACAATGTACCATTTGTAGTTTTCCCAGCACACATTGGCAAATCATTTTTTTCGTCAAAGGGTGGTGAATTGGTGATATAGCAACATCACTATGCACGACATGTAGGGTGTGTTGGTTGTAGCGGATCTAGGATGGTGGTGGTCGAATACAATGTCATGGTGGCAGTAGCAGATCTACGATGGTGTCTAGCCAGATCTTGTTGGTATGGATCGTGGTCGGATCTTTACTTTTTTATATTAGTGAGAAGTTTTTCTAGTACCATATCAATGGAAATTACATTTTTATTATTATTATTATTATTATTATTATTATTATTATTATTATTATTATTATTATTATTATAATTATTATTATTATTATTATCAATGAAAATAAATTCAAAATAAAAGAGTTGTTGTGAATCCAAATTGTTATGGAAGTAATCTTTTAACTTTCTCGTATACATTTTTTGTTTTTGATTTATGTGTTATGTTTAAAAAGGATGTAAAATTTTGTTGATGAATGATGCTTATGTATTCTATTTTGATGAAGAAGATGATGCTGGATGTGGGTTTGGGTGAAATTTCAAAAAACAAATATTTGTTTTTTTTATGGGGTTGGTTGAAATTATGAAAATGGATGATGCTTATTTTTATTAATGATGAAGACATGAAAAAAAATAAAAAAGATAGGTAACAAAAACTTTGGACCGAAAGTGTAATAAATGAAAGAAGAAAAATGACGAAAATATCCATCATGTGGCTGACATGTGAAATGGATGTTACTACCTAGGACTAAAAGTGTTGACGGAGCAAAGTTTTTTAGACTAAAACTGTAATTTATTAAACTCAGGGACGAAAGCTGCAAGTAAGGGTCGACGACAAGGACGATTTCTGTAATTAACTCTATAAATATTGATTACAGTAGTTTACCTTTTTTTTTTTCTTCCAATTTTAGTTAAATAAGTAGAGAAACAAAAAATATATGACCAATATCACAACTTAATCAATACGAAAGCTAAAGAAGAATCATATGAAAATTAACTCCATATAAATATTGATTCCAGTTTACCTTTTTTTTTCCAACTTTAGGTAAATAAAAAGAGAAACAAAAAGTGTAGAGAATATAGCTTCAAAAATACATACCAATTCATCAACAAAGTTGACCATTTCGAACGTTTTGATTTTCTTCGGGTTGTTTCACTCCGAAACAGTCCATACATGCACAACACAGAGTCGCAGATGATGGTTAACATGTATTGGTTTAAGATCTTAAAGATAAACTAATGTGGTCTTATTTTTTGTTGCTAAAAAAGAAGCCATAATGAACAACAAACTAAATTAAAAGATATAATAATAACAATAACATAAGAATTTAATGTTAAATAATAAAATAATAATCAAATATGAAAAAAGTATATAAATAAAAAAACCTTTTTGGTAGTTGATTGTAGCTTTTTTCTTTTTTTTTTTTGCCGTAGGTTTTTTATTATGGTTGAGAATATGTGAGAGTTTGTTTTTGTTTTTGTGGTATTTATATAGTTAATAATAATAAAGATTTTTTTATTAAAGGTCAACCATTATTTATTAAATAAATATTAAAAAAATAAAGGATTGATAAGGACAGAATATTAGGCTAATGATGGGGATTAGGGGTGCCAAGTGTACCCCCAACCTCCTCTCTTAGTTATATTATATATCGAGTGAGTGATTTTGTCGGTTTCATACTTCATATCTTGCTTTATTAAATAACATGTTATTTGCACAATGTGGCGGTCACGACAACGTGATGGTGACGGGTGACGACGGCTACTGATGGTGGTGACCGTCAATAATATAGGTTATTGATGTAAATGTACTTAATATGATGATTAGTATGGTAATTCTAAAAGTTGAGGACCGATGGTGTATTTATTGACAGCATTGACCTTCGTCCGTCACTTCTTTTGTGTTTAGGTTTTTGCTCTCTTTCGATCCTTTTATTGAAGTCATTGATTATGAGGAATTAATTGGCGTGAAGGCCTATAAAGGAGGTTTTTTTAAAACATAAAGTGGCAAGATAGTCTCTATTGAGGCTAGTCCACTCTATAAAGGGTAAAGGTCACCAAGGAAAGAAGATATACAACTTCGACATCAAGATTTAGAGTGAGGGTATATTGTATTTAAAGTGTGTTGTTTTTTAATAAAATGTATTTCTATCATTTCATTCCTGTAACTTTCATTGGAGGTTTTTTATTTTTCTTTTATTTTTAATATGGAATATACATTAATATATTCCAAGTCTTGTCTCATGACCCTGAACCCATATGACCAGAGTGCTTGCCTTCTCGTAAGTTACTTTTTCTAAAGCGTATGATTAGTTGATTATTTTCTCACCATTCTTAAAAGCAATGAGATTTGGCAATAGGTGGATTCGGTGATTAAAGACATGCCTCTCCTCGGTTATCTACATTTGCTTTTAATTTAGTAAGACTATCGCCACCTTCCTGTGTATTATACCATATGCAACCATGAGTTTCTTTGTACATGGACGCACCAATGCCACACTTGACCACCATTTCCATATAGATATCGTTACAACGCACGGCTACCCTACTCTATATCTATATTCTTTTACAATACGTATTACTTCACTCCCATTTTAATCACAAAATTAAATTAGAATACCATTTATGCTCCTCCATCAACATAACTACTATCTAAATTACATGGTATATCAAAAATAGTCTTAATGGATTAATTAACAACTTGCAAAGCTTTAACTCTTAAAATAATTACATTATTTCGCCCATTTTCAAAACAACCTCAATTGCTACCACCGTTGCTGTTGTATCGCATGAGCGTAGCTTATACATGCGTATTCGCCATTTATCTTATAATTTAATATTAGTGTAAAACTTAGAATATGAAATCTTAACCTACTAATCTACTATATATGATGGGCTGTTAATACCAGTTTGAATATGGGCTATATATTATTTCAGTTTAATATTGATCCAATGAAGGATAAGACCAAAACACCCACAAGGCCACAATATTTTCAGGGCGCGTTTGGTTTGCGGAATGTTTTTGGAAGGAATGAAATCTTTCAAAGGAATTGGAATTTGAAGGAATGGAATTTGACGGAATGTTTTTGATTTTTTGAAGATTCAAGTGAGGGACGGAAGGAGATTCCTTCCCCCATCCCCAAGGAATGGAGATTCCATCAAATGAGGGAATGTTAACATTCCAACGGAATGTGAATTCCTCCATCTTTAACCAACCAAACACTAAAAAATGGAATTCAATTCCAATTCCATCAGATTCCATCAAATTCTGTGAATCAAACGCGACCTCAGAATCTCATCTCAAATTCAATCAAACATCCGTTATTTTTAGTCACGCCATTGAAGTTTTCTAACATGCTCAAAGATAAAATAAATTTCAACAAATTACAAGATTTTATTATAAAGATTGGTTGTATTTAGTCAATATATACATGCACCCATCCAATTACATTAATTGCAATAATAAAGTTACAAAGTGATGGCAAAATGAACAACCTCCACTTTAGTCTTTAGCTTCCTTTAAATAAAATGAACCGGTATTTAAGGGTTCAAAGTCTTCTATTTTCTTAAAACCTCCCACTCTTTCATGTTACACTACCATAACTTTCATTATCAAATTCAATACTAATTCATCTGTATATGTATGCAAACTCTCTTTCATCTTACCATATACCATATTTGACTAAATCTTCTCTTAAACCATAATAAAACAACCCATTTTAAGAAATATTTTAGTGATCAAAGTTGAAACTACTTGCTAAAAAGTTGTAACCCTTTTTAGCTTGGTTCATGATGGATGGTTTCAAACTTGTTAAAGAAGGTGATCAAATGGATTTGCCACCCGGGTTTCGATTTCATCCAACAGACGAAGAATTGATCACTCATTATTTGTGTAACAAAGTTTTTGACAACAAATTTTGTGCTGATGCACTAGGTGAGGTAGATATGAATAGAATTGAGCCATGGGAGTTACCTAGTGAGTCTTTCTTTTTCCTAATTAATATTTATGTTCTATGAAAATTTGTCACTTTTTTTTTGTCATGTTTTCTATAATCAAAATTCTCAAATTTAATTGAGTTTCTTCTTATGGTGATTTTGAATAAAGGGTTGGCAAAAATAGGCGAAAATGAGTGGTACTTCTTTTGTCTAAGGGATAAGAAGTATCCAACTGGAACAAGAACAAATAGAGCAACTGCAAAGGGGTATTGGAAAGCTACTGGCAAAGATAAAGATATATTCAGACGAAAATTACTTGTTGGAATGAAGAAAACTCTGGTTTTTTACAAAGGAAGAGCTCCTAAAGGTGAAAAAACAAATTGGGTTGCTCACGAATATAGATTAGAAGGCAAGTCCTTCCAAACGCTACCAAAATCCGCTACGGTAATAATCAATCTCTCGTTATCCATACATTTAATCTTCTTACTCTCTTTTTTTTTTGTTGTTGTGAAAATCATGTTACTGTGGCGGAGCTACTTGTAAACCAAAGGGTCGGGTTGAGCCCATTAACAAATTTTTGTTTAATTTTTAGAAATAAGTATAATTATGAAACTTTGAATTTGTTTTGTTTTTCTTTTAACAGATGAGATTTTATTAAAATGTTTCGTCAAGGTGCCTAGGCAATAAAAAAGAGCATTACAGTTGATTTTGTATGCAATCATTACTAATTTTCGTTATGTACAATGTAACAGAACGAATGGGTGATTATTCGCGTGTTTCACAAGAATTCTAGTGGCAACAAAGTCCATATTTCAGAGCTGATGAAGATTAATTCAAATAAAAATGAATCAATTCCAGTTTCACTGCCACCATTGATGGACTACCCTATGGTTGCGTGTGATGGCACGATACAGAAACCGATCATATCTGAGCCACCACACGTACCCTGCTTCTCCAATCCTATTAACATCGAAGAAAAAAACATCTACAACAATTTTCTAAACAATCCTGAACTCAACTTGTCTTCAAATTCCAGTCTCCGTAGATTTGGATACGCTATTCCAACTGGACAATGTACATTTCCGACTAATGATAAAGCCATTTTGAGAGGTATGATTGGTGAAAATATGAAACTTGAAAAAGATATTGTGACAAGTTCGCAAGATACAGGGTTGATCACTGATATAAACAGTGAACTTTCATCGACTTTATTTGGTCCAATCGATATGGATTGCTTTTGGAATCAGCCAAATATCTATGAGAATTAATAGATAGCTAAAGATGGCTATTATGATGATGATAGAATTTGTTGATCTGCTTGATAAAGATTTGATGGTGCAAAGAATTTTCTGATATATGAGAGATGGGTATTGAAGATAATATATATTTTTATTATTTTTGTTTGTTGATTAATTAATTAATTAGTACAATAAGTAATTGTGTTTAAGACTTTAAGTATATCATATAAATTTTATGATATGATATTCAAATGTTGTGACATATGACAAGATTGAGTTGGTGGCTTAACTCATCTTTCTATTTGAACTTTCATCTATGGAGTTTAGTGATATCTTTTCAATGTTATTAACTAAACATGTTTTAACCTTTTCTTGATTTGATTAAGCTTGTCGATAAACTAAAGCTAATTATATTAATTCAAAAAATATGTATCACAGTGTTGTCTTGTATTCATAAGTTCATAAGCTATAGAGATTTGATCTCTCTAATATGCCCCTTAATTATCAACATTCCCAATGACTAAAACATATGATATATCAAAAATACATGTAATGAATTAATTCATAACATTTATCTCTTAACTCTTAATATAATCACACTAAACCCCTTGCATCAATTACTTTAATACTTTTATCAATAACTTACACAACTTGCCGTCGTCACTATTACCACAGGCCACCACGGATTGCCGCCCCCACCATAGTGCCACCATGATCATCATTGTCGTTGCATCACCACCACAGATTAACGTGTATGCCCGTTAAGTCAATGGTATTGTGGACATATATTGCAGCAGTCAAAAGAAATCCGCCTCCTTGCGAGGGGGGTCATACGAACTGGCCCTCAAGGCGGTTTAGTCGGTCAGTGAATGACTAATTTGTGGGAATGCCTACTTAATAATCCCAAAGTGAAATGTAACTCGCAAATGTTAGGATGTTAATGCATCTCAGTAAGGCTTTGATGTTAACTCAAATGAATAGTCATTCCTTGGAAGATGCTCTACGAGTTTGTGTCGTTAGTACCTTTAACATACACGCACATTTAACATATGGTTCTAAACGTTGTTTTCTAACGCATAATGTCTTGGCCTTGTAACTATTATTCAGTCACGAAAGAACACTGTTGTACCGAGAATTTAGATGCCCATATATATCCACATGAGCGGCTAAGAGTAGTATATCTACTCAACTCGTAATGGACCAAACAGAGTGTTGAATTTGAACAAAAATAAAAATATACGCACAACACGCCATCACAGGACCCTGGAGCGGGGAATCACATAGTTGTACGTAATGTACCCACCACTCTGTCTGTTGTTAAATTATGTTGACGCAAGGGTACAACGGCAGCAGAAGCTAAGTGCTACAGCGCCAACTTGCGAAAGCAACACCGCCACGAGGACATTGTCTGCTTTGTATAGGTGAGCGAGCGACTCAACTATACTCATGGGATAAAACGTATCCTATGAGGAAGAGGAGTGCACGGTGCACCCCCCTATAAGAGGGTAACAACTCCTTCAACCGATGTGGGATGACTTTGGGTTAACATAAGGTAAAACCCAACAAATTATGAGTGAACCCATCTCAAATCATTCGATAAAAAAAGACGAGATTTGTAGACTTCATGATCACGATCGAACCAATACCTCTTTAATTACACCACTCATCACTTTTATCAAAACTCTTGTAATGTCAATTGTCAAGATCACCTTCTCACCATCACTACCGTTTTTTTCTCGGTCATTTCCCGTCACCTTCAAATTGAACCTCGCAGGACACCTTTTTAATGCCCCACAAGATCCTCAAATACCCAATTACATAAATGAAAAAAAAGTTCACTACGTCACTTAGATTGGTGAAGGGTATTACCCGAGCGTTAGACCGGCCCTTACCCTTGCTCATCGACCCACCAACTATTGTGACTTGTGACAAATGGTCTTAAAGCATCTCCTATCCTTGTTTTCAAAAAATTTAGAGTAAATTATACTTTTCGTTCTTAAAGTTGACACATTTTTCACTTTTGATCTCTAAACTTTAAAAATTATAATTTTGACTGTAAAGTTGGCCAATTTTTTCAATAATCGTCCTTTGGCCTTACGACGTTAAAAAATTGCCGTTAACGTACGCACGTGCTAGACACGTGAGGGCTGTAATGTCATTTCACCTTACACCGAGGGACGAAAAGTGAAAAAATAGCTACTTGAGGGACGTAAAGTGAAAAAATAGCTACTTGAGGGACAAAAAATGAAAATTATACAAATAAAATTATTCTTACATTCTTTCGCTTCTAATCATCTTTCCGATCGTCTTTTCCAATAGGATTTTCTGACTAGACATTTATTTCCTCTTAACCCCCAAGCCTCTCCAATCACCATCACCTAATAACCCCAACAACAGTCACCGCTACCAGCCACCGCCGTCTGTAACCAACACCAGCCACCGCCGTCTATAACCACGAGCCATTGCCACCCACCGCCACCTCTGGCCACCGCCGCCTATAATTACCAACAGCCACCGCTACTACAATCAACAACAGCCACCGCCACCTACAATCACCACCTGCCACCGCTGCCTACAATTACCACCAAACACCGCCATTTACAGTCACCTTCAACCACCGCCGTCTACATTCACCATCAACCAAATGCCGCCGACTAGAATCAACACCAACCACCGCCGCCATCTAGAATCACCACCATCCACTGTCCCCCTTTCAATTAAAATCAAAATTTAGAAAAAAAAAAAGAAAGATTACTGACATGTTTGAACTATAATTTGTTTTATTGGTTGTGTTTTGAATGTCATGAATTTGAGTAAATGATTTTGTTTGTGGTTTAGATTTGGATTCAAAGTCGAGTTTTTATTAGGTATCATCGAAAAATAAATGTCTAGTCGGAAAATTCCATCGGTAAAAATGATCGGAGAAGATGATCGGAAAAGAAAGTATGGAAGAATAAATTTATTTGTATGATTTTCATTTTTTGTCCCTCAAGTAGCTATTTTTTCACTTTTTGTCCTTCAAGTAGCTATTTTTTCACTTTGCGTACGTTAACTGCCATTTTTTAACGCCGTAAGGCCAAAGGACGATTATTGAAAAAATTGATCAACTTTAGGGTTAAAATTGTAATTTTTAAAGTTTAAGGATCAAAAGTGAAAAACGTGCCAACTTCAGGGACGAAAAATGTAATTTACTCAAAAATTTATTTTGTCAAAACTTATATAAAAATGTGTAAGAGGTTTTTAAAAAAATAAGTTTGTCTAGATGTAATATATTTGCTGATATTTAGATTGTTGTTTCGTGTAATTGTACTATTTGAGCACTAGCATTTTGCTAGTTGGCCTTGTTTATAATATACATATGCCTGTTGTCGTGAAAAAAAAATTTCAAATACAATGGAAAAAAACTCTTAATGGATTAAAACTGAACAAAATATATTAGTTTAGAGTAGGGATTGATTGAAAACAATAACAATAGGCTAAATAGATATCAAGTTTGTTATTTCCTCTTTCATAGAAAAATTAAATTATATGCAACTTTGAGTTTTTAAAAGCTTTTTACTATTGAATTATAAAGATTTTTTTTAAAAAAAACTTAGACACTTTTACACATTTTTTATAAAAAGGTTGTGAAAACTTATTATTGTGGATGCTTTCATAAAAAGGTATTGACGTTGTTCATAATTTATATCTATAATTTATATTATAAAGTAAATTTACTTTTAAACTTTCAACATTTAATTTCAACAATATATACATATTAAAGCATGATGTAATATCAATGCATACAGCTTTTTCTCTCATCCATAAATCATTTTATTTCTCTAATTCTTTCAAATCTTTATCTCAAAAACTGTACATCGATAAATTATAAAAGTTATATGATTGTTCTTAAAATTTCATGCTCTTTCATTAGAGATTTTATTCGATATACTTTCAACGAATTTTTAAATCCGGGGGTGGAGCCTGTACGACCAAGGCATTTGATTATGACACTCTATGACATATAACCTCCTATGATCTATCACACTTTATGACCTATCACCCTCATCATTTTACCGCTGCAACGTGCGAGTACTTGCTCTCGTTAGATTATAAAACAAATAAGGTTTCAACTTTCAACTTCAACAATGTACACATGATAATACATGATGTACGATACATAAATGCCTCACAACTTTCAACTTTTATGTTCATCTCTCTTCTCAAATCTTAACCACTCAAAATTTTTTTCTCTTTAACATAAATCATTTTATTACTCTAATTCATTTAAAATGTTTTATCTCAAAAATCGTATATCGATAAATTATAAAAATTATATGGGTGTTATTAATATTTCATGTTCTTTCATTAGAGATGTCATTCGATATGTCCGTACGGCTAAGGCATTTGGCTATCACACTTTCTGACCTATAATTTTATAACCTATCACACCACTATCTCACCGACGCAATGTGCGGTAATTACTTTCGTAATCATTTAATAGAAAAGCCAAAGAAATTAAATCCGATTACAATATGTTGGTTTCCCTAAAAACAGAGAGATATCATGTTATAATAAAGAAAACATTTTAAAAACTTTAAAAATTAAGTCGGTAAATAAAGTTGTCAACTTTGCCAAAGATGGAAAGAACAAGTCTTCCACGCAAATGGGACT
Organism: Erigeron canadensis; assembly: GCF_010389155.1. NCBI lineage: Eukaryota > Viridiplantae > Streptophyta > Magnoliopsida > Asterales > Asteraceae > Erigeron > Erigeron canadensis. The sequence continues at coordinate 12,834,467 of NC_057767.1, read as the reverse complement.
ATCATGAAAGGTGTTTTGGGCTTTTGGCCATACGCCAGTGCCAGTGGTTCGGTTTTACACACTAAGGATTTGTTCTTTTATTGGTGTTTTGAATCTTTATATGCTTATTGAAAATATTTTAGCATAACAAATCCGTTATAAGGGCTTGAACCTTTTAAATTATGGACTTATGGTAGCAATACTAAATTTTAGACTCGTGTCAAATATTGGATACAAAACTTATGACATACTAGATTATGCCACATGCGATGCATGATAATATACACATTATATTAAATTGATTACAAATATAACAACTTAAGTAATATTACTTTAAAATAATGATTAACATATATACGCCAAGAGTATTCATAAATGTTATATAATAATAATAACCAAAAGGATTTTTAAATATATTATATTTTTATTATGCACGTAAAATTGGAAAGAAATATATATAAAGTAGAATACAGAAAGAAAAAAAAAGGATAAGAAAAAGATATATGGTGAAGAAGAAATTTAAATCGAATATAAAAACAAATATAATCGGATAGTAAAATACTAGATAAAATTATCAATATAATCTAGTTTTATCTACTACTACTTTATAATGATTATTCACCCCCTATTTTAGGAAAGAGTTAGAAAATAGTTAGATGAAAAATCACTAGATTGCCCTTAATAAACAATCCTTAAGGAAAGAGTTATTAGATATTACCAAAATTACCCTTAATGCATTAATTCATACTTTAAACCCTTATCTTCTAAAACATCACTATCACCATTGTATCAACTTACACGGTTAGACCACTCGACAATTTTCGATGTCATCGATCACCACCCATCACCGACACCACTAAACCACCGTCGCCGTCGCCGTCACCGCCGCCGCATTGCGCGGGTACAATGCTAGTTATTATTATAGTAAATTATGTTCTACGTACAAAAACAAATAAATACAAAGGAAAATAGAAATAGATAAGTTACAAAGATCGAAAATTATATTATCAATGTCTTTTAATTAATTTTAATATTCACTAAATATTTACCGTACTTTTGCAAAATAAAAAATAACAAACATTAAGTTAGATCAAGTGATTTGTGCATAATATAGAAAGTTAAAGGTCATGAGTTCTAATATAATATTAGGCTTTTTTATTTGCTATTTAAAATTGATTAAAAAAACAATTGTACATGTAGACAAATGATGAAGTAGCAATTGAAGTGCCACATAAGCACTAAAAAATATAGATTTAAATGTCAATAAATGTAAAAAAACATTAAATTTACTAAAATATGTCACCTAAAGAAAAAACCTAGTTGGCACGAAAAAAGAAGTGTCACTTAGGAAAAAAATTATCATCTCTTAAATATAAAGAGAAATTACAAATATAAATTGGGTCGTCCATGTCAATGTATTCTGTTAATAAGTTTGTGTAAGTGTGGATATTGAATTTTAAGTTTGACAAGTTGAAATAAGATATTGATTATAAAAGATTGTTTGGTGGTAGTTTTTTTAAGGAGTTGATAAATGTAAGCTTATAGTATTATAATTGTAGACAATCTAAAGTTTTTTTGTTTTTTTTTTTTTTATCAAAATATACATCGTACGTATAATCAAATAAAGATTGTTAATATAACTATAATTATAATTTTTTTCCTAAAGATAATAATAGAATTATTTTATTTTAATATTAATTAAATCACGATTGTAGATATATTACTGGTGTGTATACACACATTCACAAAAAAAACAATATAATTTACTTTAAAAATAGCTTGTCGCTTGTTTTAATGTTTTTTTTTATTTTCATTTTTAATGTCTATATTTTTATAATTTGTTAAAATATTTATATTTGATATAATATAAAGTTAAAAATTATAAAGAAGAAAGAAAAAAAATGTAGCATCTTAAACTTTTTTGATTAATTAAACGATGAAAATTCAAAAAAAAAAAAAAAATCTCAAGTTGATTGTTAAAATTTATAATAATTATAAATTAAGTATCTTAAGGCTAAAAGGTGTAAATTGTTAATGAAAAACAAAAAAATGTAAAATAATGAGACTTTTTTTTTCTGAACATTAATATAAGTACTAATATAATAATATTTTGGTATAATTTATTAAAAATTATAATTTATAATTAAACTAAATGATGACATAAACAAAAGTTAATTTAATGAAATCGAGCAATATGATTGATTAATAAGTTTTTAGTTTAATTGTTTTATAATATACATTAGGATTAAGATGAGAAAATTTCTGAATAAATTATGTCATCTTTATTTTTATATAAAACAAACTATTTAATTTTTTATGCCTTTAAAATACTTAAACTACTCTTTTTTTTTATCACTAATATAAATATTTCCACATAATATACCTATAATACTCTTAATAACATTGAGATTAGTGTCCGTGAATGTAACTAAATATGAACGAATGTCTATAGTGTGGAAAAGCTTAAGTTGTGTTCCTTGTATGTAACAACTTTCAAATTCTCTCTATTGTATGTATTCGAGGTATATGTGGCCAGCATATAAGCTGCCACTTGTAAGTCTTTGATATATACCGGATGCATACATGTAACACCCCAACAAGGTGGAATCATGAGGGTTATACCAGTAGCACAACATGGCATGGAAATTATGTAGAGCGAGACTAAATGTATAAATAGGATTCAATAATCCATACAAAACATCCAATAATACAAGTATCGGCTCAAACATAAACATAACCCTCGATCGGGGATAATGAATCACGGATCCATGAAAAGGTCCAAGTCCGATCCTATCATGCAATGAAACTTCCAACACATCTTTAATCCGCATGCTTACCTGAAAAGTGTACTAAAATGCGTCAACATAAAGTTGGTGAGTTCGTAGAGACCAAGAATAGGAAACAAGTGTCGAGATAGCAACCGTTTAACCTTGATTAATACCATAACGATCACATGACCTTGATACGATTATATAACCTTGATTTAAAATTCAGACGAACACATAACATTGATAAAATAGCCAAACAATCATACAACCTTGATCCACAAACCAAACGAACAAAAAAAAACCCTTGATAAACTAGCCAAACGATCATATATAATGAACATAACAATCATAACGAACATACAAACATATAACCTTGAAACCTTGATTTGGATCATTAAATGATCACATAAATTGGATCGATAAACGATCACAAGCCTTGAAACCATGATTGGGTCATTAAAGGGACCTCACAACCTTGATATGAACATATAACAATCATACATCCTTGATTGGATCGCTAAACGATCCCATAGCCATGATTTGATCAATAATTGATCTTTTAACCTCGATACGAACATACAACGATCAAACAACCAAGAAACACCACGTACCTACACTTCGTACGACTCTGGATTCAAAGAACCTTCGATGCTTATATATAAGGTCACCCGCGACCTTCCCACACATCTACAATTCTTTGAATGTATCATCATCTTCCATGTATGTACAACTATCCTAATCGAGCAATAAGTCCATACGTCAATCGAACAACCAATCAATCAATTAATCAACAAGTAACAAATATGTACACTTTTCAGCCCGAATCTCAAATGAGTAGGGAAGTAGGAACTCACCTTTGCTTTGCATCTTGAAGCTATAAATTGATTATAAGTATTTAAATTGATCCAAGAATTTCCGAGAATCGTCAACGATCACAACCTATCAATGTATTTATACATATACAACATGTGTATCAATATAGGTCGTATACTCGTTTCCATTCTATAATATATGAATACATACAAATGCATGTACATATACAAGTTTGTTCGACACTAGGTTTATTTAGTTTTTTCTGACTTTGTATTACCGTTTACATCTTAACATTACCCAATAGGAGACAAAAGAAGGACTAAACGAAAGCTGGAATGACTTGCGTAAACGAAAACCCTTAAATCAAAAATATGGAAATTTAACAAATCACACCACCGTAAATTACGGCGGTGCCGACGTAGGGTACGGTGACACAAAGCAGTAGAGGCGTAAGATACGACGAAGGTTGGCGTATGGTACGGTGGAACAAAAATCAGGGACGATCTGGGCAGAAAACTTAGGAACACAGATTGACCTTTTATAGTCAAACCTTGACCCATCGCTCAAAACCCTAATTCGCATTGAAGGAGACGATTTTAGATGGAATTTAACTTGTTTTCACGAGCATACAATCGAAGTATACATGTACAAACAAAACCCCCATTCAAGTTTGTCACACCCCGACTAAGGCGGAAAACTCGGGATATGACGCATAGTACACGCGTCATGGATATTACATAGGAGGATTAAATGAATCCACCAATATAGAAAGTCTTAGCATAGATTAACTCAAACATTTAACATAAATCAAATCACAAATAAAACATAATCCAACTTTCACGCAGGGGATCAAAGGTTAGGCATAATGCCATACTAACATAAAAGAGAACATAAGATAACATAGCAGCAACAAGGAATCCTAAAGTCCAAAGTCTGCTATAAAGGCTCCATGTTACTCTCATCATCCACCTCTAACCTGTGCACCTGAAGGATACTTAAAAACGTCAACGTAATGGTTAGTGAGTTCGTAGGATTTTGCTATCAGGTTAACATGATGCATATCATGTATACTCAATGTTGCCTTGTCACAATGTTTCCCTAATGACAATGTTGCCATGGACTTATCAAGGTTGACATAATCATAATGTTGCCATGGACTTATCAAGGTTGGCATAATCATAATGTTGCCATTGACTTATCAAGGTTGACATAATCATAATGTTGCCATGGACTTATCAAGTTTGTCTTAGTGTAGTGAAGACTTACGGTTCAACAACTAGCCGATGCATCTAGTGTAGTAAGGACTTACGGTTCAACAACCAGCTGACGCATCTAGTTTAGTCATAAGTTAAATCAACAAGTATCCAAGTTATGAAATCATATATGCATCCAAAACATGTTATCAAGATGTATCTAAAATAGGTTGTCACACTATCGTATCAAACAAGTCTAGTCTTACAAGAAAACATTTTGTATCCTTTCAGCCCCAAGAAAACATGTAAAAAGGGGACTACGAAGCTCACCTGAATGCTAGCAACAAGATTATGCTATGCAAGATATCAGAAGGCATGTAACCGGCACACAACAATCTGTTTCAAGTTATCATAATTATGTGTTCATTATAGGTAAACGTGCTCATAACGTGCCACCAAGTGTTGACTATATTATCCAAAAGCATACTAGTTTGTCTTCGACCCAATTTTATAAGTTTGACCAAAGTTGACCAAATTACAAGTTTGACTAAGTTCACCAAATCGACTAAAGTTTGACAAACGTTGACCAAAGTTGACTAAACCGACAAAAGTTGACCATAGTTGACCAAATCGAGGTAGTAATTGAAGTCCAAGGTCTCAATTAAATATTGCAGAAATTCATCAACAATATTGCAGAATGTATGTGTTTGCAAAGTTGTTAAAGTCTTAGTGCAAGGACCTCTATTTATAGTCGAAGGTTGAGCATTGGGATCTCAACTTCGACGTACAAATATGGTTGACAGCACACAAAAGTATTAGTAAATAATTCTTTGTGTGTGTGCTAAATAAAGTAAGACAAAAGGTTACTTTATTCAACCACTCTACATCTTTGCACTTTTATCCACAAACAAGATTATTATCCGGGTAAAAGGATGTAGTGCAAAAGGTCCTCCTCGTAATCAGTGTAAAGATTTGTAAAGGCATTTACACTAGAGGATCTCCAGTTGATTAATCTGGTAGAAAGTCAACTGGGCTTCGCTGCCATTGCCTTTCTCTTTCTTCCACTTGTTGTCTTTGACTTCAACTGGAATGTCTTCAGATTGTTGTTATTCAGATCTCAACTGGAGGAAGTCGTCAGTTGCATAAGCTGTACATTGCAACTGGACTTCAAATATTTCGGACAATTCTTCATGCTTTTCAGATGCAACTGGAGAGATCTAGTTTTTAGCAAAACTGGACCTAACAAATTCCCCCTAATTGTCCTGAAATATTGCCAAGTATTTTCAAACTTGTTTCTATATAAGTGTAAGTTTGAAATACTTGTGTTTGATAAAACCTATTAATTTTCCAAGGCATTTTTATAGATCATCAAATACCTTGGGTTCAATTTTAATTGTTTGTAGATCTTATCAGTTATCTAACTTGTGGGTTACAATCTGGCAACTTGTATATACATAATTTTACAATGAAGTTACAAGAAAGTAAATAAAATTACAAGTAGATAGATAGAAGGAAAACTTATACAGATGGCCCTTCGCCAGTTTTCCTTCTTTTGGCAACAGATGAAATTGGCTGCTTATCCTCCAGATCAAGGTTCAATCTTTCTTCAAAATTTTCCTTGAATTTGATAAGGTTCTGCAATACATATTCCCAGCCTTTTTCAGCTTTGTTCTTGTGTTGCCTTTTCTCTAACAAGCTCAGCATCTCCTTATGCGCTGAATGACCATACTGATAGACATCAGGGTTCTCAGTTGTTCTTTTGGGTCCACCAAAATATTGAATCTCAACCACAAAGTGCTTGGCACCAGGTTTGATCGAAACCTTCACATCAGTGATCTTACCTTTATTGTGCCTTGGACGCTGTACATCAGATAAGTATGTGCGAGCCTCAGATTCATTGGTCAGTTTAATCTGGCTCATGCTCAGTTTGTGAGTAGCAGCTCGAATGTCTTCAGTTGTGGGTTCAGATGGTTCTACCCAAGTCCTCAGGTTAGCATCCCTTGACAAAGCTTTTTGTTTTGTTCCCTTAGACTTGGGTGGATTCAATACCTGTTTGACCACTTTCTTTACTTGTTCAGTTCTTTTGAGAATCCATTCAGTTCGTATCTCCTTAGCCCTTTCCACTGATACGTTTAAGCATCTAGCATCGTAATCAGCTTCATCATCCCTATAATGTTTATCCAGTTCAACCACCAGCATTTCTCTCAAGGCATTAACAATCCTTGGATCTTCTTTGATCTTCTTATATTCCATCAGTTGTATGCCAAGAAGTTGTGCATCAGTGGTCTCAACAAGAATGGGAGAGAGAGTTTAGCTTGATTCAAACTGGTTAGTTTTCATTTGTTTCTCTCTTCCCTTTATGACATACCTAATTCTTGCCAGCTTCTGGCTTTCACTTTCTATTACTGGAGGCAACTGATCAACATTTCCAGTTTCTAACATTGGTGCATCAGTGGCCAGCTTTGGAGATTCATCAGTGGCAATTGCTTTCCCCTTGTCAACATTCCCCCTATCAACTACATCCTCAAACTGTTCAATATGTCCACCAGCTTCAGTACTGGTAACAACAACCCGACTAGCATCAGTACTAGTCTCAGACCTGACCACTATTTCTTTCCTAGATCTTGGAGTTTCAACCGGCTTGGGTGCAAGAACAGATTTTTCCCCTTGGCAGCATCTAGTCCTTTGCGAATGGCTTCAAAATCTGAGTGACTAGATGGTAAGTGACTTAGAGGCTGCCACGACTCCATGTTCTTGCACTCCTTGAAGACTCCACAAACCATGCAAACTGTCCTCCAAAGATGATTGATTTCTTGTGACTGAACCAAAACATTGCCATTTGTTTCGTTTTGGCTAGCCTGAATTGCTTTAAGTACATTCAAGTCATCTGGGGAGAGCCCAGTTGCAGTCACTTCCTTCACAACTTCCTTTTCCTTGCCAGCTTCAGTTGTCAGTTTGTCAATAGCAGTGGTGTGATCAGAGATCTTGCTGGCCAGTGTATCATGATTGCACCTCAACTGATTGATCTCAGATGTAATTGGGGTGAGATCAACCTGGAGCGCTGCAGTCTTGGTGATCTCAGATATCACCTTTTCTATCAAATTTTGTTCTCGTGCAGCCAAGGTATCTTCGATTTTCTGACCAACTGAAGAGGCCAACTGGTTTCCAAGCTCAACTACATCCAGACCAGGTTTTTCAACAAGGAGTTTAACCTGTCTTTCCAATTCTTTCAACTCAACCTCTGATGATCTGACAGTGTTGCTCAGCAGGTTGGTGATGGATGTATGTACCTGAGATTGAGTGAGGTAAAAAGCTTCATTTAAAGAAGTAGCCAGTGCGTTGCAGCTGATGACCAACTCATTGAGTTTTTGAAATACCAAGTCCTCATTGCCAGAGAACTTATTGATCCCTAAATCAACCACCTTAACATTTGTCATGTGATCCTTGTGGTATTTGGAGACGGACTTGGCATTTTTGTCCAATGTCATTTGAATATCCTCCACCCTTGTTAACAGGTTTGAGATATCCACCTAGAAAGACACGAACTGGCTGTCCAGTGACAGAAGGGAAGGTGCCACTGGACCTGCTCGAAATGCAACAGACACAACTGGAGGAGGTACAGTAAGTGATGGTTCTCCAGTTGTTGTTGCACCAGCTGAAGGAATAGGAGAGGTTGTAGAAAGAAGAGAAAGAGATTCAAGTTGTCGTTCATGCTGAGAATGCTTAGGTGTGAATGACGGCGACGGTGGAGTTAGAATGTGTCTATTTCTAGGCACATTCATAGAGGAAAGTAATTGGCGAGAGGCGAATTCTGGAATTTCTTGTAGTTGGGAGAAGTCAAGAGGTGAAACTGAAACTTGTTGAACTAGGGGTTGACCAGAAAAGGAAGGGAGCTGATCATGTACAGATGCATCAACCGTTTCCTGGTCAGACTCTGTCTTAGATGAGTCCGAAGACTCAAGCTGAAACTCACCCTTATTTATGCCTAGATCCATAAATGTTGGGGGTGGCTGAACAAGTTGTTCAGACTCCTGATGACTAGTTTGAGTTTCCTCAATGGTTTCATCAGTTTTAGGATCCGTTACTGAAGCATTTTCTCCTTGGAAAGAGGTTACTGGTGCCTTAACTACAACTACTCTTTCCTCAGTTGCAATATCATGGGCCACAGATTCTGGAACCACGTTCTCTGGCTGTGACTGGCTAGAATTAGAAAGTTCTGATTTGTTCCTTCGACTTTTGATAGACCATTTTGCCTTTGGAACAGCCTGGATAACTGTTGGGAGATCTCCATGTTCGGCAACAGTCACAATACCGGCAGACAAACTGGTGGGTCCCTCATTATTTTGAGGCCCGCCCAGTTGTCTTTCTGACTCACCTGGTGGTGGTGCATCAGTTTTAGAGAATGCTACCAACATTCTCGGAGGAATCTGGACCTCATTAGTTGTGGACACAAGGTTGTCCAGATTCCTCAACAATTATGGCACAGAGTATAAAGATTGTGTATTTTTGTATTCTTCTCTGCCCAGAATTAACTTAAAACAAAGAGATAGAAATCGCGAGAAGGGTATGTGATATGTCCATTTATATGCATATTCCCATATCGTTTCTAAGACGTTTTAAGCTTAATTATGTGTAAGTTATATGTATATTCGATGCTTTGATGGTGTTGTTAGTGATTTCAGGCTTAGAACAGGTAAAATGGTTAGAAACAGCTTTTGGAAGACTAGAAGATGCATTAGGATGGTTCGTGGACGCATACGAGTGAAGACGGAATGAAAACTACAAGTTTTGGCTGAAAACAGGGCAGGTGCGTCACACCATGCAAGGAGGTGCGGAGCATTTTCTATTCAGAAACTTGGAAGAAGTTGGAAAGCAGGGAGGTGCGACGCACCAACCCTGTGGTGCGTCGCATAACGGGCAGATTCAAATTTGGTAACAAGGCCAGGTGCGCCGCACCTGAAGCTTGGTGCGTCGCACCTGTAGGTCGGTTTATGAAGACCTCTTGCAAACTCTATAAATACAATACCATAACCCTCCCATTCGACACACAATAACTTCTAGTCGACTTTAGGGTTCTTTGGGGTTATTCTCAACAGCTTTTTCGTCCATCAAGGTCTAAGGGTTGTTCGTGAGCTTCAAAGCATTCGGTTGTCGATTTTCTTAGCGTTTACTTGTTTTCTACACATTGGTACAATATGTTCTTCTATATTTTTACTCTTTGTGCTTTGTTTTTGATTAGGAGTAGCTAAATAATTCGTCATCCACTAAGATGAAGTGATACATTGAATAATGGTTGCATAAATCTTTTGAATTCAAGTTAATTTGATTTAACGTTGTGTCGTAATCTTAGCTTATTAATTCTTTGTTATTTAACTCTCAATTGCGGATAGTTTTTGCATGATCTTAGTGGTAACTTAGGTTGAGTAGAAGTTAATTTGATTGCTTGGTTAGAAGCGATTGTTTCTATGACGGGTACGGTAGAAAGTAATTAATAGTTAATAAGAGTTAACGGGTTAATGGTTGGGTACAATCAATAGACACAATTGTTATCTAAATAACCAAAACAATTAGTTGACTAGGAAAGTTAAGAAAGGCGTCTTGGGGTACCGGTCTTAGTGATGGAACTAGTTAATTAAGATAATTGAATAAAGTAACGAACTTGACGGGTACTGGGTGAGTCTTTGTTTAGTTCTCGGTTATTAATCAACATATTTGAATTGGTTCTTCAATTAAGTGCAACCTAAATAAGTTGTGTCATGGAGTCGAAGTAGATTATCTTTTAATTAATCTTGATATACAAATTCTCTTTTCAATAAATTCTACGGAATTTCTAACTCTTTTTAATTTTAAATTAATTTTCAAAATCCAAGGTGACGGGAGTCCTTAAAATCTAAAACTTTTTTTTAAAACTACATTAAACTCGCTTGCACTAAATCAGTCCCTGTGTTCGATCCTGGACTTACCTTTAAACTATATTGCATACGAACGGGTCCACTGCCCGAGAGTGTGTAGTAGTCAGTTCTAGGGTATTTCTTGTTTATAAATTTAAGACTAGATTTTACACATCAGTATGCAAGGACCCCTGTTACCTTTTAACTTGAAGATAAGGCTTCTGAACAATATGTTTGCGAAATCTACCCTCAGTTCATTCCACAAGCAGTATGCCATCTCTGCTTAAAAGGAGTTGATCTGGTCCAAACCACCAAAACTCCCACCCAAACTTTCAACCAAGTGGACCATGAAGTACTTCCAGGATGGTGAAAGCCCTTTCATAGTCATAGGTCCCTTGGTTCGTAAAACTCCCTTCTCCAGTACTTCCTCGTTGCCCATATCAAGAAGCACCTTGCGAAAATTGATGTTCTGGGAGATTACAACTGGAGATTCACCTTGTATCCAGTAGTTGAGGTTAAGGGCATCCCTCAACGTATCAAAAGTGATGGTACACGAGACTGACCCATCCTTTAAGGTGAAGGAAATGGATGAGTAGTCATCAGAAATGGTGGTCATGTACCAGAACTCACATAAGTAGTCATGATATAACTTATGTGGGTTCAAAGAAAAACAATCGCCAACGGGAGAATCACGAAGAAAAGATTGGATTCTCCCAATGAGTGAATCGGCTGATTGTTGCCCTTTCAAGGAAGCAAATGGGTTGTTAGGATTTAATTTAATCAATTTAGGATTGGGGCAACCCACGGTTGGATGAATGTTCCCAGATGGAACATACTCAACTGTGAGCAAGTTAACATCACTAGAACGAGAAGAAGATGAAGATTTTGGAGCCATTTGATTTTGATTGGAAACTGAAAATGAGAATTTTGGAATTAGGGTTCTTGATATATTGAGAAGAGAAAGAAAGGAAGCGATTTTGATGATTGAAGAGTAAATGAAGGAATTTTTTGTGCGAAGTAAATGGTAAATGATTTTGGTAGGGGTATATATAGGCAATAAAATATTACCAACATATATATGAAAAGATATTTTAATCCCTAAATTTTCAAAATCATTTATAAATTTGATTTTTAGAAAATTTGAAATTCAAAAAAATTTAATACCTTCCATCAAGCATTTATTGCTATGACGGCTGGTATTCCCACGCACCCACTATCTTCTACAATCCCCATAAAAAGTGCATTCTTTTTCAGTAAACAGTCTTGACACGTCAGACACGTCAGGTGACGGCTGTGAGTGTGTTACAAACACTCGAGTACCATCACGTGTCACAAATATTGACCAAGTAAAACATAACGTTATGAAATCTGGTTGATCACCAGTTTAAGACAAGAGCAAACTAGCACATTGGGAAGATTTTCCAGATGCCAGTTTCAATTGAGAGGTTCTCAAGTTGCAATTTTCAAAATAAAATGAATTTTAATTGGAAAAATATTTTGAGTCTTTCCCCTTAAAAATGTGATCCATTTTGTAACACCCCGACAGCGGCAGACAAATCAGGATATAAGATAAAGCACACGCGCACATGGATGTTACATAGGAGTACTAAATGAGTGCATAGAATAATCATAGATAGTCAAATTCATAACCAAACAAGCATAGTAGTAGTAATCTCACACAAGCTCAACAAAAGTAATCAAATCAAGTACAATGAGTTCCCATGCAGGGGAAACGATTAGGCATATTGCCACCAAGCATAAGTAAAAGCATGCAAACTCCAATCCTAAATCCTGAAGTCTGCTAAGAGTCCCATGCTACCAATCCTAGCCACGATTAGCTTGATTACCTGAAAGGAATACTTAAACGTGTCAACACAAAGGTTGGTGAGTTCGTAGGTTTGAGTATAAGCAACTAGTATAAAAGCGTTTTATGCCGTCAATAGAATTCAATTGTAAAGTAGTATGTAATGGCTAAAGATCAACTTGCACATAAGTAAGCGAGCACACACAATCCTCAACAGGACCGGCTAAAAGTATCAATCGAGCACACACAATCCTCAATAGGACCGGCTAATAGTATCAATCGAGCACACACAATCCTCAACAGGACCGGCTAATAGTATCAATCGAGCACACACAATCCTCAACAGGACCAGCTAATAGTATCAATCGAGCACACACAATCCTCAACAGGACCGGCTAATAGTATCAAGTAGTCATATAGCCATGAATTAGTAAAAGCAGTTACGGCATATATAAAAGCATAGATAGTATTCCTTTCACCCCAAAATATAAGTATGGAAAAAGGGGCTACGAAGACTCATAGTGATCTGCTACAAGCGTAGTGCTACAAGCACAGAGTATGAGCACAGATATAAGTAAGATATATCTATTGAATCCAAGTATGTCTTGATGTCAACCTAATCACAAATCATTGAGCATAGATGGATACATGTATTAGTTCTTATGATTAATTATTCACTGAGTTGTCCTTGATGAACTGATGATTTGGTCCTTAAAGATCTTTGAACGCTTTGACTTCAAAAAGAATTTGAATGAACTTTGAGTACTTGAATTGGACTCGTTTTGTACGTATTTGTACTCACACATATGTAATTATAATGATAATGTGTTAAACATATTTTTAATAATGATCTTTAGACTCATGAACTTTGCTTATTTGTTTATGGAACTTGTACTTTAATGATTAAGTTATAGGAATATGATCGTTTAGTTTTCTAGAGGTACAAGATCGTATTGAGGCACATGAATTGTTACGAATATGGATTTAGATGAACCAAGATCGTTTTAGAGTACAAATTGGGTCAAAATCGTTCTAGGGTTACTAGCCAAGGTCGTCCTAGGTTTAAGTACAAGATCGTCCCCTTAGCTTGGTTCAACATCGTCCCTCTGGTTGGTTCAAGATCGTCCTAGGGGACTACTCAAGATCGTTTCAAGTATTAACAAGGTTCAAGGTCATTTCAACTTCAAGCTAGGTCAAGATCGTTTTATTATGCAAACTCAGGATCGTTTTGGTAGACTTAGCTCAGGATCATTTTACATTTTGAGAACGAGGACAAGGTCTTTCATGATTCATGAACACAAGTTGAGCGAAACCGATCCTAGAAGATCAGCTACCCAGAAGTGTATCCACACAACATCACAACACAATTACTACACGAGATCGAACAAACAACCCACGTACCAAAGGAGCTGACTAGGACGATCTTGGGGACCAAGATCGTTCCATCAGGATCGTTCTAGGGTCCTAGACGGCTGAAACTAAGACTTGATCGATACGCGAAGATCTAGATCGATTCCGGGACTTGTTAGAACATCAAACTAGTACATATATACATAATAACACTAACCATTAACACCTTTAACGATTTCAAGACCATTTATAACGCAAATAAGACGTGACACATTATGAACAAGTTTCTCTCATTTTCAAAAAAATGGAGTTTGTAGATTTAAGCATATTATGACCTAAATTCGTGCATAAAAAGGTTACTAAACACATTTAGACACAACCCATTAGCTTTTAACACGTTTTTCATATCAAAAATGGACCAAATCATCAAGAACACAAACTTGGAAAAGTACACTTTTATTTTGATCAAAAACTCAAAATTTGTTGTTGTTACCTGAAATTTGATGCTAGAAATAGGTTTTGATTATCACAAGGAAGCTAAAAGTACAAGAAATTTTGGTTTAACACCCCAAAATCAAGATATGGATTTTGTGTGTGAAAATGGTGGCTGCAAGAGTGTTTTAGAGAGAGAGAGAGGTGAGATGGAGAAGATGAAGAAAATGGAGTTTCTCTCTCTAAGAGAATCTATTTATAGTTTTCCAATATTAAATAACCTAATAAATGTAGGGACTATTTGTGAACATTTTTGGATTAGAACTTTCTTAAACACAATCGTTTACGACATCGAAATCTAGTATTTTATCATAATAAACCATAAACTCGTCTTATAATTCAAAATTTAAGATTGAATTGTCCTTCAGGTGAGCATATATCTTAAGTCTACAGCTCGTCAAGAACTTAGATAGAATTTAAGAAACTTGTTCACTACATTTTTAAGACGGTTGTTACATTCTCCCCCACTTAAAGGAATTGCGTCCCGAAATTTGAATTTACACGTCATGTCTCATGTTTCGATTGCACACCAAGTCTTCAAGCATCAAGTTGCACCTTTAGTTCTAAGTATGAAATCACCCTAAAAGTAACAAGTAGTATGCTTCACATTGAGTTTCAAGTATCTTATTGCATAGCAAGCATCAAGTATCAAGTTAGAAACTAAGTCCTTAAGCTTACTTACTAGACTGTGATATTAAGTTAAGTGAATAGGTGGGGATACTTAAGCTTCATTTGATCTTCTCGTTCCCAAGTGAATTCTGGGCCTCTACGGGAGTCCCAACGGACTTTCACAATGGTATACTTATGTCTCTTGAGCTTTTTAACTTCTCGCTCTAAAATTTTGTCGGGTTCTTCCTTGAAGCTTAGGTTACTATCTACTCGTATCTCGTTCAAAGGGACATATGTTGTTTCATCGGCTAGACACTTCTTGAGGTTTGATACATGGAAGACATCGTGTACGTTACTTAGTTCTTGGGGAAGTTTCAAACGGTAAGCTACTGCACCAATGCGCTCTACGATCTCAAACGGTACAACGTATCTTGGAGCTAGATTTCCCCTCTTAATGAATCTGACTACGCCCTTCCAAGGCGAAACTTTGAGCATCACTCGATCACCAACTTGAAACTCTAATGGTTTCCTTCGGTTGTCTGCATATTTCTTTTGCCTGTCTCTTGCTTTTAGAAGATTCTCCTTGATTTGAGCAACTCTTTCTGTAGTTTCAAGAATAATCTCTGGGCCTATTAACTGCATGTCTCCGACTTTGTGCCATGCAAGCGGCGATCGACATTTTCTTCCATACAGAGCCTCAAAAGGCGGACACCCAATACTTGCATGATAACTGTTGTTATATGAAAATTCTACTAGTGGGAGGTGGGTATCCCAACTTCCTCCAAAGTCTATGACACACGCTCTTAGCATGTCTTCTAGCGTCTGAATCGTTCGCTCACTCTGTCCGTCTGACTGCGGATGGTAGGCGGTGCTCATATCGATACGTGTTCCCAAGGCTCGTTGCAATGACTTCCAAAATCCTGAGGTAAACCGGCTATCTCTATCACTAATGATTGACACTGGAACGCCGTGTTTAGCTACAATCTCCTTAAGATACAGACACGCATACTGCTCCATTGAGTAATCTTCCCGTATGGGTATGAAATGCGCTGACTTGGTCAGTTGATCTACCACTACCCATACAGCGTCTTTACCACTACCCGTTCTTGGTAATTTGGTGTCAAAATCCATAGTGATCTTTTCCCACTTCCAACTGGGAAGTTCTGGTTGGGTTAGTAGTCTTCCTGGCTTCTTATGTTCTGCCTTGACCTTTAAACATGTTAGGCACTTGCTCACATAGACCGCTACGTCTCTCTTCATTCCTGGCACCAGAATATATCTCGCAAGTCTTGATACATCTTATCTATCCCTGGGTGGATAGAATATCTTGCTTTGTGCGCTTCGTCCATTATCAGCTTCCTTAGTCCTCCACACATTGGGATCCACAACCAATCACAAAAGTATAGTCCTCTATCCTCTCCTTGAGTAAACTGTTCCATCATACCTCCCAAACCTTATTTATCAATGTTCTCTTTCTTGTTTACTTCTACTTGTGCCCCAATCACCCTGTCCTTCAGACTATTGTGCACGGTAATGCTCATGGCTCTAATTCGTCTTGGTCTAACTCTCTCCTTCCTACTCAAGGCGTCTGCTACTACATTTTGCTTCCCTGGATGATATTGAATTTCACAATCGTAGTCGCTAAACAACTCTAGCCATCGTCTCTGGCGCATGTTAAGGTCTTTCCGAGTGAAGATATGCTGAAGGCTCTTATGATCCGTGTATATCACGCTCTTGGTCCTGTACAGGTAGTGTCTCCAACATTTGAGTGCAAAAACGATAGCTCCCAACTCCAAATCGTGTGTCGTTTAATTCTTTTCATGAATCTTCAGTTGGCGTAAGGCATATGCAATGACCTTGCCTCGTTGCATCAGCACACATCCTAAGCCTTGACCCGACGCGTCACAATAAACGATAAAATCATCGTTTCCTTCTGGGAGACTTAAGACCGGTGCATTACATAACTTCTCCTTCAAGATTCTAAAAGCCTCTTCTTGTTTCTCTCCCCAATCGAAACTTCTATCTTTGTGCGTCAACAACGTAAGAGGTTGTGCGATCTTTGAGAAGTTCTCGATGAATCGTCGGTAGTAACCTGCCAAGCCAAGAAACTGTCTTATCTCTGTCGGTGTCTCTGGCCTTCTCCAATTCTCTACTGCTTCTATCTTACTGGGGTCAACCTTTATTCCATCCTTGTCGACTACATCACCCAAAAATTTCACCTCTTCCAACCAAAATTCACATTTAGAGAATTTTCCATACAACTTTTCTGCCCTCAAAAGTTCCAATGCTTCCCTCAGGTGGACTTCATGTTCTTTCTTAGTCTTTGAGTAGATGAGAATATCGTCAATGAACACAATGATGGACTGATCTAAGTAGGGCTCACATACGCGGTTCATCAAGTCCATAAAAACGGCAGGCGCATTCGTTAAACCAAATGGCATCACCAAGAACTCAAAGTGCCCATATCTCGTGCTAAATGCTGTCTTTGGCACATCTTCTTCGCGAACCCTTAACTGATGGTAGCCCGAACGAAGATCGACCTTTCAGAAATACTTTGCGCCTTGCAACTGATCAAACAAATCATCAATGCGCGGTAGAGGATATCGATTCTTAACGGTTAACTTGTTGAGCTTACGATAATCAATGAACATGCAAAAAAATCCATCCTTCTTCTTTACAAACAGTACCGGTGCACCCCATGGTGATGAACTTAGTCGAATGAAACCCTTGTCTTGTAGCTCTCGTAACTGTGCCGCGAGTTCTTGCATCTCAAATGGAGCTAAACGGTAGGGTGCCTTTGCTACTGGAGTTTCATTAGGTACAAGATCAATTCGGAATTCTACTTGTCGAGACGGAGGCAATCCCTGAACATCATCAGGAAATACATCGGGAAATTCACGAACTATAAGGATATCGGCTAGTCTAGTTACTTCTTTTGTCGTGCTCATTAGGTTTCGTTTGTGAGACTCGGGTCGTTCACCTTGGATTTCTAGTACGTCTCCCCCACTTAAGGGGATTCTAAGGATTTTTGCACGACACACAATGGATGCATCTACCAGGGATAACCAATCCATCCCCACAATTACATTGAAACTACCCATTTCAAATGGGATTCGATCTATATAGTATGAATAAGTATCTAGTGTTAACACACATTTTGACACAATTTGGTCAAGTTTAAAGATTCCACCACTGGCTACCTCTATTTCATAGCAACCATGGGTACGAATGGGTTTCACGTTAATAGTGCACACAAAGTTAGTGGAGATAAAGTTGTAGTCGGCACCCGAATCAAATAACACAGTAGCTAGATGATTGTTTAAGAGAAATGTACCCGTGACGACGTTTGGATCATTAGCAGCTTCCATAGCATTCAAGGCAAAGACTCGGCCCCTGGCCTACTGGGCTTGGTTAACTCTGGGAGGATTAGGTGCTGCAATCTGTAGAGGATTCTGATTGGCTGCGGCTGGAGCGGGTCGTCTAACAACTCTTGGGCAAACATTGCGGTAGTGCTCAGTGCTGCCACACTCATAACAGGCTCTCTGATTAGCTGGAGGAGTTCTGAAGTTTCTTGGAGCGACATTCAGTGGTGCGGCGGGAACTCTGGCTACCCTGCAATCTCTAGCCAAATGCCCAAACTTCTGACAATTCTGACAAAATCGGCATGGCACTGCTGTGGAGTGATGATAAGTACAAGTAGCACACTGAGGAAATTGGCCAAAATATGCCTTCTGTCCTGGCTCAACAGCTGCAAACACCTTTCCAACTCTGACCCTCTTATCGGTCCTGAAATCTCTCCTCTTACTAGCTTCACCAAGGTCTCTCTTCTTCTCTGCAGTCCTTGTTAGTGTTCCAGCCCTAACCAAGTCATCCGTCATAGCACTGGCTCTTCGAATAGCTTCTTCAATCGAGTAAAGAGGAATGCAGTCATTGTGTTGCGAATCTGAGGAATGAGACCATAGATGTATCTCTCGACCAATTTCGACTCAGAAGTCACCAAGTGTGGTACCAATCTAGCCAACTCTTGAAACTTGCTAGTATACTCTGCATGACCGGATCCCACCATGGTGTGGTGCCAGAATTCCTGTTCAATCTTCTGCATCTCATTCAGTGGACAAAAGCGGTTCTTCATCATCTCTTTAAACTGATCCCATGGGGTTTCAAAAGTAGTAGTTCTTCCACGGGCTCTTAACAAAGTGTTCCACCAAGACAGTGCATCATCGGTGAATGAACCTCCAGTGAATCTTACTCTCTGATGAGATGGACATTCACTTATGTCCATGACTGCTTCCAGTTTCTCTAACCATTTCATAAACACACCAGCTCCTCCTCTCCCATTGTAATCTGGTGGACCACACTTCTTAAACTCGGTGTAACTGCAACCTCTTCTCTCCATAGCATACTCCATTGCACACACCATCATCAACAAACTCCACTTCGAGATCAAAGTTCTCTGGTTCTTGATTCACTTGTTGTGGTGCAACTCTTACAGGTTCAGCTTCAACTTCAGGTGCTCTTCGGTTCTGATTCGGGATAGCACCCATTGCAGCAGCCACTTGTTCGATGATAGTAGGCATTGAAGCCGCCAACTGTTCAGCAATGATAGTGGCCAAATCAGGGTTCTCACCATAACCCATGCCATCACCACGACCACCACGACCTCTACCACGGCCTCTTCCTTGTTGAACCCCACGACCTCCTCTCGGGTTGCCACGACCACCTCCAGGATTACCACGACCAACACCATTTCCTTGAGCTTCGAAATTCGGGTTTGTTCTTGTTCGCACCATTTTCCTATATTAGGAAAATACGGGATCGGCGTTAGAATGAAGGAATAGTCATTCGTGACGTCAATTGCGCACTCTCAACACACTCGTGTTAGTTTTCTAGAATCCTATACATTTATACTTTCATTAACGCATGTAACTGAAGAAATTAAATACCATATTTGAAGGTAAACATCATCATCAATATCAATCATGCAGTAAAGAGTAACATCACAATTGAATATTCAATTCATGAAAGACAGTTCGCAAGATAAATAATATAACCATTTCAACTTAAATTTAACTTTTTAAATCCGATTAACTTTTGACAGCCAAAGTGCGGTCCGGATCTAACACCTACATTTGTTGCACTAGCGGTGTATGTATACAGGGTGTACCAGCGGCTAACCCTCCACACCTCTAGTACATCTAATGCAAAGTCGATTCACGGTACTGATATGCTCTCCAGGTATTGGCAAAGGTATGTATACAGGGTGTACCAACGGCTAACCCTCCACCCGACCAACACCCATTGAGCATCCCAGGATTGCTACCCCACTCCAACCATCTTAGGCACGATCCATGTTGCCATCAAGTCCATAGAAAATATACCACACGCGAAAAGTTGATCAGGCTTTTCTGTGATGATATATCGCCATACTTCCTTGCTAACAACACGTCATTTTGCTTAATATAATTACTTAAATTTAACACATCTCATAGTGCGAATACCAATAGCATGAGTACACGTGACAAGGTAGCATGGTTCTAAGGTCTGCGCATGAATGAGTACAATAGCATGAATATCGCAGATATAGATAAGATTCATAGAGATTGAATGCACACATAAATCCTATCATGCATGCTACGTGCGGTTCTTAAGTTATAGTCTAGGCAAAACCACCTAATTCACTATAACCACGGCTCTGATACCAATCTGTAATACCCCGACAGTGGCGGAAAACTCGGGATGTAAGATAAAACACACGCGCACATGGATGTTACATAGGAGTACTAAATGAGTGCATAGAATAATCATAGATAGTCAAATTCATAACCAAACAAGCATAGTAGTAGTAATCACACACAAGCTCAACAAAAGTAATCAAATCAAGTACGATGAGTTCCCACGCAGGGGAAACGATTAGGCATATTGCCACCAAGCATAAGTAAAAGCATGCAAACTCCAATCCTAAATCCTGAAGTCTGCTAAGAGTCCCATGCTACCAATCCTAGCCACGATTAGCTTGATTACTTGAAAGGAATACTTAAACGTGTCAACACAAAGGTTGGTGAGTTCGTAGGTTTGAGTATAAGCAAGTAGTATAAAAGCGTTTTATGCCGTCAATAGAATTCAATTGTAAAGTAGTATGTAATGGCTAAAGATCAACTTGCACATAAGTAAGCGAGCACACACAATCCTCAACAGGACCGACTAAAAGTATCAATCGAGCACACACAATCCTCAATAGGACCGGCTAATAGTATCAATCGAGCACACACAATCCTCAACAGGACCGGCTAATAATATCAATCGAGCACACACAATCCTCAACAGGACCGGCTAATAGTATCAATCGAGCACACACAGTCTTCAACAGGACCGGCTAATAGTATCAAGTAGTCATATAGCCATGGAGTAGTAAAAGAAGTTACGGCATATATAAAAGCATAGATAGTATTCCTTTCACCCCAAAATATAAGTATGGAAAAAGGGGCTACGAAGACTTACAGTGATCTACAAGCACAGAGTATGAGCACAGATATAAGTAAGATATATCTATTGAATCCAAGTATGTCTTGATGTCAACCTAATCACAAATCATTGAGCATAGATGGATACATGTGTTAGTTCTTGTGATTAATTATTCACTGAGTTGTCCTTGATGAACTAATGATTTAGTCCTTAAAGATCTTTGAACGCTTTGACTTCAAAAAGGATTTAAATGAACTTTGAGTACTTGAATTGGACTCGTTTTGTACGTATTTGTACTCACACATATGTAATTATAATGATAATGTGTTAAACATGTCTTTAATAATGATCTTTAGACTCATGAACTTTGCTTATTTGATTATGGAACTTGTACTTTAATGATTAAGTTATAGGAATATGATCGTTTAGTTTTCTAGAGGTACAAGATCGTATTGAGGCACATGAATTGTTACAAATATGGATTTAGATGAACCAAGATCGTTTTAGAGTACAAATTGGGTCAAAATCGTTCTAGGGTTACTAGCCAAGGTCGTCCTAGGTTTAAGTACAAGATCGTCCCCTTAGCTTGGTTCAACATCGTCCCTCTGGTTGGTTCAAGATCGTCCTAGGGGACTACTCAAGATCGTTTCAAGTATTAACAAGGTTCAAGGTCATTTCAACTGCAAGCTAGGTCAAGATCGTTTTATTATGCAAACTCAGGATCGTTTTGGTAGACTTAGCTCAGGATCGTTTTACATTTTGAGAACGAGGACATGGTCTTTCATGATTCATGAACACAAGTTGAGCGAAACCGATCCTAGAAGATCAGCTACCCAGAAGTGTATCCACACAACATCACAACACAATTAATACACGAGATCGAACAAACAACCCACGTACCAAAGGAGCTGACCAGGACGATCTTGGGGACCAAGCTTAAAATGGAAGCAGAGTACACTTACACATCCACAACTCAGCTAAATTCAAACGGAGACGAAAATAATGACAGAGAGATTGTATGAGGGTGATCAATCTTGTATCATTTATTTTTGTCGTATTTGAATTTATTATACAGCGTTGTGTGTGTCCAATGGTTGTCATTGTCAACGCTTAAAGATGGTGCATTAAATTTCATTAATTAACGACATAGTGGGTCATCATTTAATGTCTTTATATTGCAAGATTATTAAGTAGCGACAATTGTAAAGAATTCCTTTATCGAGAAAGATATGATAAATTTGATATAAAAAGTGATTTATGTCTGTTTTATCATGTTCTTTAAATAATTCTTTATGTTAATCATATCGGGTTCGATAAAATTCTATGTGAATTTTAAATGTGTTAATCAAGTTTGTGAAAGTTGACTTTATGTAAGTCAAGGTTCCATGAATCGAAGAAAAATAGGTTGTGTTTATATGCAAAGTATACCAAGTGGACTCATATGCATGTTTTAAGCAAAACGAGCTAATAATGCATATTGTAGTCAAGTGGGATTATGCCAAGTGGACTCATATGCATGCTTTGAGCAAAATGGGCTAATAATGCATATTGTAGTCAAGTGGGATTATGCCAAGTGGACTCATATGCATGTTTTGAGCAAAATGGGCTAATAATACATATTGTAGTCAAGTGGGATTATACCAAGTAGACTCATACGCATGTTTTGAGCAAAATGGGCTAATAATGCATATTGTAGTCAAGTGGGATTAAATTTGCGTATTTTACATTAGATTGATTTGCGTGTTTGTGCCAAATGGGCTTCGATATGTGTGTTTCCTCTTTTGGGCCTATTTGCGTGTTTGGCCAAGTGGGCCGGATATGCGTGTTTAGTGACTTTAAGGTTTGCGCGTTCTTGTGGATATAAAAGGATAAGTTCACGCATTTATTGTTAGTCATATGCGTGTTTGATCAAAACCTCCACATTTGCGTGTTCTTGATACCCGAGTACTATTCATCTTTGATTCACTATACTTGATCTTTACGTGTTTTTCTGACTAAAAACACATCCATTAACACTTTCTGAACAAAGGTATATGATTAACAAGGTTTCTAAGTCCAGATTTCGAGTTTAAATGGAAGAATATTTAGGGTTTTATTTTCGGGTATAAAATCACTAAATGGGTCTATAAACACGAATTGGATAACGAAATGGAACATAAAAACTTATAAATCGGGCATATAGGAATCTATTGGTACCAATTTCATGAGTTTTTGATGTTCAAAACATTGGACTGTGTTTGGAGAAGATGAACTGCCATATGCGTGTTCTTGAACCATATGCATGTTCTTCATCTGCGTGTTCTTGTGATCCCAGATCTTCAAAATCAAACACATCCAGTTTTGCGTGTTCTTGATGACATCATCAAGGTCAAACACGCATATTGACCAGTCAACACCCTTTGCGTGTTCCTTTGCCAAATTCACTCATTTTCGTGTTTTGTCATGATTTGTGTGTTTTAGGGCATATGCGTGTTTTCATGACTTATGAAATTTTTGATGATAAAATTTCAAAATAAGTAAAATATGAAACACCACTCGCATTGACTAGTCAAACCCGACACCATATGTGTGTATTGTCACCATATGTGTGTGTATAAGGAAATTGTCGATTCTAGGACTTATAAAAATATTCAAATCGGGAAAATTTTTTAATTGCTCAAATTTGAAAGGACATGTACCTTATATTGTCGTTTATTAAAACTTAAACATGTTTTAAAAGATTTTGAGAAAAGTGGTTTCACTTCTTGTGAAAAACTATAAAAGTTTTAATTTCAACATGTTGTTTTTGATAAACTATATAATATTTTAGTGGAATATGTAAACAAATGGTTTCTATTTCACAGAGAATAAAAAAGTTTTATCATTCAACATATATATCACTGTTTAAAGTGGACACCACTTTTAGAACCAATGAAACTAAGAGTTTTAGGGGTTTAGAAAGTGATTAACGACTTTAAACTTTGATACTACTTGTCATTAATTAAAATGGATAACACTTCCAGAGCCTATAGAACTAAGAGTTCTAGGGGCTTAGAAAATGTTTAAGAACCTTAAGGATTGACATTATTGGTCGATCGTTAAAGTTAATAACCTTTCTAGAGCCGATGAAACAAGGTGTTTCAGGGGCTTAGGAAATGATTAAGAGCTTTAAAGTTCGACAAATATTATCTTTGGTAAAGTTTGTAACAGTCTTAATGTTTATTTTGAAGTACATATATTCAAGACATTAAGATGTCAGGAGCTTCCAGAGTTAATGAAGATAGTTCGTCTCAACAGCATAAAAGGAGAAGATTTACTGGAGGAGGTAAACCATATGTGACTTCTTCTCAACCAAGCTCATCAAGATCTAATGAAGATATTGTGTCAGATTTAGAGAAAGAAACGGAAGACTTGAGAGCATTGATTGTAAGCTTGACGGAAAAGTTCTCCAAGCAAGAAGAGTCACACCATCAAATGCTTGTGGAGTTGAAGAAAGAAAGTATTCAACTTCAGACTAGTCATGAGGCTCTACAGAAGGAACAGGCTGAGACAACTGTATGTTTGAAAAGGGTTGTCAAGAAGCTGAACAAGCACAAATAAGCTATACATAGCCAAACTGAAGGTCTATAAAGCTTTGATGCAGATTATGTCAAGCTAGCTGAAATAGTTGATAATCTTGGATCTCAGGGGGAGAATGATCCAAATGGCAAGGATTGTGATCTCAGGAAGCAAAGGAGAGAGGGTGAGATCAATATTCCTAGCAGACAAGAAGAAGAGATCTCAAGATTATCAATGGGCATACGGATTGGCACTCCTGTTGCTACATTTCAGGGGAAGCAAAGCCAGCATGATGATGTTGGTACCTCTCAGGCTCCCACAACTCAAGACAAAAGGAAGGGTATTGTGGAAGATACCTTCCCATTACCGACTGGTGATGAAGGTGTCGGTTTCCAGACTTACGCACGAGAATGAAGAGGAGCTTATCACCATTGATGCTCTTAAAGACTTGGATGACATTGCTGAAGTAGATTCGGAAGGCTCAGAGGAGGGGGAATGGATACCTCACTCAAACTGAAAAGGAGTGGTGGTTTCACCTAAGCATAGGTTTGAGTATGAGAATGCTCTAATCAAAGACCCAAATCTCTTCAAGTCTGATAGTCAGAAGGAACGTAAGATCAAGTCCTATTATGAGCTTCCTGCTCAAAATTTGGACTTCTCAGTCTACTACAAGGCGGATACAGGAAGGGATGCTAAATTAGTTGTTAGAAGCTTCACAGATGATTCGGACAAAGAGATTAATGATACTTTTGCTTCTGATGATGAAGATGAGTATTATCATGTCCTGCCAAATGTTTATTGTGGAGATCCTAATCATCCATATCGCTTTGCGGATGTACCCCTTCCACATAGATATTTCGAATCAGTAAAGGATCCTCGAGCTTCAAATCTAAAATAACTATCCTCTGCTGGACTTTTGATGAGGAAATGAGGCTTTACTTGATAAAAAGACTGGATGGCTGTCAGTACCTTGAGCCTAACATTGAAGCTTTCAATTCAATGCTAAGAGCAGGCTTCTTTGCTCTTGCAGAACTTAGGCTAATAGGTAATAACAAGCGTGCAAAGTTGTTTGAGAGCTGGATCAAGAGTGATCACTATATCAGAAAGAGTAGTAATCCGGATCCTAGAAAGCTAAAATTCAAACCAACTCCGAGAAAGAAGCGTGTCACTCAAGGAACAAATAGTGAAGAGATCGTTGTTAAATTCATTAACAAGATCAAGAATGTTCGTCGGGTTCCTTTACAGAAATGGCCGCAAAACATGCTTGATGACATGGATTATTGGAAAGTAGATGACTACAGTGCAGCTGCCGTTGTTATGTCAACACAAGCTACTGGGCACAAGGAGTTGTTGAGGTCTACGATTCACACGAGTTTGTTAATCTATCAAGAAAAGACTTGAAGAGATTACACAGACATCAACTAAGAAGTTCACAGCTCTTCACAGAGATAAAAGGTGTATATGAAAGGATGGTGAAGTTCTGTCTAGCTGAGTATATCCATGCTGACAGTCAAACGTTCTTTAAAGAAGTAACTATAAAGGTGCGAGCTAGGGCTCCATCTGAAAAGAGACAAAGAAGGGTTCCTCCGGTTGATTTAAGCCATATGTGGATGCAGGGGCACCAATTAGAATGGAACAAAATGTGGTTCCACCAATTGTTAATGAGCCGAATGCAGAAGTAGGGGCACCGAGTGGGGTGAAACCAAATGTAGCTCCTTTAGATGTCGGTTGAGCCAGAAGCTTAAGCAGGGGCTCCAACCAAGGATGATTGAAGTGTGATCTCCTTAGTTGTCATGAAGCCAGATGCTGAAGCACTTGTATCCAAGACTGACGATCCTAATGACAAGGTTTTTGGCCACCACATAGGATGACAAACGGAAGACTTGAAGGCCATATCTAGATGCTGATGTCAAGGGGGAGACTGTTAGTGCATGATTCTCAGTGACATGATCATTCTAGATATATGAAGTATATTCATTTATAAGTTCAAGTCTTGTAATTATCTTGTAATTACAGTTTGTCTTTGATATTACCTTGGCATTTTTTTTGAGCCAATTGGGATCCAATTATGTTTATATGTTTGTTTCATTATTATTTGTACTTTGTAGGTTTTAGACATAACATGTAAAGAGTCATTAAGTTAATATTGTTTCTGCTTATTAACAGCAGTTGAGATATTAACTTAATGTACTTCCAACGGGAAGTTAAGATAATTGTGATCTGCGTATTTACAGCAGTATAAACATTATCTTAAGTATATAATTCCAATAGGTAATATAGACGACGTTGTTTCTGCGTATTTACAGCAATTGAAATATTGTCGAAGGCTAATGCTAGTTCTGCGTATATTTACAATGATTAAAGCATTAGTTGAGTTAATGTCGGTTCTGCGTCTTGACAGCAGTAAAGACATTTACTCACCATATCCTAAGTGTTATTTGAGGGTTCTTAGGAACAAGCAAAAGATTTGCTTGTTCAAAGTAAGAACACTCAAATGGTCATTTGAGAGTTTCTAAGAAACAAGCAAAAGTATGCTTGTTCTCAAGAACTTTCAAATGGTTTGAGAGTTTCCATGGAAACAAGCAAAAGTATGCTTGACCACAAAAACACTCAAACAGTTTTGTGTGTTCAGGGAAACGCGCAAAACAGGCCAAAACCCTAATGGGCTTTGGGCTTAGAAACACGCATGGGCCTGCGTGTTTAAGAACACGCAAATGGTCATTTGTGTGTTCCTAGTCCTTGCCTATAAATAGTGGGTGTGTCTCATGCGTGTTCCAACAAGAGTGTAGAGAGAGAAACGAACAAATCCTAGAGAGAGAAAACCAAGAACACGCACGGTATATCTTGTGGGTAATACTCGTCTCGTGCACGAACCGCAAACACACACCCAGCCCCCCGAACGGCTCGTAGATTTAGATTACCATGTGTTTGGTAAGGTGAATCCGGAGAGCCGTTCCCGGAGTGTTTACTATCTCGCAAAAAGATATATATATATATATATATATAGTGATATATATCATCCAAAGGTTGATATATAAACCGTGGGTTATCTCGAGGAATTTCCGCACCTCGACATATCCTTAGGTCAATCTCGGTTAGATAAGAGTATAAGACCCGAGGGACTTACAGAACTATTCTTAAACGGCCCATATCCGGCCTATGAAACTCTCGTCTATGTCTCCTTTAAGATCTTCAAACACAACTTTTCAATGCTTGAAAATGGAAAAGACTTAACATAAATCAACGAAATCAAGCTGAAATTAGCTTCAGAAGAAAACGACGAGAATAAATACCTTGCCGCAACCGAAACTGAAACGTAGCCATGTTATTTTGTTTGGGGGCAATAACACGGCTGATAAAAATTACATAATAAATAAATAAAGGAATAATGTCATGTTCTTTAAAAAATGCTATGTAATCAAAAAATGTCTACATCATCATGTACACGTGTTAAATGTTACTATTTCCGGTAATAAATGAAAGTTCATTGTGGAAAAGTTACACTTTTAAAAGTCAATGTTATTTTCGTGAATTGATCGAAAAGTGTTTTCTATTATCTGCAGTTATCTCCATTTTATATCTAATATTATAAACATATTTAATATATCTGATTTATATACACATTGGAAATGTAACTAAACATAAAGTTTTAATATTTTATGAAAGAGAAAAATATTTTATAGTTTATAAAAATATTTTATACTTTATGAAAGAAGAAAAATAATATGTTATAAAAAAAATTTATGTATTAAATGATAGAAATATCGGAAAACTTTTCTCTAAGTTGATAACTACAAAATATAATAATTATAAAGTAAGTAGTTAGTGGGGTTATGAAAGATAAATTGTTGATAAGAAATATATATATATTTGTAACCCATTTTTACATTCATAACCCATATGAATAATTTATAATCCATATGACCAATTCATAACACATATTGTTGTGGTTATAAAAAGATGATTATTTAAAAAATAAGATTTTGAACAACAAGCGAACTCAATGACAATGTAGGTTTACGGTTGGATGAAAAATGCTAGTAAATTGTTAGTGATTATGGCTATTGTTAGATCAGATACAAATAAACTGATGTGAGTATTGTGTTTTGTTGCTATGTTGAAAGCATCGTGCAGTCTTGTGGTCATCTTGGTTTTGTTATTGCGGAGGAGGTGAGTACCCTTGTATACATTTATATGTGTGTTTGGTCGATTACAATATGTTAGTGAATTCCATGTATTATAATCGATTCGGCTTAGGCCTACGTTGTGTCCATCATTCAAGCGTAAGTATTACGCTTGAATTGTATTGTTGATTATGTGGATCCATATGTGTGTGAGCATGAAGGTGAGTATGCAAGAGATGGTTTGACGGTTCCATAGGGTACATAGATAGTCTTTATGCTTTTTGCAATCATTCGTATGTATATATGTATGCAATTGTAATTACTAAGCATTAACTTACCCTTTAGATGATTACTTCTTTAATAGGTGGTTCCGAAAGTGGAAATA
Source organism: Erigeron canadensis (assembly GCF_010389155.1). Taxonomy (NCBI): domain Eukaryota; kingdom Viridiplantae; phylum Streptophyta; class Magnoliopsida; order Asterales; family Asteraceae; genus Erigeron; species Erigeron canadensis. The sequence goes on along the minus strand of NC_057767.1, from coordinate 12,805,060 downwards.
ACCGGGGATTTTAATGAAGTTAAAATTGAAGCTTAGCTTGTGAAGGTATTTCCATTTTGTGAAAAATGCTATGCGATAAACCGTAGTTATCCCCTCAAACTCTTGGCTTTTGATGCCTTGTGTCTTTTTATGTAAAAATGATGTACATGTTGAAATTCAAGTCCTTAAGTCTGAATTTGTATGGTTGCATGATTGATATGGTGTCAGGTGGTGGTTTTGACGCTTTAGACAATGGGTAAATGACCCGTTTAATTTGGAAAACACGGTTTCGTAATGGTTATGAATATGAAATCTCTTTTATTGTTGTATTATGTCTTTTGTCCTTATGAAGTTTTGGTTACCTAAATTGTGATGTGGAAATGAATTAAGGAATGTTTGCAAGTCATTTTATATGCCAAAAGAATAGAAAATTTTTTTTATCAATGCCAATATTCGACGCATACACGTTATATGCCGCACATATTTGGAGTTTTTAAGGTTCTCAATGCATTCTGTGCATATATATGATATGCGGCACATATTTCTTGTCTAGTCAAAATGAAAATTGATCGGGTCAAGTATGGTTCTTTCATTACGGATCTATGTGTCAACTATATTTAGTCACATGACTAGATTTTAAACGGACGTTGAGGCTCAGAACCAAAAGTGTTTGATTAAAAAAAAAGTAATATTGGACTCAAATTGTAATAAATAATAGCTAGAGATGAAATTCGCAAGTAGACTCAATTAATGATATGGAGTTTTAATTTTCAAATCAGTTTTCATAATCTTCAATTTATAAGTCTCTTTTTACCTTCTTATATTAGATTTACCCGATTTATTTTATGTTTGTGTTGCAAATGGGAGCATATAATATATTATTTTTTGAACGATGTTTTAGTTGGTTAGTGATTTGAACCATAATAATGATATACAAGTAGACAATAACCCCCCAAAGTGGTTCACGCCCGAAACCATCCATGGTCTTCAAGCGAACATCCTCTCCTCCGAAACCCTCAAAGAGGTCCCCAGGTTGCCACGTGATCTAGACCAAGTGGTTTGGGACCATATAATGTAGCCGTGTATCGCACAATTTTAACCTACTATACTAGATAACTACATCACGTATAAAAAATAATCACGAGATATATATATGGTAGTGGGGGAGATACATGTATTTGGTTTTGATTATTTCCATTCATCTTTTTATATATATAACGTTTTTAATATATATATCAATTTATATATATATATATAACTTTTATTATCGTTACGTTTTACGTTCATATAACTTTTAAAGCATTAATATAGTTATTTTTTATGTTTTTATACAAAAAAACCTATACACATTTACAAGTTCTTTATGTATGAAATGTATAACTTCTTATAACACATACTCATAATACTTTTAACCAACTTTTATTTTAACCCCTAAAGTTTTCATCTTTTAACTTTTGTACCACATCAAAAATAATTTTGTTTTTATTTTCTTAACACTAAACTTTTGGGTTTTAATGGTTTTATCAGACAAGGTCACACGGTTATGATTTTACTTTTAAACATTAATTTGGTATTGATTATTTTCATACATCTTTTTATTTAAATAACGTTTTTAATATATAATAACAACTTTCGTCATTGTTTCGTCATTTTATAAAGATAAATTTTTTGCGTGTGGAAAGCGAATACAGGGGCAACACACGGGTACAACAATTAAATATATACCACTTACCATATTTATTACTAATATATTTGTGATAAAAATGTTTCTACAATGGTTTAACTTAAAAAAAATAAAGATGTACAAAATTAAAATAGCTAAAACACAAACAAGTTTATTTTATACACGAACGAGCTCTAGTCGAGCTCAAAGCTCCAATATATATTACATATGAGTCAACCTCGAACTTGACTTGTAAAACTCAAAATCATGAGTGAGTCTGAACTCTTTGAAAATCAATGAGGTCGAGTGGAGCTTAAACAAACTCAAGTTTAACTAGACTTGTTTACGGCCCTAACTGATAATTAATTAAATTTTTCTGAAATAGACGCGCATTTAGCGACTGTACGTTATAGTTGGAATTTGTTACGTTAAGGTGTTTCTTAATTCGATCTCCACTTTGGTTCATGTACCATCCTTTATGTTGAGATGTGATGTATGTTATAATGAAGAGTTTAATTATAATTATGTTTATAATTAACATCTTTAGGTTGGTTAATAATCAAAACTAACGTGTGTTAGCTAACAAGCACGTACCCTTGTCATATGCCAATCTTTGCCATTGCTTGCACAAATAAAAGGTCAAACCTCCACCAGCTAGCTTAATTGATGCATTAATATTTGATGTATTAGTATTGATTTTTGCAAGTGGACACGGTCTTATTAGTTTGATAACCGAATCATAATAATTAAAAAGCATATTCAAACTACCACAAAATAATTCATTTACTACGAGTATTTTTTTTAGCAAAGTTGCATGTCAATTAATTAGATTCGAACGCATATTACAAGGTTTTCTATATATATAACCACATCCTCATGTTTTCGTATAAACCAACACAACAAACATCACAATTTAAGACAAACAAAAGCTACCAAAAATGACACAGATGATGATTATCTCATTGTTGTTCCTCTCTTTCATAATCTTAGGTTTTTTGGGCACGGTCGAGTCACGTGGTGCACGGACGTACCTAGAGGCGCAATGTCAACCAACGTTATACGCCGATCTATGTGTAAGAACTCTCTTACCATATGCGGAAAAAAATGAACTCCCTAGCCCGCAAAAAATAGCTCAAATTTTACTTACTACATGTCTAGACAAAGCTCGGATCTTAAAGGCTTATGTGGACAAGATAGCAAAAGCATATTATAACAAAATGAAAAATCCTGAAGAACACCAAGACTTGGCAGACTGCGTGAATCAGATTAAGGACAAAGTGAACCAAATTACTCAATCTGTCAAGAAGTTACAAAAGATGGGAAAAGACGGGGAGGAGAAATTTGCGCGGCAAAGCTGGGTCAGGGCTTCCCTAACGGATACGAATACATGCGCCGATGGTTTTTCAGGGAATGAAATTGAGAGCAAGGCAAAAAGTATGATCAAAGAAAAGTTTCTGAACGTGAAACAACTTGCTAGCAATTCTTTTGTGCTGTTAAATTAATGTCAATTAATATTTGTGATAATTATGTACGTGTGTATGTTGAAATAATGAAGACCGAGTGTCGTGGGGATGCCTGATGACTTGTTTTGGTTCAGTCAATCAACAGTTTGACACATTCTTACTCGATCTATCGAGTGTTTAGTTTTAGTTTGGTAGTTTAATTTATGTTATCTCGTGTAATTGCCTGCTTATTTTCCGTGTATGCTCCTTTTTTATATGCATGTGTCCTGCTTAATTAATGTATGCTGTACTACTAGTAGCTGGCTAATTTTCATATGATTATAAAATTTCGAATTTTGAAAAAAAGAAAAAAGATAATAATCCCAAATCATAAGTCTTTTCCGGTGTGTGAGTGTTATTTCCTTGATTGTTCTATTATACTCGTAGTATATCATAGCAATCAAAGGTTCTGATCGCCAATCCTTTTATTCAACTAGTACTATTAACGAAGAACATTACTATTCACTAACATCACAATAATATATACTCGTAATAAAGAATCAATTTATCAAGATTTCAATACAACAAATGAAAATCAACGTTGAATTAACAAATTAGTCAACAATAATGAAAATCAACATTGAATTAACAAATTAGTGCAAGTGTCACATATTGTCTCATTTCATCTCAGTAGATGATGATCTAATTAGCTACTCATAGTGAAAATATATACACAAGCGATAATAATTGAATAATATTGTACCAAATGAAGAAATCAATCCAATAAAGTACCAGAATCATAATCTAAATGATGAAATTATTCCAATCGTATTTGTGATCTTCAAAGATATTGAATGAGATGAATATAGCCTTGAAGACCCTCAATAATGACCGGAAGAATGTAAGGCCCGATTAGGTTTAGTTAAGGCTAGATATTTATAGTTAAGCCACAATTCTTGTTTTCTCCGAACTCCGGATACGACGCATCCTCTTTAACTCCAACTTATGAACACTTTGCATCCGGATCTCCCAAGTAACTAAGTCATGGATGCGGCGCATCCAAAGCTTCGACATCAATTAATGTAGCGCAGTGGAATGAATGCGAAACACTAGCTTTTAAGTCTTCAATATTGTGGCGCACCAGATGAGGATGCGGCGCATTGAGACACTCGGACACAGTTAATGCGGTGAATGCGGCGCATTGATCTCCTTTCTTGACTTTGCAACTTCATTTTTTGCCTTGTGTTCTATCTGTAAGCACCTTTTGGCCTCCAATTGTCGTTTTCAGTAGCAGTTAGATATGAAGCCTGCTAGTAGCCTGAAAACAATAACTTATACAAAAAATGCGCCAAATATATTCAAAAACGACTATACTGAACACATAAATGGCCAATAAACGAGGTGAGAAATATGTATGATCTAAGACACATTACGGTTATGTTCCTAAACGAGTTTAAACAAACATTTTATACATTAACTTATAATATAATTTATATAAGTTAAAACTATTGTTTATCGTACACATATAGAATTATTTCAAGGGAATTGAAGCTCGGGTGTAGATGAATCAAAGTATTCGTTTACAAGGGGATAGTGTACATGTAATTAATGGTTGCGTACTGGTGGTGGTGACGGACGACGGGTGGTAGTGGTGGCGATGGGTGGTAGTGGTAACGACGAGTGCTGATGGTGTGGTTATTAATATAAAAGTAATTGATATAATATGAAATACTATAGTTATTTTAATTGTTTGTGAATCTATGTTGTAAATTATTTTATAGATAATGATAAATCATTCTAATTCATATACCCAATAATAACCTAATAATAAAATTAGGAAAATGATTAATCTTCCTAACCTTTTGATCACAATACTTGGTCAAAATAAATGATAAAGTTAGGAGAAGGGAAAAATCCATAAAAAGATAATCTATTTACATGAAATTTTTATTAAATTTAAGCTATTTTGTTTTCGTCTATTTAAAGGATCCTATTTTTAAAAAAAGCCTAATAAAGGGTATGTCATTAGTTTTTGACAGACGGAGCTCGTTAAGTGCCACGTCACTGCTGCCACGTCATCACTTTTGCTGATGTGGCACTTGACTTTGACTGACCCAGTATATATATATTTATATATAAAAAGACATATTTTTGCCCAATCTGTTTCCCCAAACACATTTCCTTTTTCAGATCTTTAATATTAGAGATCATTCTCATCTTCTTCCCCGTAATAATCCCACCTACCTACATTCTTCAAAATGAACATCAGATTAATCATTCACATTACTAATAACAATTACAATAATAATAAGTCAATAACCAGATAATCAAAGTTAATTTGTCAAACAAAATCAATATCAAACCATTATAAAATATCAAAACATCATATTCAAAAGAATCTCAAATTTACTATGTAATTTAATGGATAAGAAAATAAGAAAAAAACAAGATGGATACTCGTGATACATGGCCTGCAAAGAAAGAAGCCACTTTTTGATTTCCAATCTCATACTATTCTTCTATCTTAATTTATATCTCTTAAATTTGTCTTCACCACCATTTATCCATTAAAAAGGATTAATTGTTAGGTCTAGTTTTTGTTTAAACTGAACAGTCTCCAGTTGCATCTGGAGACCAGAAGATTTGTCTAGAAATATATTGAAGTCTAGTTGCAGCGTACAGTTAATGTAACTGAAGACTTCCTCCAGTTGAGATCTGATCAGAACTGAAGACATTCTAATTGACGTCGAAAACAACAAGTGGAAGATAGAAAAATGACGATAGCAGTGAAGCCCAATTGGCATTCTACTCAGATAAAAACTGAAGAACATCAATTTAAAGCATTTACAATGCTTTACACTGTTTACGAGGATGACCTTTTTGCTTTATGCAGGTTTATACATACAATATCATTTGTCTATGATTAACGTACAAAAGTATATAAAGCAGGTTGGATAAAGTAACATCTTGACTTACCTTATCAAGCATTTGAAAGGAACTCATCTAGTTTCCTTAAATGCTATCAACCATCTCTATACGACAAAATTGGAATTCCAATGCCAACTTTGTCTATAAATAGAGGTCTTTGCACAACAAGAAAATAACTTTGCATATTCAGACTTTTGCAATATTCTTGGTGGACTTGTGCAATATTCTTTCAATTGTAAAAGGGAACACTTCACAACTTTAAGTGTTTCGGTTGTGAAAGAGAATTTTTTCAAGTATAGATCATTTGTATTTCATAGGTTGTTAGGATATTTACATTTATGTATTATGTTGGTTCTGCAACAACCTTGTATTTTATTTAACATCAATAAATAAAATACATTTGAAAATTACAACTTGGTCTCACCATATTTACTTTATTGTATTTACTTATTGCATTGTCATTTACTTATTGTCACCAGTTAAGTAATCTAACTAAGGACTTGGTATACATTCACTGTAGCTGGTCGTCTCCAGTTCAGTAGTTATATTGCAAAGAAATCTCACCATTGACATAGAGGTGTATTGAGTTAGTATCATCTCTTGAGTTGGGACTTACATTAATACAACAATATTAATTAATAACAACTTATATTTTACAAACAAAAATAAACCCCTATTTGTTATTACAAACTTTACATAATATTAATGTAAAAGAAAGGGAATACACATTATAAAGTATATTTTTTATTTTCTATAAATAGTATTTAAAAGAAAAAAAGAACCTCAATTAGAGTTAACCATTTTTCAATTTCTTGATAGAAAAAATAAATGGATTTGTGAAGAAGAAAAATAAGAGATAGAGACAACAGATGAGGGAGAAAGAAAATGGGGAAGAAAAAGCTACCAAACCTTCACCTATGTATTCTTTTAATCGCAAATCCATAAAACTATACAACTGAAAGCTTAATCATATAAATCTTGGTTTGATCTCCGACCAGATGTTAACCAAACCATCATAATTCATTTTTAGATCCAGCCACAACCCACACCTACTAGTATTCTTTATCTTCAACCCACTCAATCACCACCAGATTTAGGTTATTTATAAAACATATAATTGATAAACATTAATAGATTTGAGCATTTTTATATTATATTTGGTTGGTGTAATGAACATAAACTTCAAAATTAAACATAAGTTATTTAGAAAACAATCAACAAATTTTTTTCTTGTAAAGAACAATCGTTAGTTGGGCTTTGATTTGAAAAGTTCTCAAAGGTTTTCACAAAAAAAGGGTTCTCAAAATAACTTTACCCTATATATATATATATATATATATATATGAGGGATGGGAATATAAGGTTGTCGGGTATCTAAGCTTAAGTGTGAAATACTCACATATTGTTTTTTTAATCCATAAAAATCATGGGGGCCCATGCATTTATTCATTAAATAAGAAATAATAAAATATTAGTATGTGAGGAATTTCACACCTAAACTTAGGTGCCGGACAGCCTATATTCCCTTTTCCCTATATATATATATATATATATATATATTGGGTTGATCAAAGTCAAGTGTCACGTCAGCAAAAGTGATGACGTGGGAGCGGTGACGTGACACTTAACAAGCTCCGTCTGTAAAAAACTAACAACATACCCTTTGTTAGGAATTTTTTGAAAATAAGATCCTTTAAATAGACGAAAACAAAATAAGTTACCTTCAATAGGAATTTTAAAGGAATTTCATGTAAAAATGTTATTTTTTTATGGATTTTTCTCTTAGGAGAATGAATAGATTACAATTGTTTTGATTTAAGATTTTTATTTGGATAATCATTTCTCATAAAGATTATGACATGTTGAAGAATCAAAGGATGACCCTTGTCTTATGCAAATCTTTGTTATTGCTTGGGCAAAGAAATGGTCAAACCTCTGCCTAACTTGATGAATTAATTATCTCACGTATTAGTATTAATTTTTGCTAGTGGGGCCGGTCTTAGTTTTATTAACGATTCATAATAATTAAAAAGCATATTCAAACTACTACAAAATAATTCACTTACTACGGAGTATTATTAAGCAAAGTTGCATGTCAATTAGATTCGAACGCATGTTACAAGCTCTTCTATATAACCACATCCTCATGGTTTCATAAACCACACATAAAGATGATTTAAGTTAAACAAAGGCTACCAAATATGGCACAAATGATGATTATCTCATTGTTGTTCCTCTCCCTCACAATCTTAGGTTTTTTGGGCACGGTCGAGTCACGTTCGAGTGCAAGGACGTACCTAGAGACGCAATGTCAACCAACATTATACGCCGATCTATGTGTAAGAACTCTCTTACCATATGCGGAAAAAAATGAACTACCTAGCCCGCAAAAAATAGCTCAAATTTCACTTACTACATGTCTAGACAAAGCGCGATTCTTAAAGACTTATGTGGACAAGCTAGCAAAAGAGTATTACTATAATAAAATGAAAAATCCTGAAGAACACCAAAACTTGGCTGAATGCCTGCAGCAGATTAAGAACAGAGTGAACCAAATTACTCAATCTGTCAAGAAGTTACAAAAGATGGGACACGACGGAGAGGAGAATTTTGCGCGGCAAAGCTGGGTCAGGGCAGCCCAAACGGATACCACAATCTGCATTGATGGTTTTTCGGAGAATGAATTTGGGAGTAAGGCAAAAAGTATGATCAAAGAAAGGTTTCTGAATGTGAAACAACTTGCTAGCAATTGTCTTGTGTTGTTAAATTAATGGCAATATTGGTAATAATTGTAGAATGATCAAGCTGTACATGGTTCAGTCAATAAGCAGTTTCACACATTCCTACGTACTATCGAGTATTTACTTTTCGTTTGGTAGTTTAATTTACGTTATTTTCCGTGTATGCTCGTTTCTTTTATGTTTGCGTCCTACTTAATGTATGTACTACTAGCTAGCACACCTTGCTAGCTAGCTTTCATATGTCAATGAAATTTCGAATTTTGAAAAAAAAAAAAAAAAATCTATCCCAAATTCAGAAGTCTTTTCCGGTGTGTTATTTCCTTGATTGGTCTATCATTGGTTCTGATCACCAATCCCTTCTCAAACGCCTCAACCTTTCTACTCATCATGAAAAAACCTTTGGAGATGATATTCGACATTGTTGTCAGCAAATGTAGATTTGACTTTCAAAGTCAACAAGTGGAATTTTTTGTCACGTTACAAGCTATTCTATATAACCACAGCCTCATGTTTTCATAAACCAACACAACAAACACACATAAAGATTAAAGATTTAAGACAAACAAAAGCTAACAAAAATGGCGCAGATCATGATTTTCTCATTTTGTTGTTCTTCTCTCTCTCTCCTCATTGACGCACAATCTTAGATTTTTTGGGCATTATTGAGTCACATTCACGTGCAAGGACATACCTAGAGGCACAATGTCAACGGATTACATCACAACCCGATCTATGTGTAAAAATTCCCCTACCATTCGAGAAAAAAAATGAACTACCTAACTCACAAAATAGCTCACTTTACGTGTCTAGCCATAAAACTCGATCCACTTATAAGGCTTATGTACGTAGTTATGTGGACTGGCATATCCAGAGATTCAAGTGAGAAGGCGGAAAGAAAAAACTTACTTGAAAAAGAAATCAACACACTATAAAGATTATATTTGAGTACTTCCACACTTGGCAATTTGAAAAAAAAAATTCATATTTTTGTTTAAAACTTGCATGAAAAAGAAATCAACACAGTATAAAGATTAAAACATAACTTAACAACAATTCACAAATCACACGTTATATTACTAGTTATATTTTAACTTCTAATAACGAATTTTATAGCTCAATTAAACTTTCATCATCTCACATTTTAAATAGAGAAAATCGCGATAGTAGCCAAATTTCGTTGTGATTGTACTAAAATAGCTAAGTTTTTTCGGATTATCACAAAATAACCATGTAAATTGCAATATTTCTGGAAAATCGCATAAAGAGGCACAAAATCGCAATAAGATTATCAAGAATCGCAATATCGCAATGCTGAAATCGCAAGATCGCAATGCGAGTTGGAAGAATCGCAATGCGAAATGGAAGATCGCTATACGATTGTGAAGATCGCTATGCGATTATGCTAGATATTGCGATTTTGAATTTTGTGTTTTTTTTTCCACTATTTTGGGAGTTTGATAAATACCGTTCTCATTAACTATATGTACCCTTGTTATCAGTAGTATATTTTAGTTGTTACCAATACGTGTATATATAGTAATGTGTACATATGGACGAGATTAATTGGTAGAAGCTTCAATGTGAATGGTGCATATCAGTAATATATTTTAGTTGTTACCAATACTAATATGCTTTAATTAGTTGTTACCAGTACGTAGTAATGTGTAGAAGCTTCAAAGTGTTATCTCTTTGTATACTCCATTGGAACAAAAGAGAGGTAGTAGTATCTTAGAAAACCGATTGGATAGAAAGAAAAAAAAACGAAAAAAAAACGTGTCTTGTTGATATTTTTGTAAGGATGTAAAGGTGCAAAGTGCTAGTCAAGATACTCTATATTTATTTATATGCAAAAATATATATTTAAGGTTTCCATTCAAATAGATATTAAACCATTTGAATATTTACCCTAAATACTATTTATAAACACATTCATATTTTCATTATCTTCCAATATGGGATAAACACACAATACAAACATACATCTTTTTGTAATAAAGAAATTACATTTAATCATATGTTTGGCTTTTATATTCTATGAACTTGCCAAAGCATGCAATAATCTTGGACGTAATATGTTTTGACAGCGTGACTAATAGTCATACAAACATACTAGCTTATGTTTGGACGTGATATGTTTTGACAGCATTCAATAGCAAACATACTAGTTTATCAACTTCATGACAAACATACAGAAAATCACAATACGATTTTCATAATCTTGTGATATTGCGATTTTTTTTTTATGGATTATATTTAATGAACTAGTATATTTTTAAACAAAGTAAACATTTTGACTATAATACCAACTCGATACACATTACAGTGTATTCAATCATCGCTTATAGCAAGTATACTAGCTAGTATACTACTACAAAACTAAATAAAGCATTCTTTTTTACTCTAAAAGTAAATTATATGGATGGTACCTGAAAGATACCTAGATTACTTTTTTGGTACAAACTTTTGAATCTCTACTCGGACCATAACTAAAATTTTCAAATCCTGTTAGTACAGTACCTAAATTTGAGGACTGTTTATTTGGCTGTTAAGTCCATCCACTTAAAAACTATTTTTATAGAACCAAATATGTGATTATGTATATAATAAAAAAATTAATTATTTAACAAAATATTCGTATACTTTTCACACAAAATATATTTTAATGTTTTAATTTATTTTAATAAAAACTCATTCTCAAAAAAATTAAAAAATAATAATAATAACAAATCAACAAATAAAAAATAAATCAAATTTTTTTTAATTTACTTTTTAGTGAAAATATAATCTTAGATCCTCCACAACCTACCTCTAACTATGTGAGTCCCCTACACAAGATGTTAGGCAAATATAATAAGATAATACAAGTATATCAAGTAACCCAACTGGCAAGTAATTCTGATCTAGATAAAGACTAGTTCAGAATTATGATCCAGATATGGATAAGAAAATACGAGAAACAAGTGCTTGAAACTATATAAATAATATGTATAATCAAGTATTAGGCAAAGAGTCACAATGTATTTTTCAATGTATTTTATTCATTGATATAAACAAAATACAAAGGTTGTTGCGGAACAAAGATAATCACACTTGTGAAAATATCTAAACAACCTTGAAATACAAATGATCTATCAACTAGGAAATACTCGTAAGAATTACTTAGAGTATATCTCACAAGTTGCAATGCCAAAGTTCCAAGCATTTTGCAAGTTATGAGAAGCGTTGTATTTATAGGCAAAGTTCATGATGACGTGGACTGGGCCGTACAATACTTTGTTGGGATACATTTAAGGAAATCAATAAGATTCCTTAAATCGTATATTTTAAGGTTAAGTGTAAAAATTATTTGATGTGTGTAGCAATCGTCAAATTTCCAAGTCAATATTTATTCTAGATTATATTCTAATTAGTTAAATATGGTATGATAAGATTTTATTTTACTGAATGCTAAAAGAAAATACCAAATGTTAAGTAAATCTTTTGGAAACTATATTTTATTTAGAGCAATATATAGTTTGGTTGACTATCATATTACTTGTAAAAATAGTGACAATTTCTTATGAACAAAATTATGACTTTTGGTACTTTTACTCAACCCTTATGTCAATCATCAAGCAGTTAAATCAAAAATTCAAGATACATGATAGAATATATATCATCAATAGCAACATGAATGAGAATCTAAGATTTTACAAGTTCATTCATTCCACCATCAACATCAGTATATAAAAGAGCCCAATTATAGCAAAAACAAGGAAAGGTTCAAAATACAATATGACAAATAACAAGTAGAACACATGAGTTTTCTAAACATGACAGCCAGATTATCTTTTTACCAATAGTCTCCATCTTGTCAGATTATATTCTTGACATCTCTTCCTTCTTATACTAACCAAAATATTTTATTGATCATATACACGTTACAAGATAAAGCACCCCATTTCCCATTATTTCTTTAAGTCGATCGGTTACAAGGAGGCACCATGTTTACAGGACTCTTCCACCCAGGAGACACCTTTCTTGAATCACCAATAAAACCAGTTCAAAACATTCCTCAACACTCTCCTGATCGGCTCCAGTCCTCTTATAAATAATCATCCCATTCTCCAGCTCAAATGCACCAAAAACACCATTGCTAAACAATCATTTATAATACTTAAACTCCACCTTACCCTCCATGTTTTACCCCTGTTCTCAAACCAAAAAAATATAGCCCATCTCACCATAACATCATAAACACTATGACCATGACTTTCAGTTAGCCGCGGTTGTCATTTGTTGAGCTTCGTTGCTGTTTTGGGTTCTAGTCTTGAGTCACCAAACGTTTCTGTTAGCTCTCGTAAGTACCTATGTATTCACTATATCATTCGAGTTTTGTTTTCTTTCTAAATGTGTCATTAAAATCGAACTCGTTTTCTTTGTTCAGTATCACGCGTTTTCAGTCACCGTAACTCAGGAGCTCGTTTCATCTTAGAATTATCCCTACGCTTCTCGATTCCTGTTGCTGTAAGTCTTTTGGCCCTGCTCACCGATGTAACGATTCTAAAAACTCTTGTCACGATATCGCTTTGTCAATGCTATGAGTAAACTTCAGGAGAAATGGATTCTAAACATGAAATGCTAATTAGTGTTCTAATCTTATAAGCATAATTCAAATGACCTTAAGTAATGAACATGGACAGGGGAGGACCTAAAAGACTACATGCTTAAACCCACATATTAGTTATATATACCTGGCCAAATAATGTTACACATGTTAAATAAATTGATTGACTTAAGAAACCATAGATGAGAGACTTTTGCTTACATGACCTACTAGTGAACATGTATATGATCAAGTGTAAACGTCTCAGGAGGTCCAAGTTTAGAGACATGAAAGGTTAATATATCAATACGAACGAAATTATATAACGACGATCTCATGCCTATTCAATAATTATGGATATCTCGACTTATGTTTAAATTCAAACTTTGAGTTTTAGAGACACTAACAAATTGAAACCGATCCCACTGTTATTACTATGTAATAAGATAATATAGTGCTCTTATCAAACTAGCTGATGGATTATTCACATGGGGTTTAGTTGTATAGACACTACTAATATGAGTTCATCAGGAGATTCTAATTTTGAATATATAGTGATTATTGGCATATAGGCCTACATATGAAGAATAACTAAAATAATGAAAACCTTCTGACTATACTAGTATTATGGGTTTCTTGATTCATACTATAATTTAGATTTTGAGCTTTACAAATAAATAAACTTGGCGTTGGTAATATGGACAGTAATATAAAACGGATAGAATTTAAGTGACCTTTTGACTTATAAAATCACATGATTTATTTAGGACACACATAATTCCGGAATACTCAACTTCGAATCACCATTTTCTCGATATCAAGCTAAGGTGAGTTCATAGTCCCTTTTAAATATTTCATTTTTTTGGGTGAGAATACATGCACTTTTATTTATTTTAAGATTGGACACAAGTACTTTATTACTATATATTGCCTGAGTTGTTTCTCATCCTATTAAATCCCCTATTTCAATACCGTCAATTATGGACTTAAGCGCGAATATTTGTGAATAGATCTATTGGGTTTGACACCCCCACCCGAGTTAGTAGCACTAACTTGATCGGCATGATCAAACGGGTGCATGATATTTGATTCATAGTACTTGAGGATGAAAGTACTACGCATGGGGTAAATGTAACATCGTTAAGCTTCGGTATTGGGAGCTCAGTGCTATAGTATTATATATATTATGTATATAAAAACCTTGTGATCCATAAACTATGTTGATATGATAAACCTATGACTCACCAACTTTATGTTGACGTTTTAGCATGTATTTCTTAGGTAACTAGTGTTATGGAATTTCATGGAGTGGAGTAGGAATCTCAAGTATTCAAGAGTCATGTACTAGATAATAAATAAGAACTCTTATGTATTCTCTAGCTACTTTATTGTAAGGTTATGTCTTGAAACGTTGGTATTAATGAATAAAAACGACACGTTTAGTGTTCGTTCTCTTGTACAATTTGTGTTATGATCCTTTGTAGTCATAACTCGCCAAAATGATTTGGCGGGGTGTGACAATGTGACATTTCACACTTTATTCCCAACCATTTGACTTAACCAAAAAGCTTTCCAGAGACAATGTTATTGTCTGGATAAAGCATGGGAAAGTAAAAAAAATAAGGTTTCCTCGTAATCAGTGCAAAGTGGTGTAAGTACTTTACACTGGGTAGCTTCAGATCTTCAATCAGATAGAATTTCCTCAGAGCTCTGCTTCTCAGTGGATTCTCTTCTTCAGTCTTCAGTCTTTGACTTCAGAATGAATGTCTTCAGTTGGGCATCTTGATCTAAAGTGAAGCTTCAGAGAACTAATTCTGAGAGAGTCCTCAAAATTTTTGTACAAGTATTTTCTCTGAACCTCAAATATTTCTGAACAAATTACACTTGGTTGATTTCTGACCTAACAAATTCCCCTATTAGTTCTGAAATAGTGCATGCATTTCAGACTTCTACCTATACATGTTTGTAAGTCTGAAATGCAAGTTTTGTTTAAGCTGTATAAATTTTCTAAGGACATCTTATAGATCATTGATGCCTCGGAATTTACGTTGTTTTTCTAACTTAAACCTATCATCTACTTGTGAAATGCACCATGCAACTTATATACAATACTGAACTGAAAAGTTTGTTACAAGTACACAAATTAAATGAAATATATACAAGTACATGATAAACTGAATAAGGAAACTACTTCTTTGCATGCCTTGAGCCAGAAAGTGCTTCAATAGCTTTCCTTTTCAGTGGAGAGTGATCCTTCTTCCCAAACAATCTTTTTTCTATCTCAACTTTGGCCTTCATCTTTTGTTGTATTCTTGATATCCAAGCACCATTTAAGTGAGATTTAGGCTTCGCCTTCAGAATTGGGATCATCTCTCTGTGTTCTGGTATGCCAAACTCATGAACTGAAACCTGATTGTACTTTTCAGCTGCTCTCCCTTCTCTTTTTATCACCAAGTCAAACAATTTCAATCCATCCTCCTTAACTACATCAACATCAAGTATTTTGGCAGGATTGGATCTATGCTTCATATAATGTTCATACTGATCATTTTCATACTTATTCTGGATCAGAATGACATCTTTATACATTGGTTTGAATGTGGAGAGATCAGCACCACAAGTGTTTTTCCTTGATGATCTTGGTCCAGTCACTTTGGCTTTTGATGATGGTGGTGGTGGCCTGGTTAGTTGTTTCTCAACCTTTTGAACTTCAGCCAGAATCTCCTTTTTCTTTATTTCCATTTCATTTTCTTTATTTTTCTTCAAGTCCTCAGTGGGCATCTTGAAGGTGAGACTTTCTAACTTCTGATCCAAAGGCGAGTACTTCTTTCCATATTCATAATCAGCCATATCAGTTATGGCCTTCTGCACTCTTGGGTCTTGTTTAATTTTCAAGTATCTTTCCAATGACAGACCAAGAGTTGCAGCATCAATGTGATCAAGGGTTCCCATCGAAAGATGTTATGCCCTTTATCTTTCCGTGTTTTCCCTCCAGGCTATGAACTGATTTGAAACCCTTTTCTGAAGTTCAAGGAGTTTCCATTCATCTACTGCTTTATCATGAATTGAATAGCCAAATTCATCAACATTTTCACCGACCATAAGTCCGGAACCCTTAGAACCTTTGGACTTGGGTTCTTCAACCATCTAGGTCTTGCCCTTATCCATCCTAGCAGGCTCAGGCTGCTTCTGAGGTTGTTCCCCCTGAACCGAGGCACTACCAGATGGCACCTCAGTTTGCTTCTTGGTTGCTTTGATTATTTCTTGAGTACTTGAAATCAAACCAATAGGCACCTTCCCCCCTTTGGGAATCTTTGCAGGCATCTTTGTTAGAAATATTATTTGTAGTAGTTGATTTGTAATAAAAACTTATTTTGTACTTGTATTGTAATGTTCTTAAGTATGGAAGGGGGAAAAGTGTAATTTGTATAGAAGTATATAAACCCCCTCCATAGCTTTATTTTGTAAATTTTCACTCATTAAAGAAATCTCATCTTTCATAGCTTTATTTTGTAACCTTTCACTCATTAAAGCTATCTCATCTTTCCCTTTCATTCTTATTTTCTCTCTCGACACACACACTTTCTCACACACATACATTTGCCATTAACACACATTAAAACACACACTAAAGCTTAATTTAACTTCATTACATTTGGTATCAGAGAAAATCAGCTAAACTGAACGATCCAGAAGCAAAATGAAAGCTGAATTTGTTCTTATTTTGGTGTTTTGAGCTGTTTATACATTTGATATATTTGTCGAGGTTATTGTTCGATTAATTTCAGCAAAATTAGTGTGTTTTTCTTCAAACTTTGATCACTGATCGTTTAGGATTCTGTTTCTCTTCATTTAGTTTCAAAATTAGAGTTCAATTTCATCATTTGGTCAGATTTCACTTAAGCTCGGCAAATGCATAGATCAATGGGTTTGAATTCTGGTATTTAGGTGGTAATTTGATTTAGGATTTGTTCGCAGTTGTTTTCTGAACATTTTGGTACAAATTTGAAGTTTTAATTCACAAAATTGAAGGAGAAAATGAAGATTTTCAGTGAGCTCGACAGATAAGTGTTGTTCTGGACGAAGAAGACGATTGCAAACCAACTATCTTGTCGTTTTGTGATTTCTAGTGTTTACCGAGGTGGTTGATTGGAACTTTTTCTATTTGCAGAGCTCCTTGCTCGGTAATTACAAGTTATGAGAAGTTTGACTTAATGTTGAGTAACTTGTTCTATTTGCAGAGTTCTTAACTCGGCAAATAATTGATTTCACTGAAAGTTGTTTAAGTATTGAGACGAGTTGTTCTATTTGCTAGGAAGTTTGCTCGGCAAATACGTGAAGTTGTAGGTGTTGGTTAAGACTTGGAACAAGTTGTTCTATTTGCAGAGATATTATCTCATCAAAATAAGTGAAGAGTGATATTTTGGTTAAGTACTGGAGATCAGTGTTAGTGATTGTACTATTTGCCGAAGTATAAGCTCGGCACTTAGTTAAAGTTGACATTGATTCAGTATACTGGAAGGATACTTATTCTGTTTACCAAGATATTTGCTCGGCATTCTTCACTAATCCAATTTGCTTTTTTCAAAGAAAATTTGTTTCTGGTTTAGATCTTAATCTGTTTTATTTTAGTTATAAAAATTTTTCAATTATTCAAAATCATCTTGCTTTATCTGCCGAAGTCTGAGCTCGGCATTCTTCACAAGTCTGGTTCAAATTTTTTAAAATTTCCTAAATCTTTTACAATGTCTTCAAGAGAAGCTTTGGCTCTTGGTTCGGATGGAAGACCTCCTGTATTGTTTAGAGGATCTTATTCTCGATGGAAGAAAAGGTTTTTGAATTGGACTGATCGTCAAAAGAATGCAAAGAACATCAGAAAATCTTTAAAAGATGGTCCTGAAATTCCCAAAAATCCAGTGAATAATGAACCTCTACCAAAAGAAAGCTGGAATGCTTAACAGAAAAATCGTGTTGAGGTGGATCAAAAATCCATTGCTTATCTTTATCAAGCTCTTCCAGATGATATATATATTGTAATGTTGACTCATATGAAACTGGAAAGGACATTTGGGATGAAGTTGAAAAACAAATGGAAGGTTCCGATGTTTCAAACACCATAAGATTGTCAACTGTTTTGAACATGTATGAGACATTCAAACAATAGAAAGGAGAACCTCTCAGTGATGTCTATATCAAGATTTGGAATATCATCAATGAGTTGAGGAAAAATGATATCAAAAGAACCAACATGGAGTTGAACATCAATTTCATCAAAAATCTTGAGGAGGAGTGGCAAGTTTATGGGACTCAACTAAATCAACAAGCAGACTTTGGGAACTTGACCATTCACACTTTGTTTGAAAAATTGACATTGAACACTGATCAAGTTCTGAAGACTCAAAAGAAGAAAGATGAAATTGTTTATTCTGATCCATTGGCTCTAGTCGTTGAAAAGAAGTCTTCAAGAGTTTCAAGGAAATGTAGAGTTGAAGTTGAAACTGATTCTGATTTGAGTGAAGTAAGTGATCCTGAGCTAGATGAAAAGGACCTTGCGATGTACAAGGAACTAGCTTATTTCACAAAGGCTTTCAAAAGGAAATTTTTCAAGAAGAAACCTACCAACAATCAGCTTAGGTCTTCCTCAGTTTCCTCATATGCCCAGAATGCAAGTGTTCCTAAGTTTGAGACCTACAAGGAGTCAGTTGGTGAAAAGAAGTTTGATAATGAGAAGAAGTTTGAGAGGAAAGTCATGGAAAAGAAGAATGTGGATAAAAAGTGTTATAATTGTGGTATTTCTGGTCATATTGCCATAGATTGCAACAAACCTCGTCAGAAGAATTCAGAATACTACAAATACAAGCTCATGCTGGCAAAACAAGAAGAAAGTGGGATTGCTCTTCTAGCTGAGGATGATAAATGGCTTCACCTCACTGATGATGAGACTGATGAACTTGCAGCAAATGTGTACTTCGTGACAAAGATCAAGAAGTCAAAGGAGCTTGATAGTGATGCTGAAGATTCTACTAAAGAGGATAATGAGGTAATCACAATACCTAAGAAACTCTTAGGATTTTACATGGATAAAAGTGAAGCAACTATTCAAGAAGGTAAAATGAAAAGTAAAGAGATTTCAAAAATAAACAAAGATTTGAAAGAAATAGACCAAATTTTACATGATTTTCAAGTTAAATTTGATCTACTTCAAAAGGAATTTGACACTTTGAAATCTGAAAAAGCTGTTGTCACTTTTACTCCAAATTCCAAGCTACATCTTGAGAAACAAGAACTTGAAACCAAAGTTCTTGAATTGAACAAGATCATGAAACAATTGGAAGTTGAGAAAACAAATGAGATGCTTCGAGCAAATGCTTTGGTTGAGGACATAGAGTCATTAAATGTCAAATTGAAAGAGTCTACCCATGATTTGAAAGAAATGGAAGATAAAATTTCTAACCTAAAATATGATTGTTGCATAAAAGATTCACTCTATCAACAACTTGAAAAGAAAAATGAGGAACTCAAAACTGAAATAGATTTTTTTCAAGAAAAGTTGTACAAGATTAATCAAACTTATCAACAAATCTATTTGAATAGGCCAAGAAATTCAAAAACTCAATTCAACTCAGGGTTAGGTTATGTCAATTCAGAACATTTGCTCAAAGCACAAGAAGAAGTTCCATTCTTGTATAAATAATCTCATATGAAAAGTGGGATGACTGATCAATTTGTTAGACCAAGTCATGGTGATGTTGAGGCAGATGATTTTCTAAAGAAGGGTGCAAATGTTTATTTCAGTTATAAGTTAATTGATGAGTCATTTGATTTTTTAACTCGTCCTGTGTGTCAAAGTAATAAAGATATTCATGAGATTGAGGTTTCTGAAATACTTTTTAAGGAAAAACATTTAGATAATTCTATTTCATTTCCAAAAGCTGCAAACGTCGGACCTTATATATACCTCAAAGTGTTTTGGAAAAAGAAATTGATAATTTGAAAAAGTCTCTTGATGAAAAACAATCACTCATAGAAAATTTGAAGACTCAAAATTATTGTGTTAACATAAGAGACCCATCCAAGACAATTTCCACCATTTGTGATCAACCAGGGTGTTCTATATGAGAAATGGTGAATGAAACTGAGCAAACCAATTATGAAAATATAAAAAATTCAAATCAGTCTACTTGTTCAATTTGTGAAATTGTGAATGCATCTGTGCAAGCTGATTTTAAAGTTGTGCATGTTTCTGTTCAAACTGAATGTGATCAAGATGAATATGATGATTTTTTTTTGTTAATCCAAATGATATTTATTTTGATACATCTATTCCTAAGCTTTCAGAAGAAACTCAAACTTACTTGAATGAATTTGATGATGCAATCAAAAAGTTTGAAAAGGAAAAGGAACAACGAATAAAA
This sequence comes from Erigeron canadensis, assembly GCF_010389155.1. Lineage (NCBI taxonomy): Eukaryota > Viridiplantae > Streptophyta > Magnoliopsida > Asterales > Asteraceae > Erigeron > Erigeron canadensis. The sequence continues at coordinate 12,784,307 of NC_057767.1, read as the reverse complement.
GTGGTTTAGGAACTTAATAAAGTCAAAGTGGAATTAGCTTTGACACAATTGAAACTTTAATCATTTTTGGACAAAGAAAAAGTATCAAATTCATTTAAGCAAAGTTCATGTCAGACAAATGTGACTGAAACAAGTGTGAAATTGGAAACAGAATCGCAGTTGATTTTATGAATGGAAATCATAAATTTAATCCTGACTTTGAGAAAAATTTTGAGAAAAAGGAAAACAAACTTGAAATTACTGAGACAAAGATTCCAAGATCATACTCTTCGTCGCATACCCAACAAGGTAAGTTGACAAAATCAAAGCCCATAAAATCTTTCTCAAGTTCGCATACATCAAAGACTTCTGGTGACCCAACACTGACTAAAGTTAAATCTGAAGTTAAGTCACCAAAAGAAATAAAACTCCCCAAGGTTTCAAAACCAGTGCAGAATGAATTATTAGGTAACAAACAACCGAAGACTCATACATATTCTAGTTTTCCTACTCATTCTCAGACGACCTCTAAGTCCACTTTGAAGGTAGTTAGAGACACAACCTCAAGGATTACTAAATATAAAGATCAGTATGGTTGGTTGTCACCTAATAATATCAAGAAAGGTCAGAAGAGTAACGAAATCATCAAGAAGAATCCTGACAAGAACATAAAAACCAATTTGTTTTCTAATTTAAGGAATGTTCATATTTCAGGTGACGTGTGCTTAACTAGTAGCAGTAAGTAGATTCCTAAAGATAGATTTTTACATGCTTCTAGAAAAGTCAAGCTTGATGGAATTTCGACTCATATCAAACAAGTGTGGATTGTTCGTAGATTAAAATCAATAGATAGTGCTAATACATCTAGAACTACTCCCGCTTGTAACAATTGTGTTTAATCTGTATCTTTGTTTAACTTGTAATTCGTAATTCAAATTTGGACAACTATGTGTGTTTATTTGTTATGCTTGAATAAAACCATGTTTGTGTGCTCTTGTTTGTTTATCATTGTGTATATATGTACTTGCATTTTATCCCTCTCACCCGCAAGGACCCAGTATATGTGGGTACCTTAACAATATAACTTGTCCTTGCAGGAATATCTCATTTGTGTTTGGTATGTTGACTCGGGATGTTCTCGTCATATGAATGGTAACAAGTCATTACTCACCAATTTTGTTGAGAAGTTTATGGGAACGGTTAGATTTGAAAATGATCATATTGCTCCTATTCTTGGTTATGGTAACATTGTCAAGAATGGAATTACAACCAAGAGAGTCTCTTATGTTGAAGGTTTAGGGCACAATCTTTTCAGTGTTGGACAATTCTGTGACAATGATCTTCAAGTGCCTTTCAAAAGATACGAATGCAAAGTTCAAACTGAAAAGGGGGTAGATATTCTCACTAGAACAAGGGACAATAACTTGTTCACCATTGATCTTAATAATATTCCAACTCCGTCTTCTGAAATTTGCCTTCTTTCAAAAGCCTCTGCACAAAATTCTTGGTTATGGCATCGTCGTCTGTCTCATCTTAGTTTTCAAACTATCAATGCTTTAGTGGATAAACAACTTTTTGAAGGTCTTCCTGATTACAAGTATGAAAGTGCACATGTTTGTCCGGCATGTGCTATTGGAAAGATGAAGAAGGCATCTCACAAACCAAAGAAACATCTTAGTACTGAAGGTCCTTTGCATCTTTTGCATATGGATTTGTGTAGACCGATGAAAGTTCAAAGCATTCATGGAAAGCGATACATTCTTGTAATTGTTGATGATTATTCTTGCTACACTTGGGTAATCTTTCTTCACGCCAAAAGTTATGCTCCAAATGAAATTATTGATTTCATCAAGCAAACCCAAGTCAATCTTCAATCATCAGTTCGAATTGTTCGCTCAGGCAATGGCACAGAATTCAAGAATTCAACTATTGATTTTTTCTTTAAATCATTAGGCATTACACATCAATTATCTGCCACAAGAACACCTCAACAAAATGGAGTAGTTGAACGTCAAAATAGAACTCTTGTTGAAGCATCTAGAACAATGCTTGCTTACTCAAAGCTGCCTCCAAATCACTGGGCTGAAGCTGTAGCTACTGCTTGTTTTACTCAGAATAGCTCAATTATCAACAAGAAATTTGACAAAACTCCATATGAGGTGATCAATAAAAGAAAGCCAAATGTGAACTTCTTACACATTTTTGGATGTGTTTGTTATGTTCTCAATGATCGAGGCAATTTGGGAAAGTTTGAACCAAAGGGTGATGAGGCATACTTCATTGGTTACTCAAGAGAATCGATTGCATATCGTGTGTACAATCATCGGATGAAAAAGATAGTTGAGAGTATGAATGTTCGATTTGATGAACTCTCAGGAATGGTTCTTGAACAAATCAGTTCAAGACCCGAACTTAATCGACCACAAGCTTCCGCAACAAAAACCGCTTCAAATGTCAAATCTAACTTCAGTGCTCCGACCACAGAGGATTTGGATATTCTGTTTGAGAAATTTTACCATGATCATCCAAGAATGTCTGAACCCGGATTAGATACAAATGCAGTTTCCAGTACCATTATTACTTCTTCTGCACCGAATGTATCTAATGAGTTATCACCATCACCTTCTTCAGATGTAACTTCCCCATCGTCTGATTCTCCTCTTCCTGCTGCTAATTCTGATTTGCAAGGTTCACCTCTCCATATTACTCAATGGACAAATCCCGACACTAATACTGAAGTATATGCCACTGACGACTTTGTTGAGCTAATGGCAACTTCTTTTGAACAAGTGACTGCACAACATACTCCTCGTTTTATTGATGAAGAATTCAGTGATTCTCAAGATCCTCTTCCACACTCAACCAAATGGACTAGATCTCATCCTATTTCTCAAATAATTGGCAATCCAGATTCAGGAATACAGACAAGATCTTCTTCCGTGAATGAATGTCTGTTTGTAAACTTCCTGAGTATAGTTGAACTGAAAACTGTGAATGAGACACTCAGTAGTACAGATTGGATGGAAGCTATGCAAGAAGAACTCAATCAATTTGAGAGTCTTGAAGTGTGGAGATTGGTTCCAAATCCTTACAAGAACAAAGAACCAATTAAAACCAAGTGGATCTTCAAGAATAAAAAGGATGAAAATGGAGTTGTTGTACGAAACAAAGCACGTTTGGTTGGTAAGGGATATTGTCAACACAATGGCATAGATTATGATGAGAGGTTTGCACCAGCTACACGAATTGAAGCTATAAGCTTGTTTCTTGCTTATGCTGCCTACAAGAACTTTATTGTATATCAGATGGATGTCAAAACAGCATTTTTGAACGGAGTTCTCAAAGAAGAGGTCTATGTTGATCAACCAGAAGGCTTTGTGAATTATAAACATCCGGACTATGTCTACAGGTTAGATAAGGCGTTGTTTGGTTTGAAACAAGCTCCTCGTGCCTGGTTTGACGCTCTCACTAAATTGTTTTTAATTGTATGCAGAGCTTTGAGCTCGGCATACTTCAGTCTTCATGAAAATCATTGTATTCAGTCTTAAAAGTTATTATTCGCAGAGCTTTGAGCTCGGCAAATAGTACAAGTTGGTTCGAATGTTTGTCATAAGTCATCTTCAACTATTTGCAGAGCTCTAAGCTCGGCAAATAGCACAAGTTGATAAATGTTTCTTCAAAAGACTTTGTATCTGCTTGCATAGCTCTAAGCTCGGTGATGATATACCCATACCGAGCTCTAGCTCCGTATCCGAAGCAGAAACAGAATACGAAGTCATCTTCGTACAGGTAAAGCTACTTATACCCTTAACGGAGCCCGACCTCCGTTCAGTGAGATTATTCTGGAGCTCTAAAGGTAATAAATACCCAGCTCCGAAGAGATGCACGAAAAAGATCAGATATAGATATGTCCTACAATTAATCTATTAAACATATATTGAAGCTCTGATATACTCGGACACGACTTGGTAACAAGATTACCACAAATCTCCTCAAGAAGGAAACAAAATATTCACAAAAGAGGAAGAGATTTACCCTAATTCTCTTACCCTCCTCTCCAAGATATCTACCCTCTATATAAATAGAGTAGGAAGCCTCACGGCATATTCATTCATTCACATCATATGAACAACATACAAAACCCTCACACATAGTTTATTCGACCTCCGAACAAACCCTAAATAAAACCCCTAAACCCTAAGTCGATCAAATCGACTTAGACACACAATATCCAGCGTAAAGCGGTCCCTCCGACCCTCTGACCATAAGGAAATACCAACAACCCAACCCATACCTCCGGTTGAGCCATAGTGCGATTATTTGATCAAACACTCGGCAAAGAGCACAAGTTGATAAATTTTTCTTCAAAAGACTCTGTCTGCTTATAGAGCACTAAGCTCGACATTTCATACTTTTCATGAAAAAGTTTCGATGTCATGTTTTTGTTCAATTTATACTATTTGCAGAGGTTTTTGCTCGGCAAATAGTTAAAGTTTTTCTGATATGACTTGAAAACAAATTTTCCTTGAAATGATCCTTTAACTTTTGGCAATATTCTTGTTGTTCAAATCAAAGGAGTTTTCGTACATTTCTGTGAAGTCAATTTAAATTAGCTTATTTGCCTAAGTAATTGCTCGGCTTTCACTAGACTTTATACACTTTGCAAAAATTGATGGTGTAAACTTACATTTCTTCTATTTGCGGAGGTTTAAGCTCGGCAAATAAAACAAGATCTCAAAATTTTGTTGCCAAAATCAATTTTTTCAATTAAATATTTTACTGGACAACATGTTTCTCCAAAACATGTTGTTTGCCGAGATCTTAGCTCGGCAAATACATGAAATCAAATCTTAACTTTGGATTTTTTTTATATCTTTCTTTACTTAGTATGTGTCAAGTTTATTTTGGTAAAGCACTTGTCTATATTTGTCTTATGTGTGGTCATTTATAGTTTTCATAGATATTAGGGTAAGAAGCAAGGTATCGAACGCCTTTGTGTACTACCTTTGTTGTCTTATCTTTTAATACTTATGTGATTCTATAAATTGTCATGTTTTGTAAGGTGCCCTATCGTTGCGTGGATCGTAATATGTGATTCGTTATGTCAAGAATGCGGAATCCTCTTTAGATAACTAGATTGCTATTGCCTTTTGTTAATTAATAAGTGATTAATTAACCCAAGGAGATGCACAAGGCTTGTGGTTCGTGTAGAAGAACACACGAAGGAACAATTAACCTTAGCTCTGAAATTCATGAATAACTATCAAGGATTTGAAAATCATTAACCTAATTTCGTAGATTAGGTCTTGTATTTATACTAGTTAAGTATTGGATCGTGTGGGCTTAGGCCTTAATCACAGATTAGGCCCGCAACAATAAGTCAATCGACTTACCTCGTGCTGACGTCAGTACGAGGTTGTTCCTACATGCTAATGACGTCAGCACGAGGTTCGACCTTTGACTCTTTGTTTTGCTTCGTTTAGCTCAAACATAACATCCAATCATCTTTTAAGTGTTCTACGACACTTATAAACCTTGATTCTATGTTCTTGTACCTGCAAAACAATATATAACACACAAACACAATACAAAACATAAACAGATATAATATTGAAGTTCAAACGTAATCATTAAATATCAACACAAGTTCTTATTTAAATGATTACACACAAGTTCCAAAAACATAAACGATAATCAAATCTATGTTGCGATTGTCACAACGAATCTGCATCTACATGTTTCTTATATATCTTAGAGTGAGAAGCAAGGTATCGAACGCCTTTGAGTACTACCTTTGTTGTCTCATTTTTAATATATGTACGAAACATTGTCTTTGTGAAAATAATGTGTCTAAGGTGTTCAAATGTGTTTATTTCTTTGAATTGTGTTTAAAGTTTTTTTTTTCCTGGTCAAATTTTGGTCAGTTTGTTTTTCTTTCAGATTATTCAATATTATAAAAGGATGGCAATGTTTGAAGAAGGTGCTTCAATGAAAATGCAAGCCAACCATGCACTTCAAATTCCTTTCACTTCCAAATTCTCGATTATCACTAAAATTCTAAATCACCATCCGTTGAATGTTGTTCTCACAAATGGTGTTATAGTTCCTGAAAAGTATCTCTTCGATCTATGAGAATCCATTGAATATACAAAAGCTGATAAGAGAAAGAAATCTAAAGACTACTTTTAGTACACTTTGGAATCTGAAGGAAAGTATTATATGTGTAAATTTAACTTGGAACAATTCAGATCCATCTTGGGATTCCCTGAAAGAGAAGAATATGAAGAACTGCCATATGTAGAAGATATGTTGGCTGCAGTTCAAACCTTGGGATATGAAGGAGAGTTAGCATCTTTGAGAGATTTCAAGAGAATGAATGTGGCTACTTTATGGCACACATTGTATAATGTTCTGAGTACCTACTTGACACCTTCTCAGAAAGGAATAGATGCTATGGCAAAACATTCGTTGTCATTATATTATGTAGTCACTCACAATGTGGAGTGTGACTATGCAAAAATTGTCTGGGAGAAGATGGCTCAGGTTGTTAAAGCCAAAGACAAACAAGATAGAAAATACATCCCTTACATCAAATTTTTCACATTGCTGATTGAAGATGTTCTTGATTCCACTGATGTAATTCCAAAATTGAACGACAGCTTCAAATGCGTCATTGCCATGTACAAGTCAAATATCAAAGGCACAGGCAGTGAGATTGCTAAACCTTTTCCTATTCCACCATTCTTGTTAAACTTGGTGTCGACCAACAGTCCCCATCTTAGGACTTATAGAGAGTGGTTAGACACGGTTACGGGGTCTGAAAGTCGACAGACTCCTACCCAAACTGTGCATAGGTCGCCAAGTGAGGGTCCTAGGAGTTCTAAAAGAAAAAGAGGGGTTAGTGGAGAGGGGACTGTTGAGCCAAAAAGAAGGAAATCAAAAAGAGTATCTTTTGAAAAAGAACATGTTCTTGAATCTCCCATCACACCTATCATTCCATCTTCTCAAACAACACCACCACCATCTCAATCAACACCATCAATTCCATCAACACCTTCTACACTACTTCCATCTGTTTCTTCTCCAATTCCACCAATTCTTTTTCCACCTCAATCATCAACAATTCTTGCAACAAAAACAAATATTCCTACTCCAATGCCTGGCAGAAGATTGAAAATGCGTGCTAGAAAGATTAAAACTAAATCTGGTTTGTTGAAGATCACAAAGAAGAAGCACAAAAAGAAACATTCTGCTTCATCTTCTAGCTTGCACAGAGAGGGGTTGGGTACAGTTGATATTGATGAAACTTTTGGTACCTCGACATATTTTGATGATGAACATATCGCAAAAACCATTGAAAGTGTGATATTTGATGTTTATGTTGAGGGTCAGGGCACTGGAAATGATTTTGTGCCGGAGGAACAAGGCGGGAATGAGGGAGAAGTTGAAAATACCAGAGAGGTTTAGAGGTCCGGGCTAGGACAAGGGCAAAAAGAAAACGTTAGCCCTCTGATAGTTGAAACAAATGTATCTATCCGGGATGACAACCCTAGGGTAGAAATCGAGAGCTCCCCACTCTTGCATGCACATAACCCTCCTCGCCATTTTGACTCCTCACAACAGGAGTTAGTCTCAGATATGCACGGGGAACAACCACGTTCACCACACTCTCCTCATTTGGAGGATGAGAGTGTAAAAACAAGAGAGGACCAGTCCCACCTCTCGCCTTCATTTCGTGCACTTGAGGCTAGATCTCCTAGGGACACAAACCTGCAAGCTCAGTTGTGTACTGATGCCGAAACAAGCGGAGAGGGACCCACTTTGTGTGACCCTTTAGGACAGCTTGGAAGTCCTGCCTTAGCTAACATTATGCCAGCTTTAGCCGCAAGCAACAGTTCTCAAACCGAGACTGTATTAATGGGCATTCTTAGTGACCCCGGTATTGTTAGTGGTGTTGCCCAACAACAAGTCCCGGACAATGATTTATCACAGTCTAAGACACAACCCGATTCTGGTTGCAAAGCCACTGAATCTGAAAGTGCTTGTGAGGGTCTAACCCGAGGATCTGAAGGAAATCCTGAAACAGCTTCGGCTGGTTTAGGTCACACCACAAGTGTGCTAACAACCTCCGGGTTGGTTTCACCATCTCCTCAAACACCAACACCAATTCAAACAACACAAATACCTCAACAAACTTCATCAACTTCTCACCAACAAGAAAAAGACAACACTTGTAATCATCTATTACAAATCTTGAGGTCTGAAGGAGATATGATTAACATGATTGACAGGGGAGTGTTGAATGCTTTGAAGTTGAGGGATAGAGAACTTGAGCATGCGCGTCAAGTCAAAGCATTGAAAGAGCAGGTGCAAAGTCCAAAGAATGAATATGATGCTAAACTTGCTGCTTTTGAGCTACGGTTAATTGCTCTAGAGTCTTGCCGACCGGCCTCGGTTTCTACAAGAGGGGATGATCCTGATTCCAATGATCACCCAGAGGGGGAGAACCAAGGAGATGGTCAAGCTAATGATAACATTTCTGCAAGAGTTGAAGATGTTAGTGGTGATGTAGAAATGGGAGAAAGAAATGATGGTGGAAATCAAGAAGTGATTGAAGATCAAGCTAAAATTGATAGATTAGCTGAATGTAGAGCTCAGTCGAATGAAATGTGGATAGAGCTTGGTCCAAATGTGAATGAGGTTGAAGATATTGAAAGTTTGGCTAAGATAAATAGGAGAATTGAATTTTTTGGTGTGGAAGAAGAAGAAGAAGAAGAAGAAGAAGAAGATATGATTGATGAGGATGTTGTGGATGAAGCCATAATTGAATTAGCTGAAGGAGAGGTGGATGCAGAAGCGATCAAAGACAATATTGTTTTAAATGTTCCTGAATTTGTAGAGACTCAAGAACAAGAACATGGAGAAACTACTGATGAACCAGTGTTTGAAGAATTTGCAGACCTTGATTACTTTAAAACTGGTCCGTCAAGTAGAAGTGAAGTTGAAGAGTCGACGAATCTTTATGTGTCAACTCCGAAGCAGTATACTTTTAATGATTTTGAGGGGTTTGATGAGCTGGGAAAAACTCCTGAAGCTGTTTCTCAAGACTTCAAGAAGTCTAGATTCAAGCAAGTGTTAAGAAAAGCAATCATTTCTGAAGAAGAACCTCTTCCTGACTATTTCCCTACTGAATTGACTGAAGAATAGTGAAATTTTGTAAATAGGGGATACTTTCTAAGGGATCAAGCAAGAATGGTTGCACTTGTCATTAAGCCAAAGCAAGCTGCAATCAAATCAAGATTTTTGGAGGAAAGAGCAGTTCCTATCTTTTGCGGAGCTACTAAGGTTGCGAAAGTAGAAAGACCAGAAGTTTCTACTATGTATAAGTTTAAGGACCCAAAACAAGTTGAAGAATACAAATCTCTCCTTAAACTTACAGATAGTTACAATCCAGATATTCTTGAAGATCAAAGGAAGTTCAAGATCTTGGTGCTTATCAGAGTGATTTTGATAAGAAAAACTCATATATCTATACCTTGCTTCCATGTGAAGAGAGAGAATGGCTTGATATACAGATTCAATGAAGCTTAGTGTATTTTGGTAAAGACATTTGTATCATTGGCGATTTTATTATTAATTCAAAATCTGGTAGTGTTGGAATAAAATTACTTGCAAATTAACTCATTTTAATATGTTAAATAACTCAACATTATTAATACTAAATATATCCGTGGACAATATGTGGTGGTGGATAAGTCTTAAAAAAATTTAAATTTTGGGTAAATTAAATTCAATAATAAAGTTTGTAAACTATAATTAGTATATGAAGCAAGTAGTGTCACAGTTGCGTTAGTCGTTGACTTAGGATTATTTAATGTATCGGAATATAAAAATTGTGATATTTGGCAAACTTTGAAAATGAAGTAATTAGACAGAATAAAAATAGGAAAATATTTAAAAATTTAAGTCTATAAATTCTTTTCATGATGTAGTATAACTTTCTATGTTATTATGTAGAAAGTTTTATACCATAATTTATGAAAAGTTCGCTTTCAATATTTTTATTTGACTTAAAGATAATATTTTGATATTCAAAATTTTATATTGCTTTCATAATTATAGTAGTTTTTTAAAGGTTAACCAATGTAATCAAGTTCATTATACATGCAATTAAGATAACGTATATTAGATATCCCGATATTCACGAGTAATTCACACATTTCTTAAAGAAAAAGTATAAATTTAGTTTTGTTACAAATTAAAACATACAATTATTTTTCTTGCAAATTAAAAATTAAATACGTTATAACTAAAATTGTAATTTTGTATAAAACAATTATGATATCACATAATAAATATTTGCTATATGCATTTTGTTTTATACCATTAATATGTTAAGACTACTTATTTGTATATGGTGGATTCAATAATATTTAAAATAATGATAACATCATTATTTTCAATTATTTTTTTATTTAAATATGTTAATATATATGTTTACTCGGGTAATATAATCAAGTATATATATATATAAGAGTATGCTATAAATAAAATTATATTTACATTTAAAAATATTGGTTATGAGTTCAAAACTTTTTAAAGGCATATTGGGAAGTATTTGCCAATGAGGTGGAGCATGGGGGTTTCCTCTAGCATTTAGCTAGTTAGTGGGACTTCCACCGTCAGTCTTGCCCTCGGATTGACTGTGCTGGTGACTTGGTCGATCTCTACCGGACGATGAAGAGACATGCCGCTGAGTCCAATCACCACTGTTGTTCAAAAAAATAGAATGTTCACGAACATAAAAAAAACAAACTACTACCACACCACCGTCGTCGTTATCATTACTTCCTCAATATTGTCATAATATGTTTGCCAAAGTTAACTTCTTTTGGGTCTGTTCTGTCTGTTCTGACTTCCAGCATTGTGTTTCAAAGCCATCATTTATCAGCGTTTAAATAACAAGCACAGCCAACAGAAATCGATAAAAACCTGGCGGGCAAGAAGGATATCTAACACCTCAACTAAAGCGGAACGATATGTACAGAAAGTCGAGTATTTAAAACAAAAAATCATAGGTAACATTCACCATAGCTTAATTTGATAAAAGAATTTTACAAATGCACAAGCATGTGAACCAATTTCTAAGTACAAATGCGTCCACCATACTTGGATATTAAGTCCACGAAACAAATAACAAGTACATGAAATAGTATACTACAATGATCAAGGCGGATTCCATTGCCCATCACAAGGTTTGATCTTTGACTCCAAAGTGCAATGCAAACAATCGTGATGCATATAATTCCTCATAGCTTATGCTAAATCCTGAAAAGCATGAAGAAAAAGTGTCAATTACGAAAACGTAGTTGGTGAGTGCATATGTTTTTAAGTAAATCTTGTTACATAACCAATTTTAAATACGTAGAAAACATGTTATTAGATGTCAACATAAGTAGACCACATGACCGGCAAAATTCCCATATCAGACTATCAAGTTTTCCAAATACCATAATGTTATTTCAAAGCGTTGAAAATCCATGGTAATTATAGAGTTGTCATTTGTCATTTCATCATAAGAGAAAAAGTATATCAAACGACTAATCATATATCACACCCAAAACCATACGATCATCAAGATTTCAATATTCACCAACTTCAATAACTTTCAAGATTCCATATAAGGTCCAATACCCAAACCGTATGTTCAATCAATAATAATTAACCATCAATAATATCAACAACACTTGGCCAAATGTAAAATTTGATGAGTTTGTGCTTGAGCCACTATTAAGACTCTTCGCGTCAAAATAATAATAATAATGATAATGATAATTTGCCCCAATGAATTTATGATAACGGCACATGCTGTTAATCATGTGTAATAATTAATAATAAATAGGTTTGGTGACGACCAAATATAAAGTAGATTAGAGCACCCCATGACCGACACCGTTGAAGGCGGCCACAGAGGCGGCCAAACAACATGTCGCCACTAATGTGAGTGAGGGGACGAATCCTAGTTGCGCAACCCTCTACCTACAGGCCTCAATGAGTTAATAGAAGTGTACAGGGGACTACCGTTTGACAGTACTCAAACTCATCATATAACACATATCACAATGAACATACAATACATATCTCATATCATAAACATCCTTTCAATAATCATATCATATATAGAAAGCAATTTTATTTATCATGTTTTTCACCCCGAAAGTAAAACACATAAAGAGTTTGAAAGGGAGATATGACTCGCCTTGATATGCCGCATATTATATTCACTTATCCAAAATGGGTACTTCCCATTTATCGCTTCTTTGATCATATATCCGTCATGTTCCTCAATCACATTTCAAGCCAAGACTATCCCTATGAGAGGACTAATACCCATAAGTTCTTATCTTAAGCCATCACTTAGAAATGTCACTTTCATTATGTTGCTATCAATTGTGGGATCCAAGTGTATAGCTAATATTCGCATCGTTTTGGTTGTAAAGATTGATGGTGTTAAAGGTTACTTCCATTATATACGCAGTTATAAGTTGTCAGAGTTTCGGTAACTTGGCTTCATTTGTGGTTTTGTTTGGCATCTTAGGTTATCATATGTAATGCCATATTAAGTTATGTTAACCTTATTCATCATTTGATGTGTAACCAATTTTTGCACGAATTAACATTTGTGATATCAATTTATATTTTGGTTAACGTAATTACTTATGTCCATCTCACTTAATTATCTTTTTTTTTATTTTGATTACACTTATCTTCAACTCGCATATTTCTCGATATGTCTTATGATTACTCGGTTTATGAAATTAGTTTAAGTGTTATGGGCCATTATCAATTGGGTCGAAATGTGATGGGTTTTTAAGTGACTTGGGCTTAATTTAGTTATTGGGCTTAACCTTATTTGGGTTATGTGCTTAATGGGTTATATTGGTTATTGGGCTATATGTGTTATTGGGCCAATTGGGCCTACAGACTTATGGCCCTTTTGGGTTCACTAGTTGGGCCTACACAAATTATTAGTTCACTTCAGAATTTTCTGTTTTAACTTCACATTTTTATGTAATGTTGGCTACTATTTGTGGTCAAGACGAATTATTTGGACTTTCATGATTTTTACAAAGAGACTTATGTGTATCTAGTATTTTTGTGAATTTTTCGTGAATTTTTAGATAAGGTTTACTATGCATAAAAATTATGTAAACTAATGTGGTCAAAAAGGTTACTGTTTGGCGACTTGAAATGTTTTATAAAAGTTCTTAGTGATATGACTTTCAGAAAAATCCCACAAATTTATTTTAAGTTATGGACACATTGAAATCACTTTTCACCAAGTTTGACCTTCTGAAACCTTATGGATTAGGAGATAAAAAGTGTTAAAGTTGATAAAATATTCAGACAAAAATGCAGCCTTGACCAGTTTTAGTAGAAAAATCATATCTTTCTTTTGGTTCAGTATTTTTGAGTAATTTCAGTTGGTTAAACTTAACTCGTTTGTCTACAACTTTATTTTGAAAGTTTTGCTTGAAATTGCCCTCACATGCTCGGTTTATCCATCCCAAGATAGAAAACTGATTCTGTCAGATTTGTTTTTGGTTATATCAACTCACCAATGACCTTTCTTGCTTAATTAACACTTAAGTTTATCACTTACAAGATTAATACTTTATTTTGTTGTACTTTTAACATCAATATTACTGATTATAATCCTTTCAATTCCATTAATCATCATCCAAAGATCCATCTCAAATCCAAACTCCTAACAAGATCAATCTAGTACAAATCTAATGCATGCATGTTAAGATCTAACCATTATACATACAAATAAGCTATAATCTTTTACATACTTTTTGAAAATTCCATTTTATTGAAAAACTACATAATATAAACACATAATATTCATCAAAAAATCAGATTTTGAACAAGATTCATCCATCACTTTTAAAAGCTAAATTAAAAGACACACTTTTGATCTTGACATAGGTTGGATCATCGAATCTCCTCATAGATCTCAACATGCATGTGTCTTAGTGAGTGATTCTACCAACATCAAAACTCCATCCTCAAGATTAACAAGAAAATAAGAATAAAATACAAGTTTCATGAAAAGCTTTTTGAGGAAACATGATTAAAACAAGTTGTTGAACAAGAAAAGAGTGTTTCTAGCTACCTTCAAGGACTCGATTATAGGTGAATAAGGGGCTGATTTTTGTGACATTTAAGACCACCAAATGACTCCATACTTGACCTTAGATGATAAATTGACAAGAAAGATTATTATTACAATAGTTTAGATTAGATTTAAGCTCCAATTTTGCTTGTTAAATTTGAAAATATGAAGAAGAATGGTAAGAAAGTTGAGAGAGAAGTTGGAGGAAGTGTGTGTGAGTGGTATGTGTAAAATGATGCAGAAAATTGGAGTGTTGGGAGCATATCCACGTGAGAGAGGAGGAGAAAAGTAGTTGGGAGAGTGGTCATTAGTCTAGTTGGGTGGTGGCTTAAAGCCCATTGGCTAAGCAAAGTGTGTGTTGTGTAAATTTGAATTTAAGGGTGTATATGGTTGTGCTTTGGTCTAGATTCATGCATGAATATTTTTGTATGTATGTATATATATATGTGTGTGTGTGTGTGTAGTGTAATTATTTAAATTAGTTAGTTGTTTAAAGTGTAATATTTAGTATAGGCTCATGTATGAGGATTTATTTACTAGTTATTTAGCAATTTATGACATGATTGTGTACATATATGTGTGTATGTAGCCGTGTATATATATGTATATATATAATTTTTTTATGTGTTTCAATTTGTTACTTAATCACTTTGTTATAAACTTGCACTCACAATAGACGTATATATCCACTTATTATTATTACTTAAACTTCCCTCATGTACATGATAGTTTATAATTACATTTTCAGGATGGTCATTATGTATTTATGTGCATATATACTTCAATTAGCTTGGTGTTTAAATTGTTGGTGTTTAAATTGTTGGATATTTATAAGATTGTTTATTGTTGTCACAACTTGTGAGTCTTGTACAAATACTTTTATAACTGAACTTCTCGAAATAAAGTGCTTGAGATTGTCTTGAATGATTATAGTTATTGTTTATGGCATTTCTAAGATTATTAGTCATCTACGGTTTTTTATTGAACTAGAAGGCAATTATCACTATGCCTTAAATGTCTAGAAGGTCAATTCTCTTAATAAACCTCTAGGGATAAACGTCTAGTTAAGTCCAAGTAGATTGACCTAGTCGGAAATTGAGGGTTGTTACAGGATATGTTCCTTTGTTTGTGGCATAGGCCCATCAGGGGCAGAAACAACCAGAGTTCCCCCGTCCATTTGAGCACCTCCAGTGATCATGTTCCACATATTAGGAAAATTCATCAGAAACTGCAGTGCACATATGGGCCATAGAAGAAATGTAAATGACCAAGATAGCGAAGTCAAATCAGTATTGAACGAAACAGGAATAAGAGTGACATTGTTTCAGAATGTTTTTATGAACTAATTTGAGATCATATGACGCTTGATGAAGAAGGTATAAACCAAATAGACATATAGAATGCGAGTTTACAAATTGGTCAGTGTTCCACTTGCAGATAATGATTCTCTACTAAAAGATACAGAGCACCACCTGAAATTGTTCTGGTGCCAACAGATCCCATTAAAACTTTTAAACAAAGGTCTTGTTTCGAATAATTATGTGTTGGACAAAGCATAACCATGTCTATCATCTATCATTGTTGCCTACTTTCCTGGAAGATGTGAATTTTACGAACAAAACAAAGTCTAGCATAAAAAATCACGTTTCACGTCACAAGACAAAACATTATTGCCATAAAATGTCATACTCCATATTAAAGAGCACTTCTTCTTTTGGTTAACCTAGTCATGAAAGCTTGACCACAAACAAGGTGACAGCAGTAAAGAACATGCTAATATCTCGGAACACGCCCCAAAACACGCTCTTTTCATTCTTTTAGGGGTTTAATTTGATGGTATAATAACACATATATACACCATTACCAATGAGAAATTAAATGGTCCGAAGCAGAAAACTATCTGGTCAGGAAAACATGCACCAAACTGTGACTTGCAGATTATAGCACACTCACACTCCCATAGTTAGCACAAATAGAAAGAGCCCAAGAAAGTATATCGAACAAAAAAAAACTTCACTACATATATTAACATCCCACATCATACAATTAAGTACAGACCTTACAACCTTTGCATAAATCAACAATATATAAATATCCTACCTTGACATAATCAGCATGTCCGGGACAGTCAACATGAGCATAACGTCGTTGGGCCGTTTCATACTCAACGTGAGCCTACATAACCAGACATACATAGAAAAGATATATCACGGATCAAAACTTTGTTCCGTCGATGGATGCGATAAAAAAGAAACGTTAGTTAGCCGTTGCGATGGTGATTCCTCTCTTTTTCTCTTCAGGAGCCTTGTCAATTTCATCAAAAGCAATAGCCTTTGCTTTACCTTCATCTGCCAGAACCTACGTAACACTCATCATTACTTCATTAGCTATATTAGAGTGCAAATAAAAGAACAGATAAGACATGATCAGATCGATAAACATAAAGGGTCCAACTTTCGTTATCGCAGCCGTGAGTGTCGCTTTCCCGTGATCAACGTGTCCAATTGTTCCAACATTAACATGAGGTTTTCTGCATCGTAACGGATTATACCATTAATGACACTATAGCAGGAAATAAAAGCTACATCATGCATAATAAAATCACTATGAAACACTGAACTAAACATTATTTACATTATATATTACATATATACATCTATATCTATCGAGGCAGGATTAAACATAAACTATAAAGTAAAAGAAAAATGATCATTTCAAATAATAATAATACATTTTATCACACAAAAAGTGACAAATTAAATGACAATGTGAAATTCAGTAATAACAAATAATAAACAACAGGTAAACGGAAAAAAAAAAATGATGACGTGTAATAGAGTTAGGATCGTACGTTCGCGTAAAAGTAGCCATGGATCTCCACCATTGATTGTCATTTCCGGAAACAAATGATGACGATGGTGGTGAAACGACGGCGTAGAGTGTGATTGTGGTGAGAGTGAAATCAAACGTCGGGAATTAGGGTTTCTAAATGCAACCGAAGCCATGTCAGTCTGTGATGTGTGGATCAAAATGGATGCAGCACCATAAAAAAAAGGGGGGTTTTGTTGGGGTTTTGACTTTATTTGGGCTGGGCTTCAAAATGGGCTCTATCATTTTCACAATTCATAGTTGCTTTGATACACGTTTCTCTTTCTCATTTCATATTCAATTATTCATAAATCATAATCAATAATATATATAAATATACAATAGTATAAACGAAGTTTTACTTAATCCCATATGGCGAGTCATATGCGACATAATTTGGATAATTCTTTCCTTGTTAGATGTATATTTATTAAGTTTCAAAGTCGGATATATATATATTTTTTTTTAAATAAGTCACCTAACCACTAGACCATCTTTGTGTTCAAAGTCGGATATATATATATTTTTTTTTAAATAAGTCACCTAACCACTAGACCATCTTTGTGACGGCTATTTATAAATACAATGTGTCAATTTGTATATAACTAGTTTTTTTTTCCTCTGGCGTTGCCCCGAGAGACATTACGTAACATGTAAACATGTGGAAAATTATATAAAATGAAATTTTTGTGGCAAAAGTTAAAAAGTGAAAAGTTATGTGATAAAAAGTAAGAATAATGAAACGTTGGTGGCTGAAGTTGGAAAAATAAAAGTATAAAAAGTAAATAGAACAAATCTTTGTGTGAAAAGTAGAAGAAATAAAAGTGATGTGGCAAAAAGTAGAATGACGAAAAATTCGTAAATTTATGTGATAAAAAGTAAAGAGAATGAAACTTTCGGGACAAAAGTTAGAAAAACAAATGTATAAAAAGTAAATAACACAAAAATTTCGTGCAAGAAATAAAAGAAATAAAAGTTATGTGACAAAAAATAAAAGTTTAAAAGTTTCTGTGATAAAATAGTAAAAAGAATGAATTTTCGTGGCAGAAATTAGAAAAACAAATGTTTAAAAAGTAAATAAAACAAAGCTTTCGTGCCAAAAATAAAAGAAATTAAATTTATGTGACAAGTAAAAAAAACTGAAACTTTCATGGCAAAAGTTAGAAAAACATATGTTTAAAATTAAATAAAAGCAAACTTTTGTGCTAAAAGTAAAAGAAATTAAAGTTATGTGACAAAAGTTAAAACATTAAAGTTATGTGGCAAATATTAAGAAACCTAAAGTTAAAAGGTTAAAGTTAGCTGATAGGGACCATTGTTGTAACAAATTTAACAACAGGGACTATAATTGCAGGAAAAAATTAGCAGCCGTTAGCTGAAGACCATTGCTGCAACAAATTTAACAATAGAGACTAAAAGTGTTGAAAATATATGACGTACGCAAACCAATTCATGTTTTTTAATATGAAATATTATATATAGTGCTATACTCTACGTTTACAAATCCTTATATTTATGTGATTGTGCTATACGGCAAGATGAAAAGAGAAGAAAGAATAAGGAGAAATGTACTTGACAGATGTTTATTCGTTCATTTTTACGTGTAAATATAAATGATGTCAACTGAACTAGCTCAAGTTGAGTTAAGAGTACAAATAAACCAAACAAAAACTCTTTTAACATTTTTATATGTTTGATACCTTAGCTTTATGCGTATATAGACACCTAAACATATTATACAACGCTAAAATAACTCAAATAATTATACAAAAGTAACAAATATAAATTCAAATCAAGTCCTCGAAAATTCGAACTCAATTTGTTATAGTTTCAAGCTTGTTTTTTTGAACTCGACCTCTAGGAGTCTAGGGACTGGCTAGGGACTGGCTCAAACTTGATAAAGTGTGACTCTAATGCGCTTGATTTAAGCTCTAATAACTTGATATAACTTGGGTTAATACTTTGACCATAATTCTTTAATGCTCAGCTATCACCAACTTGACTCATTTAGCACTCAAAAATCTAACTTTTATACAAAGAACAGAGACATGATGGTTCAAATGTACAATTTTTAAACAGCTAAAAGACCCGTCCTGTCATCAGGACTACCTTCTCGTGTTCCAACTTGACTCCCTTTACGTGAACTCCGTTTTGTTGCAACTAGATGAAAATCATCATCCTCATCAATATCCGTCAATTCAATTTCCCCGCCTTTGAAAACCGGATGTATATAAGCGTCCTTTAGATATGTCTTCAAATCCAATTGTGGTTCTGTTGCCCTTTCTAGTTTAGAATGTTTTCGACGTTAACACACAGGCAATTTTGCCTTCAGAAATGAGCTGAAACGGATGCATAACTTTGTATACGTTTAATTTTTCAAGGTAGACAACAATTTTAGGACAAACTGTTGGACTAATATAGTAGTAATATTTAAACCATGTGGGCCGAAATTGTCACCTCTTCCCCTAGGTATAGGCTAAGGGGCCCGGAATGTAAATATCAGCATGGAACAACGAAACCCAGAAACCGAACAAGAGAGGACCAAATCCGGCTACATAGTTCAGATCACATTTATAAGCTCTTCATATATATGGCCCTCAATTCGGTTCTCTTTTGTCAATACTTATTTTTCAAATTTAACCCTATTCCAATTGGCAAGCATATATTCGTTTCATGATTCCAATTGGGACAAAGCTGGTTAAGATCAGTCCATTCTTATTTATGCTTCTTTTTTTTTTTGTAATTTACGGGTTTGGAAATTTCTGACACAGTCCAGTTACGACCTAATGAACACCGCGTTAATTATTTCTAACCTGTAATGAGAATTTACGGAATGCGGATTCAAACCGGTTCTTGCAAAATCGATGAAACCAAATGGTTAAGACCGGAAGTACGAGTAGGAAAGGTGTCAAGTTTGCTGCCTGTTTAGTGCTCAGCAATCCTAAGAGCGTAATATGTGAAATTAACAGATTAATAACGATACGCCGATGAACATCTGGCCAAAAGGATGCTGCACTCTCGTACTTCTGGTTGTAGACATTGATTACCTGATGCCACAAAAAAAAATTAATAAAACTAAAAGTTAGTCTCAAATTTTACACCCTTGAGCTTTAGACAGAAGTAAAGAACGTTGTTCGGGTGAAATGGGCCGGGGTTAACCAGGGATACTTTTTGTCCAGGAATATTAATTTTTGATATTATGAACAATCAGTATGTCAAATAGGATGACAAAAATTACTTTCTTTCAAAGATGATCTACATCTCTAAAATTTAATGGATAAGAAGATTTTATGTAGTTAAAATACACTTTGGTCAACTTTTGACCCGTTTGAGCGATTTTTCCATATTATCTAACTCAGTTTTAATTATTTGCTTTTTAAACAGATTTCGCCATGAAAGATATAACATACCCCTAAGTGATCACATTTGTAAGGAAATGGGAAGAAAGGGTAACATCTGAACAGGGAAAAAAAAACACTACCTGATGCCGGAAAAGAAGAAAGCAAAGAATGTGATTCTGAATGGGAGGAGTATAGGAGTGACAGTAGAGTAGACAAGTCCAAGCAAGAAGTACAACTGTAAACGGGGCTCTGTTATTGGCCAAGCCAATGAACCAGGATCCATTGCCTCCTCTCTGTCCTTTTCGGTTTTCACCAAGAAAACGTTCTTCAAGTAATACAGAATCAACGGAACCATTCTAAAGATCTCAGCGGCAACACCAGACCAACCATCTACCATAATATATGTAATAAAAAACGTTGCTTTCATTGGAATCGACACGCCCACGGTTTTAGGAATCCTATATCATAGAGAAAATAACTTCAGATATCAAATCAAATTCAGTATAAAGGACACAATTTTAACCCAATTAGAGAAAATAACTTCAGATTATGCTTTAACTCAATAACAGATCCAAAATGATCCAAAATAAAAAAAACTTGGCTAAAAACAAAACAGGACAGACTTCTTCACCAGTTATTTGTAATAAATAAAATCTAAATTGAAGGGAAAAAACTATATATATTCTTAGTAATATAGTACTTGTCATATTTTTTTTTGAACAACAAACTTTAAACTACACTACCCTACTTAAATACACAAGAAACACCATTGCCAAGGTTTGAACCTTGGTCTTTTCCCCAAGAGGACAAAGCCTCTACCACCCCACCAAAGTGGTGATGGCATAGTACTTGTCACATTATTTTAAATATTGACTATTAGTTGAATCTTAAAAAAAAGGTTTAATAGTAACATGCCCCTGTTGACCCGTTACCCAATCCGCTTCACCGCTTCTACACATGAAGCTTAGAAAATTGAAAACCGTAACCACATACTCGGATGCTGACTGGCTCAGGAACTCTTTGAGTTGCTGCAGAGCGGTTCCGGTGACAATGCTTCCAATAAACATGTTCACGAGTAAAAAGAGATGATATTTTCCAGCTGATCTTGCTTCCAAAGCCGAGACTGCGGTGTACCCCTCTACTTTAGACATTTCCATAAGAATCATTGGAAGAATCAAAAGAAAAATCTTTAGCACAATCCCGGGAAGAAATCCTTGAATGAAAGACTTGACAGATCCTCTGCAACATAATCATGAACTTGATATTTACAAAATATAACTTGATTTTCTTATACATTGTTATGATTTATAGAAGATTTTACTTACTTATTGATAAGAGGTTTCAAAAAGGGAAGTATTTTCCCGATTGATTCAATGTTGGCCAAACTTTGGACAAAGGCAATAGGGAACATGAAACAGAACGTAAGGCCAAAGAAAGCAGCACCCATGATCAATTTCCACACGTTGAGTTCCAAGAAAGGTATTGCTAGGTTGTTCCAGTAAACATCGTGTGGCTCAGGAGCCCAATCTGTGAGCCAGCGAGTTAGGTTCTTTGTTTGTTGTGTTTGAGCGCAAACAGCTGCACCCCATCGTGATCTGAACAAAACAAACACAGCTGGGACCACAGCTTTCGGGTCATCAATGACTCTTTCTCGTTCTGCTACTTCCTAGTTTACAAAATCATTTGATGTAGCAAGTGTTAGATGCGGCGAAATAAGTGGGTTCAAGTAAAAACAGGTAAATTCTTAATGAGGTTCAAGCTCGGTCAAGTCAGGTTTAACTGACCTGCTCACCTGCCATCACCTTTATATCTTCTTTTCATTTTATTCTAATAGTATCTGATATATTGAGAATGATCATGTAAAATAAACTATTGAAATAATAATTAGGTTTCCAAATAAACCGATTCCTAAGGTTGCATGGGATCTTCTTTTTGAATAAGGGTTGCAGGGATCAAATACAGTTTTCACAAGTTTTGACCCAATTGACCCTTCAACATAATATAAAACCCAGGCAGAAAGAACTCTGGTTGCGTTAAACACACAGACTTTTTTGTCCAAGTTTTTTTAATATACCTAACTGATGCAACTTGATGATTGCAAAATCAAGATTATTATATTATACATGTACTAGCTGGGGTTATGTGAATACCAAAAAGGTACATGGGCCTAAGAAGTTCCCATCAATTTACCCTTTTTTTTATATAATATACATGTAAATCTTTGTACAAAAATAATTTAAAAAGGTCGTAAGCATTTGAAATGCCTTTACATGACCTTCAGCACATTTAAAAATGGCATGTTATGGCCCTAAGCCCCTAACCACTTTCGACAAGTTACCTAAGCACCCATCTTGCCGCCCTTAATCAAGACCACCGAGAATGAAGCTTCTTAAGTCTTATTCATCTCATATCAAACAAGGTATTTACCTAGATTAAACAACCCCTAAATCTGGCCTAGTCAGAGTAGTCGGTAAGGTTTAGGACCTATATGATTTGTACCCTATGTGCTACCAGAAAATTAGGGATGACACCCGCCAGTCGAAGTACTAAAATCTGCTTGCTCCATACCAAGATGAGACTCAAATATATAAACAGGTTAAGGGGCTCTTTGGGTATGTGTTCAAAAAGTTATTAATCGAGTATATGACACTCAAAATCACAATCAGATTTTTTTTTATAGGGGTTAGAAGATAGCGTACAAAGGTACTTTGGTCATTTGAAGTTCAGATAGTATGATAAGATGACAATCAGACATTTGATTGTTTGGCAAATTTAAGTATTTAAAAAGTTAAAGAATAAAATAATGACATTATAAAGGATACCTTTTTGTCAGATGGGAGTCAAATCTTTCACATTATGTCATAACTTAGGTAATTAGGTACATATATCTGATCTAATAATTAGTTCAGTTCTGCTCCAGTCAGTATAAAACTGATAATTCTACCAGCAAATAATTAGACAATCCAGAATAAATTATGAAAGTTCTGATCGAGGCTTCAAGTCTTAATAATCAGACAAACAGTTCCAAAACGCAAACCCAAAAGGTTAGTCAATACAATGTGTTGGCCTACAAATTTCCCGTTGCACAAAGAAGGGCCGCTTTGCATAGACGACGTGGAATAGTTGTGCTGCACATACAAGAATCACAAATACAAAAATTACCTGGGGATGGCTTGTGGACAATGGGATCCTAGCATCTCTTACTTCTATCACAACATCCATTAACTTCAGCTGTTCCTTCAGTTCTCTTTCTGTTTTTGCAATATGGCCCAGATACCACTAATGTTCACAAGAAAATGTCAATTTCGACACTAATGATAGTTTTCCAACAGCTTATAGTTTCTAAGGGGGACTCAGACCTTATAAATACCTGAACAGGCCACAACGTCTTTGTCCAGTGGTAAAGATCGGCCTCGAAATCAGTCCAATCATACTCATTTTCAAAAGAGTCAATTACATTACTAGAATTCAAGTCAACATTTCCATAACATAAATAAATAGAATTAAGAAAAACACCACCAAGTGCCATAAATATAGAGTACAAATGCAACTAATAAGTAGTGCCAACTGCCAAATACATAATAATTCAAATAAAAGATACAAAACTAAACATCCATCCATATCCTACAAAAGGATTTCTGATTAGCTTCCTAAATATGTTAAAATTGAACCAAAGCAAGCTAGAGAAAGTCATACCAAAAATGTGACCTCTAATCTTCTTCCTGCTTAATGTCAAGCCCCTTGAGTTTGGATTCCAACTCGTCATCATCATCGTCACCATCCCCATCCTCATCAGCCTCGTTGTCATACTCTTCACCATCAGGGTCATTTTCGTCCAAACTTCCAAGCAGATTAGGCGAATTCTTGAAAATCTCTTTCACATCCTCAACTCCTTCGTCAGATAAGAAGTTACCATCAATATTCAGCAACTTAAATCCTGGTTTACCTACAACTGCCTGGGCCAGGACTCGAGCTCCAGCCCTTCTAATCTGATTGGTGCTCAGGTCAACTTCGGTCAACTGTGGAAAATCCTCCTCAAGAGCATTTGCAATCACTATAGCACCGTCATCTTTCAACTCATTCTCAGATAAAATTATCTTCTTTAGAGTTTCTTTCCTCACAGCTACAAAGGATGCTAATGCAGGCGCTGCTTGAGAAGTAATTTCGTTTCCAGATAGTTCTAGAACTTCTAGGCGAGGGGCAGAAGCTTTGAGAGCCTCTATAAGTGCTAAAGTTCCATCATTTTCCAAATTCAAGTAACCAAGGTAAATTTCAGAGAGATGGGTAAACTCAGAGACAGATTTACTCAAAGCACGGCCAGCCTCAACTCCAAACATATTGTCACGAAGATCTAGCTTTTTCAGATGGGCACACTTAGCAAGTGCTTCAGACAATGCAATTCCCCCTTGAGAGTCAACACGAGTAGACGAACACCTAAAATCCTCTAACAATGGAGATTTTTTCAGAAGCTCAGCAATGGCAATTGCCCCATCATCTCCAGTCATGTTGTTAGCAAAATGAAGAATTTTTAATTTATCTGTGGACGGAAGTAACTCACACAGAGCCTTTGCAGCTTCCTCAGAGATACCGTCATTGATTAGATACAACTCCTCAAGATTACTTTGGGAACTCAAAAGCGCACTAAATGCCCTAACCCCTTTTTCGCCCATAGCATTGTCTGAAAGGTTCAGATACCTCAGTCCAAAACCTTCAAGAGCTGACGAGAACATATTCATTACTTCAAGGGCCTCTTCCTCGGGCCTTCCAGCAACAATATCTGATAGGTCAACATCAGTCAACCGACCACCCTTGAGAGAGGACAAAATGGGGCCAGCTATACGGGCTGCATTCAACCCGAAACTTCGGTTGCTAAAACATATCTTGGTATACTTGTTTCCAGACTCTTGCAGCAGTGGTTTTAGCAGTTCCTTAGCCTCTTCATCCTCAATGAAAGATCGCACTCCTCGGGAAATGTCAAATAAAGATTTTTCGTCTTTTTCTTTAGGGCCTCTCTTGACAGCTTCCACCATTAGTGTACTCGATTCTTTTGCATACAACTGCACAGCAGAACCACCATCACCATCTGGCTCCTTTTCAAAGTGTTGGTTTGCAATAGCATAGGCTTTAGACTCAATTTGCTTAGCGTCTTCGACTGCTTCTTCTTTGCTTAAAAGACCATACTTTCTTGATAAAATTGATGGAGTTGTGAGATTCTTTATTATGCGCTCCACAAGCACTTGTCTTGTATTTTGGCTAGGAGGCCAAAGCTTGATTGAGTACAAGCGGTGTTGGACAGCAGAATCCATATCAAATATCCTGCACCAAACCAATGTACTTTTCAGCGATATTAAAAACAAGCAAAACAAATACCTTACCATTAACAAAAATTAAAGGTATAAGAGGAGGGATACTTACTTGATTTGGGATAAGAGGAGATGAAGAAATCTAGCCCTTATGCCCGGAGATGAAGAAATCCAGATGTATAAGAGGAGGGATACTTACTTGATTTGACAGATTTGTGGGAGGAAGCACAAAAACCCTAATATATAAAGGGAAATGATAGAAAGAAAAAAAAAAAAACAGGCGGTTTTTGTTTTGTTGTGTAGTACTGCCAAAAAAAAAGAGACGCGCTTTCTTTTCGTAGGGTACTGCGAATAATAAATGGGCTGTGAGTGTAATTTTATTTGATTAAGCCCATGAAATAAGAATGTAGACCAATTAAAATTTATACTTTAGCCCATTATCTTTAGTAAATATATCAATAATACCTTAACATTAACAAAAATTAAAGGTAATATTAATGTTTTTAAATAATTATATATAAGTTTGAACTTTTGTACATATAAATTCATAAATTAGTATTTTCTTTTTTATTATAAAATATTAGATAAATTTTTTATTATCGCCTCGACCTTACGCCTCTTGAGCCGAAGGAAAAACCCCTCGAGACTCGTTTCCGTACATTTAAACCTTGTTCCACACCGACTTTCCCTATGGTATGTAACTTATAGATTATAAAACGAACTTATAGATTATAAAAACTGCTTGTAACAATAAAATGAACTAAATCAAATCCAATGATAGTATTATTTCATTTTTTATGAACTAAACTTATCATCTTATCCTAAACCTAAACAATAAATCAAAAACGAGATGTAGTTTATATATAACACAGATATATATATATATACACATAAACAATTAAAAAAAACCTTAGATTTACAATAACTGAAGAAACAATTTTAAAAAATGAAATAAATAATAAGAACAATAATAATAATAGTAATAATAATAATAATAGGGGATTTGATGAGAGTTACCGGCAGTTGAGATGACGAAAAGAGATTCGATTGAAAAATAGATTACAGTTTTCCAGCGGAACAAGAAATGAGAGGGGGGTGGGGGGGGGGGGGGGGGAGTTATGAGTAGGGGTTATGTGTGTGGGGGCGAGAATGAATGTGCTTTATATTTATATTTTTTTCTCCCTCTTGTTTTCAAGTTGAAAAAATTGAAAATTGAAACCAAATATTCATTTCCCCCCCCCTTTTCTTACAAAAATAAAAATATAATTATACGAGTAACAAGATAAATAATGTACTCGTATATGGGTAATTAGGTAAACCGTAAACATACATAATCAATGTAAACTATACGTACATGTTATAGAATAATAGGTTTTATTAATTAAGGTATGTAACATATATAAGAATAATTTTAACAAGATACAAATGAATATATGACATACTTACATAGCATATAATAACTTTATTAATATAGAAAAACACATCTTAATAAAAGTTAAACTTACACACCAGTAGTCCCTAAAACTAGCTTTCCACACCGACATTCCCTATGGTATGTAACTTTGCATGTTCCATACCTCTCTTATTATAACGAAGTGTTACAACTAAAAAGACAACGACAAAAAAGGTGACAAACGTAAATGACAGTACGTAAAATATTTAAAAAATAGAGTCGGACGGTGTAATTTAGTACAAACCACAAAGACCATATGTGCAATTAACTAAACTAATAGCAACAAAAGAAAAGAAAAAAGTTAGGTAACATTCATAATATATTGAATTCACAACATCCATCTAATGTACTAGCATTAAAAATTACATACAAAATATCCTTAAGATTTTGTAGCCCTGCAACAATTAATATTTAATACAATTAATATGAAGAGTAAAATGTAGTTATTAAAGTTAAAAAACCCTAAATTAGATAGTCAATATATGAATAAATATATAACTACTATCAGTAAAAAAAAATTAAACTGCTAAAATTTACAAAACCTATATTGTAAAATGAAAAATAAATGGATTATATATATATATGTATATAAAAGGAACTTATAGATTATAAAAATTGCTTGTAACAGTAAAATGAACTAAATCAATTCCAATAATAGTATTATTTCATTTTTTTTTATGAACTAAACTTATCATCCTATCCTAAATCTAAACAATAAATCAAAAACGAGATGTAGTTTATATATAACATAGATATCTATATATCTATTAAAAGAGTAGTTATCCTAACATTTTAAAACATCTTTCAATTTAAAACTATTTTTAAAAATTGACACATAAGCTTTTATCCCATGTGTCATTTTTATAAATTTTTATAATATTTATCTTATTTAAACATATTTAATGAATTCCAAAAATTCTATATATGGCAAAGATATTTTAATAAATTCTCATCAAATATAAATATTAATATTAATAAACTATTTTGGGGTTTATGAATTTTTTATGGTCATCGTTTGATTTTGACAAAAAAAAATATTATTTAGATTTTTACATGTATAGTCAACTTAATCGTTTGATTCTAGAGGACTTAGAACACGTTTTGGAAGAATTTGGATTCCACATTCCAAAGAACTCAAGAAGTTGTTATTAGATGAGGCACATAAATCAAGATACTCGATTCACCCTGGAGCCACTAAGATGTATCACGACCTTAAAACAGATTACTGGTGGCCAGGTATGAAAAGAGAGATAGTTAAATATGTAGAACAATGCCTTACATGTCTACAAGTGAAAGCTGAACATCAGCAGCCTTACGGAAAATTGCAACCTTTGCCCCTTCCTGAATGGAAATGGGAATGAATAACAATGGATTTGATTACCAAATTGCCTAAAACACCTCGACAACATGATGCAATTTGGGTAATCGTAGATCGTTTGACAAAAAGTGCTATCTTTTTACCAATCAAAGAAGCTTCATCTTTAGAGGTTTTAGCAAATCTGTATTTACATGAAGTGGTAGCACGTCATGGAGTCCCGGTATCTATTGTTTCGGATAGAGATAGCCGATTTACTTCAAGATTTTGGAAGAAGTTCCAGGAAGAGATGGGTACTCGTATTAATTTGAGTACAGCATATCACCCTCAAACCGACGGACAAAGTGAAAGGACGATCCAGACGTTAGAAGATATGCTTAGATCTTGTGCCATAGATTTTGGAGGTAGCTGGGATACGCATTTACCATTAGCAGAATTTTCATACAATAATAGCTACCATGCTAGCATCAAAATGCCACCGTATGAGATGGTATATGGGAGAAAGTGTCGAACTCCTATCTGTTGGGGGGAAGTTGGACAAAGAGAGTTGGGTAGTACTGAAGTTGTCCAGAAAACAACAGAAAAGATCAATCAGGTACGTGAAAGACTTAAAACGGCTCAAGATCGACAAAAGTCCTATGCTGATAAAAGAATACGTCCAATAGAATTTAGAGAAGGAGATAACGTGATGTTGAAAGTATCTCCGTGGAAGGGAATTATTCGTTTTAGAAAACGGGAAAACTTGGTCCACGATATATTGGTCCCTTCAAGATATTGGCAAGAGTTGGCAAGGTGGCCTATAGATTGGAACTACCTGATGAATTGAGTAGTATTCACAATACCTTCCATGTATCGCATTTAAGAAAATGCTTGGTTGATGAAGCTGCGTACGTGCCACTAGAAGAAATTGTCATTGACAATAAACTTAACTACGTGGAAGAACCAGTTAAGATCCTTGATCTTAAAGTAAAGAAACTTAGAAACAAAGAAGTTAGATTGCTTAAAGTGCAATGGAAACATAGAAAGGGATCTGAGTTCACATGGGAGCCTGAAGATGAAATGATTAAATATTACCCGGGAGTGTATCAAGAATGGTTTGTGAGGACACAAATAGAACAAGTGGGGGAGAGTTGTAACACCCCGTAAATTAAGGTAATTTAAATAGGTATTTTTTTTATCTATATAAACTAAAAAAATAAACAATATGATATATAAGTTATATCTAGTATATCTAGTGTATGTGTAAAGTATCCATCGACTAGTTAGTGCCTTTATCGTACACAGTAACTTAACTTAGGGACTAATGTGTCATATATGTAAAGTTCATTTTATTAAATGTAGATAAACTAAATAGATATATATGTAGAAATATAAAAGAAACAGTGAAAGAAGAAAGGGAAGCTAACATAACACTCTCGAGCTCTGCTACAATACGTGCATCTAGTGTCCCTCGTGAGTTAAAGATGGTGTGGTAATCTTGTACCACCATGTTTTAGTTAAAAAGAGAAAGATATGTTTTATGAGATTTGATTATACAAGTTTTGCTTCATATAATTTATTAGTGATTTAGTAACAAGCTGATTGGAATTGATGTAGCAGATACATGGATTTTTACTTAAACAAAAGAAGTAATTTTTATAGTGAATAAAATCATGTAGACAAGGTGTTTGATGTAATTCCTCAAAGAAAACTCGATTTTCAGAGAAGGGTCATATTAGCTAAAGGATAATTTGTAGTTATAAGCTGATGGAAAACAACCCAAAAAGAATAGATAGTTGCATTTTAACCTTTAAGTGATACGTGTATTATGCTTTGTGTATAGGTGATACAAGAGATCAACCAAGTTTTACTTAATAGCTAACGGTGATCATAAGGTGAGTAACGGATATAATAGAATGGTAGGTAATATCCGGAATGCATCTAGATATGTATGAAGGTATGTACCTATCACATTATCAGAAGGTTACTTTATACGAGATTGATCTAGATATCTCTCGTATGAGTATGCCATTTATTTCATGAATGTTGAATGCATAGAATGATTAGAAAAGGAATTCCTTACATATTAGAATGTGACTCTGAATTTGTTTCAGATCACAACAGAAAGATTTATAGATTATGCATTCTTTACATGCTAAAACCCGTTTACTCACTAAGTATTTATACTTACCGTTATATATTATGTTTTTTTTCTTTTAGGTGAGACAAGTGGAGCCCGAAAAGATCCAGGGAAGTGTATAGCTTAGCACTAGCGGTGTTGCTCGTTGGATGGTAACGAGTATCTCTTATGCCTTCCTTTGATACTAGTTACGCCCTTTTTGTGCAACTTATAAAGTTGCAGTTTAAACCAATTTGTAAACCAACTGTTGAAACATATTATGGTAACTATATAAGATCATATTGTAAGTAACTAAATATGTAGTTTATATCAGCGGTAGTCTCGTTATACAGATCCTGGTCATGATCCCGAGCACCTAAAAAGGGTCATGTAAGTGTCTTGAAACTTACTAGTCGTTTTGCATGTAAATAGCCAGGCTAATGTATTTATATCCATACCAGTTTGTATAGGGGGTTTTGCGAGCAGGTCCTAGTAAAACATGTACAGTCGTTTTGAAACTAGCAAGAAAGTAGCGTTTGTATCAGCTTGCATTCAGGCCCTGTTCCATCTTTCCAGTACCTAAAACTGTCATGTATATGTGTCGTAAACCCTTAGTCATTTTGTATGTAATAGTCTTTTGAAAGTAGTAATGAATGAATGCTTTGGACAAAACTAAAAGTCGAGTGGTAGTTGTAAGGTAATTTTCTAGCAGCTGCTCCTGGTAATCTATGCTTTTCAAAGAAACTCCCATCAGCATGGTACATTCACTGTTTGTACAGGATAACCTAGTCATTGTTGGTCTTTTTAGTTACTTTTGCAAGAAAAAGGAAACTTCTATCCTTACCTGATGGTTTATATATATTAATCGTTTTTATGTCAAAGTGTATCAGGTGGTAGTTCTTAGAAATTGGATAGAAAAATCTTTTCATGGAGTCTACTTCATAATACGACTTTGCTTCTAGTCAAAAGACTTGGGTTGTTACTAGTATGCTATTTTAAAGATTCAATTCTACCAGTTTAACTACTTATTGGAGCTAAATATTGCTGGTCTTTTGATGCTCTCACAAAGAAACCCAGCTGATGGTTTTGTTAAAATTACGTCTTAGCTTCTGGTCTTTGAACAAGAGTCAGGTTTATTAGCAAGTCTCATATAGTATCAATCAGGGACTTATGTTAAAAACTACCTGATGGTCTATGGACCAACTGTTCGTTACCAAAGTTATTCAGGTGGTAGTCGTCTTTCAATAATTGATGTAAAATCTGTTCATTGAGTTTACATAGTAACTACACTCGGCCCTTGGTCATAACTCTTGAGTCATTAGTTTCAGTCTTGTGTTTAACACTTCATATTATATGATGTAAAGATCACATGTTTGGATATTGGAAAGGTATACGTGTCAAGTAACAAGTGATAAAGCCAGGTTCTATTTTGAGGTTATACAATGATTGGTAATAGTTACGACAGAAAAATAAATGTTTCTTTTAAATAAATAAAAAAAAATGTTACGCGCGTTTCATGAAACCTAAAGAAGAATTTGTTTTTGAGATCACAGCCGGTTGGATTAAGAGCAAAGAAAAGTGTTTCTCATTATTAAAATCTCTCTCTCTCTCTCAAAATAAACAGGTCAAACCAAAAATAACCGGGGTGCTTCATCCAAATTAACTTTGTTCACTTTTACTTGAGTTAAATATATGTTAACATTGCTTAATCACTATTTACATCCAACTACAATAGTAAAGAAGTTGATAATAATAATGATAATAATTTGTTGATGATCTTAGCCTCTCAGGTGTCGATTGATCTTGAATGAATCGCCGATCCATTGTTGCGTTGAAGGTTGGCTTTCTTTTATTTGGCTTACTCTTTGTATTCTGTAGTATATCAATTTTATTGTACTGCCCTGAACGTTATCATGTTGTATAGGAAAAATTTTCAACCCACCAACCTAAGTTTTTTAAGGTTGGTTTCAGCTTTGTCAAGTCGTCCCACCAACCCGAAAAATATAATTAACACCGACCCATCTTTCCCACTTGACCAAAATAAACCCATATGACCTGCCAAGTACCAACCTACGTGACCCAAAAACAACCCATTATAGTTAACTTGATTCACTGAGGTCGGGTCCGGGTTGAAATTTCTAACCAGAATTTATAATGGGTCAGGCTAGGGTCACAGATTTTCAGCCCGCCAACCCGCTTACCTGACGCAGGTGGACTAGATTGACAACCCAACTTGACTACACACGGGCACACAACTCAGTGTAGAAGTTCAACCTTACATAAAATGACCTTGATAAATGAAAACAAAACATGTAGATCTCGTGGATTAAAAATCAATGCTATTAATATTTTCTGGTCACTCCAATTGTCAAATAAGTATTACAACTTATTAGGCGTCTGCTTATAGAAGCGTCTTTCATGCATCCAAACCAACTAGGACTCCAAACGTTATAGGCAGGGAGCGTCCAAACCACTGCGTCCTCCAATTCAGTCCTCCTGTGGACTCCTCAAGACGCACTAATGTGGGGTACATGTGGTGTAAGTGTGAGGTAGGAGAGAACTAATGTGGGGTAGCATGTGGGGTATTATGTGGGGTAGAAGCTTGTCTTATAGGCAGGGAGAGTCCTAGGGGGAGTCCTGCTAACGTGGCAGTGAGGAAGCTGGAGGATTCTTCTCCTTATAAGCAGAGGCCTTAGAGTACTAAAACATGTTGCGCCTGTTTTGGCTACGGCAGAAAAGTTGGTTTCATATATCTAGACCAAGCTTCTTGAAGCGAGTATAACTCTAACATAGCCTCTTACCCTCCTAGTAATGTGCTTATATAAACATAATAAGTAGAAAGAATGCTTGAATCAGCACTGCGAAGAAGTAATATCGAAATGGAATCTAGCCCCAAAAATGCACTTGTTTTAAGGTAAATAGATAATATATACTACTGTATATATCTTAAGAACTCTCATGGATGGAGTATAAACCTAAAATAACCTTATTTATCTCATAATCTTGAATCTTGATTCACTCTGAAGCACCATTCCCAATTCATCTTGTATTTTTAAGATTTTTTTTTTAAAATTTATGGATATCCATCAATGTGAGTGGTGATAGTAGAACTTTGAGTTAAGCTTCACTTATCTGAATTGTAGTTCTAGAATGCAAATGGTGTGCAAAGTGAAGTTGTTTTAAAAACTTACGGTGCAATAGTTTCCTATTGTCTTAAATATGTATTGTGATTGGAGTGGGCATGTATTATTTATGAAACAAACATCGTGAATGTGGAATTATACCATCTTTTAATCAATGACAATCACTTGGAAACATTTGTGCCTTCATGGGCCCTCACCTAGACAATGCTTAAAATACGCATTGAGATATCTTGTGTTCTATAGAATGTAAACCAACCTGTTTTGAAACAAAATAGTATGCACACAACAAGTTAGAATCGGTATCTTAGGAAGTCATAAACTCATAATTTATGAAACTAAATAAAGGACAAAGAAATGTTGGTGAGTTGACCAATCTGTTTTAAAATGCCCTAAACAGTTACTCATTTCACCTGTTACCCAGCCCGTACGACCATCTTATTTTGTTCCGTATGATCTTCTGCATGATTTGAACTTATGACTTATGAGCCTATGGAAATAGTTACTGAATGCACTACTCTTGAGTTCACCTGAACAAATAAAACTGTAATGAGTAACCTGTTGCAAACTCTAGCAAAGTTTCTCAGCAGAAAAGTACCTTCAGTTAATAGCATATGAATGATGGTGATGAATGTTTGGGTAATTTGGGCAAAGATAATGAAAAAAAAAAAAAAGAGGGGGGCCCGGGGAAGGGGGTATCGTCTCAGTATATTGGATTTCCAATCAGCTTTATTGTGTAATATATCTTGTTCGTTAGCTAATCATGACTTCGAATCTATAAGGTATACTGCATTTTCTGAGCTAGTGCCATTACCTGGCTGTGGGCACAACTCCATTGTTGAAGGTCGATAACATTTGCCAAGAAAAAATTACCAGTAATCTTACAATAGATATTTCCATTACATTCTCTGGCCCTTTTGCTACTTTCACGTCCACTGCATCTGCAACTTTGAAGTCCGAAGTCCCTAAAGAGTATAGGTATGCTGTTCTTTTTCTTGTACGTTTCAGATTGAAATTGTTAGATTTATTTATTTACTTTTAAGTATTGTGTTGCTATTAGAGGTGGCAAAATGGGCAGCTTAGATAATGGGTAAAGATGGCTTGGTTCAAATTGCTCTGGGTTGGGTTTAGTTCATTTTAATATTTCATAAATACCATTATAAGGAAATGTTGGCTGGTTAACCAACCTGTTTGAAATGCCCTAAGCAGTTGCTCATTTTTACCTGTTACCCGACCTGAACGACCAGCTTATTTTGCCCCGTATGGTCTTCTGCATGATTTGAACTTATGACTTATGAGGCTATGTATATAGTTACTGAATGCACTTCTCGTTGAATTCACCTGAACAATAAAACTATAATTACCCAAAGGTGTATTAAAATAAAAATGTGTCAAACCGGATGAATGGGTCAAAGTATATAAAAGTCCTCCAAAGGTGTGATAGAATATATAAGTTCCGCATTTTGTTTTGTTAAGATAAGTTTGATGATAGTAGTTTTCAGTTTTAACACAATAAGTATCGGGAGGGGGTTCCCTAAAGTTATCCCAACTTGACTACCTAAAGTTATCCCAACTTGACTAGTCAAGTTGGGAAGATCTTGACCCTTAGATGAAAATCAAGGGTCAAGATTTAATACTTTAATTTAAATCTTGACCCTTGATTTCCATCCAAGAGTCAAGATTATCCCAACTTGACTAGTGAAGTTGGGATAACTTTAGGGAATCTTTTCCCCTTTTTTATTGAGTTTCATAGATACTTATGGGAAAAGATTCCCTAAAGTTATCCCAACTTGACTAGTCAAGTTGGGATAATCTTAACTCTTGGATGGAAATCAAGGGTCAAGATTTAAAGATAAGTAAAAGAGAAGTGTTCGAATGTTTGATTGTCTGTCCAGCAAATTGGCAAGCCTATTTCAACGCGTACTAAAAATTACCAGTTTTGATCTATCACCCTACTGCCCATTTTCTTAAATCTGCCAATCCACCTTTAGCCACACATACAATCTTTTATGGTCGTTACTCTGAAAGAGGCAAATTTTGACTTTTAGCTCAAACTTACCTTGGGTTCAGAACAAAACTGTTGCTAGATTTAGTTAAACACACCAATTGTTATCTACATGCAGTACTCCCATTGTATAGATTTAGACACAAGTCATTTAAGTATAGTTTTATCAAAATTTTCAAATGTTAATTCTATAGTTGTATATAGGTAGATTTGAACATGTTTTCTACATTAGGATCTTTTTTAACTGAAAAGTGGATTTGCAATCCCTCTTTGTTGAACGGAGTTTCTGATTGAATCCAATCTGTAAGGTCTTATTTAACTGGAAAATAGATTTGCAATTAGGCATACCTAATGCCCTCTTGTGGAACGGGGTTTCTGATTGAATCCAATCTGTAATATTATATTCTATATACTGGTATTATAGTAATCGTATATGTTCATAATAATTTGTTAATTAACACGTAAATAAGATGGTACGGCGTAACCAAGTTAGGTATATTATGCACTAAATTGATTATTAGTTACTGAAAAGTTGAAATGGATAAATTTGGTGAGATCAGATTGACACGTGGCATTAAAAAACAGTCATGCATGTCTCTTCAGAATTCTTCTATCCTGTTTTCGTTATGTGTATATATATATGTTTTGATTTATATGTGTATCTGTGTGTGTGTGCGTGTGCTAATCAAGTAATTGTTTGCTGCTAGTCCTCTTTGTCTGCCTTCCAAAGATGTCTTGCATTGGGATTGTTGCTCGGAAAGATGGATATAGCTTTTACTGTTGTCAACTTCTTTGTATTGGAAGAGGACATGTTACGCTTGTACTATAGGAAATTAGACAAGAAATTCCAATATGGGAGGAGGGAGTTTGCTGAACTTGTTGCTATTGTCAATGCTAATGACAACAGCCACATGGTAGGCATGGATATAGGCGAATCTTCTATTTGTGACATTCTGTCCAAGTTATTATTAAAAAAGAATATCCGTTACCTCAGAAAGAAGGATGAGAGAAAAGCAAACAAGAATGTTAATGTGAAACAAGAGCTTGAACCGTCTCGAAATGAGAAGAACAAAGCTGCTGCAGAATATGGTAAACAGTTGCCCTCTTCTCAACTTATTTGCAAGAAGGTATCTGGGTCTGTACCAAACAAGAATAGCCGTTGCCCCGTGAAGGAACTTAAGAATGTCGAGTCTCAAAAAGAATGAAGCAGCTGGCTTCAGAATAATCAAGCTGCTACCCCTTTTGATAGTGGAGATAATGAAATGGTGAAGTTGGAAGCTGTGTTGCTTAATTGTTGCTGTATTCAATCTGTTATCCTCATACTAGTATCTCCCTTATCCTAACCTTTTAGTCCCCCGCTAATCTATTCTTATTTCATTAGCAGTAGGCTGGGAATTAAACTTTTACTAGCCTCATTTTGATGTTTGAAAATAAAAATCTTGAAAGTCTGATACAGTAAAACATCCTAGAAGGCCTCAATTCAAAACATTAAAGGTCGGCGAACAACAAGTGTTTTTGATCTTGTTTATGTCACAGCTTGTATTTGAAAGAGGATTGCATATGCCGTAGATTGTTAGTGTTCTTTTAGCTTCTGTTGAATTATCAATTTCTGGTTCATATTGGTCATGTATTTTTAATGTTAATTATTGATTTCACACTGGCAAAATGGGATCCATGTCACCACTAGAAAATGCACATAATCTGATTGAAGTCAGGAGAAAAGAACAGGCCCCTTGAGGAAACCGGAGAATGCATTACTGTCCGATATGTTCTCCGTGAAAATGTAGTATGAAAAAACCTATATCTGTAATTAATATCTAATCTTGATCAAGAATGTTTGGGAAGGGAAGGGAAGGGAAGGTAGAGGATATTGGAAATGAAGAAGTCAAGGAAATAAGAGAAACTAGATTGCTTACCAAAGGTTTCCAAAACGGTAGATGATAACAAAAAAGGTTAGTTAAAGTCACATTGTATTTACTTTACCTACAAAAAACCAGTAATGAGCTACAACAGCTCCCTGCATAGATCTCCCAAATAACTTTTTAGCTGAAAGAAACCTGGAAATGGAAAATTAACTTGATAGATGTATTTTCCATAATCCATACTTGATAGAACGACCCATAGCAAGGAAAAGACATTCTACATATCATATATATTTAATTGCATAAGAGTTGAAAAAATAAAATAAAAAAGCATGTACGTTTAGACAAAAGAAGAAGATTCATCCATAAAGACTACTTTACCTTCATAGTTAGTGCACATTAGTTTTCAGATCAAGACTCCAATACCTACTCAACATAATTAAGCATAGAAAATGGAACTACAACAAGATTTAAGAACCCTATTTCAAAGAGGAGTCAAAAACCAACTGGGTTGGATTAGTGGTTAGAGCTCATGCCTCTGAAAACAGAGGTCATGGGTTCGATCCTTGTGCCTAGCAAGGCTGGAGGTCTTTTTCTACCTATGGTAGAACCTGGAAGCAGCCTCTCTACCTTTGGTAGGGGTAAGGCTGTCTACATATCAACCTCCCCATACACCGTCGAAGATGGTATTGGGACCCAAAACTCGTGGAAGACGGCATTGGGAGTTACTTTATTTCAAAGAGGAGTCAAACATTAATATTGGGGAAATGTTAGGTAAAGTATGTCGTATCTATCTTAGGTAAAGCAGGGGTGATTATGTAAAATTCAGGGAGAGTTTATGTAAAATTCAGGGGTTATGTATGTTTATTAAATTCAAAGGTTTAATATGTAACTTTTTTTAATGTGGCAGTACCTAAGCTTAGGTAAAGTCTGCAGTACGGATCATTTTCCCATTGATATTACTACCATTTTCCTATTTTCGAAGCAATCGTTGCAAACCCCACTCTAGGAACAAAACTAATTGGATGAAAACTAGTAATATCGTAATAGGGTTCCACATATGACAGTTCCTTACCCTTTTTAGCAAGCTTCGTTAATTTATCTAGTATTTCCGGCGGATGTTTCTCCCCCCGAATTACTACCGATTGTTGTGTGGTGTAGGTTTACGGTGGATGATAAGTGTCGGATTCACAGAATTTGGCGGGAGTATACTTGGTTTTGGCGGGAGTGATATTGGGCATTTTTTTTTGTTTTTCCATAAAACAACATACTCGATCCGTATATAGGTTACAAATATATGAAATTGTGAATGGTAAAACTAGCAACGGTATTACTGTATGTCACTAGGTCATTGTCATATTATTTTATTGGTTTACTTTAATTTTATTTATATTCTACCTATTTGATTATCAATTAACTAGTTATTTAGAAATACTTTTCCTTGATGATAACTATAATATTTGTATAACTTCAACTTCATGGATTTTCTTATTAACGTCATATTTTGGTGGCAAGTTTGTATTTTTTTTTTTTTTTGGTTATTGGTATTTTATGCAAGTTTTGATTAGCTTACCAGTTACCACTAATAACCCCAATGATACATGCATGGATAAAAATTACAGGAACCCCAATGATACATGCATGGATAAAAATTACAGGTTTAAAACTTGACAAAAATAATGAAAAAATTATATCATGTAATACATGTGTAATGATGATTTATTGGGCATGAGTTATATGCACTGCAGTTTTGAGTAACAATATGATACATGGAAACATTAGGTTCTCACTCATTTACATTTTATTCAACTTTCATAAGCTATTTTTCATTGATATTACAGTATATCATCAATTTTTAACCGTACACTATCAAATATCAAATATACTTAAAGAGATCATATTATCCATATTGAGTGATTTAAGACTAGAAAATAATGATGCATGAGATACCTCTCATTTCGGACGAATGACACTTTTATCCAATATTGTGGTGTTTTTAAACAAATTAGGCCAAGCAATTAGTCAATGACATAACTTCATTTAATTTAACGTTTCATTTGATTTAACTAAAAGTTAAATCATTCAAAATTTGTTGGATAAGAACTTTAAAGTTCAATTTAACTGTATAGAGAAATTTTGATGATCTTTTAATTTTGATTAAAATTAAAAGTCAAAATTTAAGTTTGATTTTTTAATCTTAATAACTGATTTTAATCCAAAGTGACTTTATAGGTAAAATAAGGATCCTTCAAAGTTATACCAACTTTATAGGTAAAGTTCAAAAGATCTCACCATTTGATTAAAATCAAAGTTGAAAATTCAAACTTGATTTTCGATCATTGATTTCAATCTAATAGTTAAGGGTGCGTTTAGTTCAAGAAAACTTTTCTGTTTTCCATGTTCATTTTCCAAGAAAACATGGAAAACAGGAAGCGCGTTCAAGTTATATTTTTTTAGAAAAGTTTTTCATGGAAACAGAAAACACTGTTTTCCACTTTCCTTTGGAAAACTTGAAAACACTTTTTTATTGTTTTTCCATTTCCTTTTCTATCTTCTAAATTTTGAAAACCTCACATTGTTTTTCATTTTTTGGTTTTGAACACATTTTCAAAATTTTTATTTATTTTTTAAAGATGGAAAACTCCTTTCCTTTTTCTAGAAAATTAAAAATGGAAAACTAGAAAAAAATTTCCGCAACTAACCACGCCCTAAGGATTTTCCAACTTCATCGCTAAAGTTGATTCAAACTTTAAAGGATCCTTATCTTTATAGGTAAACTAGGAGCAACTTTCATATCCCTATTCGAGTTTTTCTAATATGTATCTGAAGGGCACACATAAGAGTATAGAGGTGCAAGAAAAAACCGATTAACCAAACCGAATCAATTTGTAACCGAAATCGATTAGCAACCGGAATAGTAAAAACCAATTATAGGTCACCAGAAACTGTCGGTTACTAACCGATTACGCTTTTCAAAACCAAAACCCATTATTAACCGGTTAACCTATAACCGGTTAATTATTCCAGATAATAACCGGTAAACCAATGCCAACTTTGTCTATAAATAGAGGTCTTTGCACAACAAGAATATAACTTTGCAATATTCAAACTTCTGCAATGTTCTTGGTGAACTTGTGCAATATTCTCTCAATCGTAAAAAGGAACACTTCACGACTTTAAGTGTTTCGATTGTGAAAGAGAATTTCCAACTATAGATCAATTGTATTTCATAGGTTGTTAGGATATTTACATTTATATATTATCTTGGTTCAGCAACAATCTTGTATTTTATTTAACATCAATAAATAAAATACATTTGATCGAAAATTACAACTTGGTCTCACCATATTCACTTTATTGTATCTACTTATTGCATTGTCATTACTTATTGTCACCATTTAAGTAATTTAACCAAGGACTTGATATACATTCACTGTAACTGGTCGTCTCTAGTTCACTGTTTATATTGCAAAGAATTCTCACCAATGACATAGAGGTGTCTTTAGTTAGTACCATTTCGTGAAGAAGTTATGCTAAGAACTCTAACACATGGTCATTTGCTCCACGTCGACCTCCAATTCTTCATGTTCCGCTCGCGAGTCTTCGTGCAAATGTCTTGTGGCTTCATAGGCTTCCTCCTTGAGTCACTTGATGTCAATTACCTCTTTTCGCATCTTTCGTGAAACTGCATAATCATACGATTCATTACATACCAATAGTTCCGGAATAATAACTCATTTAGACATAGAAATAAAGCCTTTCAATATGGGTTTTTATGACAAAATGGACGCTCATCACTTATACACCGTCCTCTCGAGCGTCCCAAAGAGGCAAGACGCGGACGACTAATAGGCTGAAAATGCTCTGTGTGGGTCTACATTTGTAACTGTTCGAAACTTTTGTTTTTGTTTTTTTTAATCCCCAACGTTAACTTTACATTTTTCCAATATAAACACTAACAATTTTTCATTTTTAACACAACCAATTCAAATCATTGAACAATTTCTTTCAACTCATTTTTATCCTTCTAAAACCATTCAATTTTAAAATGGCGAGACAAGTGTAGACTGAATCCGAAGATCTTTTGTTATGCAAGTGTTGGATACAAGTTTATGAAATGGTTAACCCAGCACCCCAAAAATCTACCTGGACCAACATATATGAAAGCTTCAACGAATGCACCACTGAAGGTCCACAGAGCATATCTCAAATACTAGGTCACTTCAATAAGATTCGCAATGAATGTAAGCAGTTTCAGGCAATTTATACGAGGTTGAATGCCCAAATTCATTCTGATGAGTTGCTCTATGCAACAGCCCACCAGGAGTACCGCGAGAATTATGGAAGGGACTTCAGATACGAGCATTGTTTTAGGGAGCTTATCACGGTTCCCCACTTTCGTTTTCATTAAGTCTGTTTTATGTATTTTATTTAAGACTGTTTTATGTATTTTATTTAAGACTGTTTTATGTATTTTTATTTAAGTGTGTTTTATGTATTTTATTTAACTTTGTTTTATATAATGTCTACTTTGTATTTTAATAAAAATAGACTTTTAATCATAATTTAAATACACTACAAACTTATTAAAGATAAACATACAACATAATAATTCATAGAACACATTATTAAAAAAACAAATTTATTTCTTAATCTCATAAACTGCTCTGGCATTCATGATGAACTCATTGAATGTGTACATCGCATTAGCAAGTTATTGTTATCATTGTTGTTCTTATTATTTATTATTGTTCTTATTATTTATTTTATTTTTTTAAATTGTTTCTTCAGTTATTGTAAATCTATCTAGGTTTTTTTTATATTGTTTATGTGTGTGTGTATATATATATCTGTGTTATATGTAAACTACATCTCGTTTTTGATTTATTGTTTAGATTTAGGATAAGATGATAAGTTTAGTTCATAAAATAAATGAAATAATACTATTATTGGATTTGATTTAGTTGATTTTACTATTACAAGTAGATTTTATAATCTATAAGATCGTTTCATATACATATATATAGTCCATTTATTTAAAACATTTTACAATATTGGTTTTGTAAATTTTAGCAGTTTAAATTTTTTTACTGATAGTAGTTATATATTTAATTATATATTGACTATCTAATTTAGGGTTTTTTAACTTTCAATTCTAATTACATTTTACTCTTCATATTAATTGTATTAAATATTAATTGTTGTAGGGCTGCAAAATCTTAAAGATATTTTGTATGCAATTTTTTATGCTAGTAATTAGATAGATGTTGTGAATTCAATGTATTATGAATGTTACCTAACTTTTTTCTTTTATTATGTTGTTATTAGTTTAGTTAATTGCACATATGGTCTTTTCGGTTTGTACTAAATTACACCGTCCGACTCTAGAAAAAGAAAGTGCGTCTCTTTTTTTTGTGGCACATATGGGGTAAATCAAATAAAATTACACTCACAACCCATTTATTATTTTCTTTTCTTCTGTTGCTATTAGTTTAGTTAATTGCACTAAATCAAAATAAAATTATGTTTTCATTCTTTCTATCATTTTATTAGGCTATGTTCTCGAGTTTATTTTTAAAGGAAAGGGGAAGAAGTGAAATGAAATGAAAAAAAAAAAAAGAAAAAGAAAAAGAAATAAAAAATATTATATATTTTGTGTTCTTGAGTTTTATAGTAATGAAAGGAAGAGAAGTGACAATATA
Organism: Erigeron canadensis; assembly: GCF_010389155.1. Classification (NCBI taxonomy): domain Eukaryota; kingdom Viridiplantae; phylum Streptophyta; class Magnoliopsida; order Asterales; family Asteraceae; genus Erigeron; species Erigeron canadensis. Next base: position 12,741,062 of record NC_057767.1, on the reverse strand, counting down.
TCATTTTTATGTTTTTGAGTCGAAAAGAAATGAAATGAAAAATAATAATTTGACAATTATACCCTTTTAAACAAAAATATTGACAAATAAACTTTTCAATAATCGCAATGCACCAATTGTACTTAGCAGGTAGCATCAATGCATTTTCATGGGACGAATTCAATAAGCTTGGTGTCAATATTTTAAGACTAGATCTGATCGCCTAACATCTTTTTATTTTTTTTCAAAGACATGAGACTATGATGTATTTAAGTTATACAAGCATACGTAATAAATTAACAAATAAAATTCCTAATATAGCTATATTTTTTTCTTCTTTTTTTGTCAAATAATCATGTTGATGGATAAAGACATAAAGTAAACTAAAAAGTGCAAGAAAAACCCAAAACAATCACATTGTGAAATCAAGAAAAACACAGATGATTAAGATGCTTTTTACCTGAAGTTAAATGGATGTGTTTGGTGAGCAAAATGAAGCTGACCCTGTTTTCTATGTTTGGCTGCAAAGGTAGAAAAGAAAAAGAAGGCTTGAGGAGGGAAAATGTTAGCATTATTATATAGTGGGAGATAAAGGTACATTAATAATTAACTAACATGTACAACCAGTTTCCTTTGCAATCACGTCATTTTTGGGCGGATGAGAAGCTGACCAAATTGTATTGACATGACCCCTCCAATTCTTTCCCCACCACTTCTTTTCCATTGCATAAAAAAACTCAATTATTATTATTTTACTTTCACTTGCTTTCTTTTCTTTCTTAAAATTCACTCAAGAACTCAGTGTTAGGGTTTTTGTGCTTCCTCCCACAGTTAACATAAATCTGTCAAATCAAGTAAGTATCCCTCCTCTTATACATCTGGATTTCTACACTACCAGAGGCGTACGTACCAGCCTGAGACCCCGCATGTTTTTAATATCAATCGGTATTATTGAAAAGATATATTTGTTTTGTTTGTTTTTAATATCGCTGAGCAGCTTAAAACTATTTTTCTCAAAACCCTTAGTTCATCTACCCAACTTCCTTGTTCATCTACACAACTCATTATTTAAAATGTTGTACATCTGAACTAAATTTAGTTTAAATCTGTAAGTTTGTAAATAATTCATCATTGTCGCAACTACGAGTCATATTACTTTTGAATTTAAAATGAAGCGAAAAATCTAAATAAATTACAAAATTGCTTTCATTGAGAGTCGAACTCAAGACCTCCCGCTTACTAAACGGGTGCTCTAACCAACTGAGCTATGAAAGCCGATTGCTTACTATTACACATTGAACCTATTTAACAATGCAAAAATGCAATCAACACTAAAAAGTTAAGGTGTGTGCGATACAAAAAGAAATACAATCTGAGAGTAGAATCAGAGACTGCGTAAACTATTTTTCTCAAAGACCCTTGTTCATCTATCCAACTCGGCACAGGTAAAAACAATACCCATAAATAATACACGTAGTTATACTTTATATTGATTTCCATCTTGTTTATATGACTGCAGCTATGTTATTCCCATATATATATGTTTGTATATGTATGTATTGTAATTCGGTAAGTTTTATTTTGGGGTTTTAGCTTGCTGGTTGTTTGCTATCTGTATCTGTTATTGAATAAAGTTTTCATCTTTTTTTACTCGACTATTTAGGTCTACTCTATTTATATATTGTACATATGTATAATCCTAAGTTTCTTTTTTTATTTTTGAAGTTTAAAGTTTATTGCTTTTATGTTCAAAATTACCAGATATGGTTCTTGTGTTAGTATTGTCATTACTAGGTTATGGACCCGTGTTAACACCACTAGCACCCTTAAATTTTCACTATTTTGTGCTGATTTATATAAATTAAACGGGTAAACAGTGAGGGTTTTCCTGTTCACGTTATCCGGTGATGGATAGACATTCTTTTAGCTCAGATTTAGCAGCCTAATCGGGTTGTTCTTTTTTTCATTGTTGCCCGTGACCAATTCCAACAACTTTGCTAGTGACCTTCAAGATATTGCTTAGGGCAGGATTAATGGAAATATTGTAGCAAATGATGAAATGATGAATGAACAACTATAAAATTGTCTGTACTATGAATAAGTAACATTTAAAGATACACATATAACAGATATACGGATTTCATTATTGATTACTGCTATATAATAGATAAATAGATATATAATCAAAGTTTAACTAAAGAAGATCAAACGGAAGTTGAAGACTTCGTTCTCGTTGAGAATCAAGACGTTGAAGGCATGGATTAGTAAAATAAGGGGAAGTATTGGTGTTTAATTTACTAATCCATGTGTGTTGAAGTTATGGAACCACTTATGTAAATAGGTTAAAGTTTTGTTTCGACTTTCGAGTGTAGTATGTTTTTATGAAAATATACAGGGGTCTATACTATCAAGGGATTAGTTCCTTAAAATGTAAGAAACTTTGAACGAATGTCTATAGTAGGAAATAACTAAAGTTGTGTGTATTGTATGTAAACAACTTTGAAATAATGTTTATTGTATGTAAGAATTTCGTTTCAACCAATTACAATCTGACAAGTGGCACCTGTATATGGTTGCCACATATGTTTTCTTACATACAATAAACATTTTTTTAAGTTGCTTACATACAATACACATAACTTTAGTTTTTTCCTACTATAGACATTCGGGCAAAGATAGTTACATTCCAGGAAACTAATCCCATACTATCAAACCCTTAAGTAGATTACTTCCATAGCTGTCATAGAAACCTATTCTTGAATGGGTGCCATGTTAGGGTTGACTGGGTTTTGACTCTTCACAACATTCATCACCACCAACTTGGCGCTTATATACAATTTATGTAATCACGTTTCACAATTGGAAATCAAAGTATAGTTATTGTCTTTTATCATTGCGTGTTGTGTTCATAAAGATCTTGGACAACAAACTAAAATGGGAAAGGATGCAAAAGGTGGTGGAAAAGGGAAAGCAAAGGCAGCTAGTAGTGAAGTTGGAGATGCAAAGGGAAAAGCAAAAGCTGGAAAGGCTGGAAAGGCCGCTGACGGTCTTGGCACCTGCACATATGTAAAAGGTTTCATCTACTTGTCGGCTTTGTGTTTATATTACTACGTCTGTTATTCTAGGTATAACATATAACGTGCTTAACTTTGTCGAAAATTTATTTCAGCAAGGCATATTTTATGTGAAAAACAAGGTAAAATCAATGAAGCGTACAAGAAGCTCCAGGATGGATGGCTTAGTAATGGAGATAAGGTTCCTCCTGCTGAGTTTGCAAAGGTAATTGTCTTGGTTTGATAACTGTCATTCTTTTATATGCCTTGGAGCCTTTATTCTTTGGCATTATAGTTATTAGAGCAATAATAATAGTAGAATATGGGGTTTTTTACATCATTAATAGTATCTTGAAGAAGGGGTTTCAGATAGCCTTGCTAGATAGACCTGTTGGGTGTAACCACTGTTATACAGATGTTGCTCTAGGAACCAACGCGGAAGTTATTAGTAGTCTGTAATTTACGGCTTATAAGGTTCCCTAACTTCTCATTATCTATCACTGTAGGCAGCGTTGATATGAACTCGCTGATTAGCTTTTCATTTTTTAATAGGATTAGCTATTACAAATCACCCTTCTTAAGTTACATTCTTCTATTAATGTTGGATGGGTTGTAGCAGTTTGGTGCTGAGCATATGCATATCCCTAACCTGATAATGACCACTACCACATCAGTACTATTTTTTCAAACAGAATGAAGCTTTAACAATAATCTTATTATCAGTGATATAAAGCAAAGGAAGCAAGATGACTCTACCAACTCTTCTTGATAGTTGAAACAAATGTGTAAGAACATTATGACAATTTTTAAGAATCAAAGGATCCTCTTCCATCCTTGCAAGACTTTTACTCACATCATTTTGTTTGACAATTCTCTTGTACTTCCAAATTTTGCTCTCCTTACAAGTCAAACACCTATCTTTTATGTTCGAAGCGAATGTTTTTTCGCAGGCACTGTACTTTTTTGTGCCATGTAGCTTGAGGCAGCCTAGTTATATCTCTTCTTGTCACATTTTTTTTGTATGCAGATAGCAGCTGAATATTCAGAATGCCCATCAGGGAAGAAAGGTGGAGACCTTGGATGGTTTCCACGTGGAAAGATGGCTGGACCATTTCAAGATGTTGCTTTTAACACTGTTGTTGGAGCTACCAGCCCACCATTTAAATCAACGTGAGGCTACAATCTTCTTATTTCATTTTCTTGTTTTTCGTCACTTTTATACCTAATGTTTAAGCTCATACACAACTTCTTTCAATTTAATCTTTTTTTAATGAATCGTTACCGACTTGTAATAACTTTGTTCACATACAGACATGGATATCACATCATCTTAGCCGAAGGTCGGAAGAACTAGAAGATCTAATCAGCTTTGTATGATCTCCTTGACAATTAAATAAAGATGATATTGTGTTTAACCAGTCTAATGTATTTTCTATCTTGAACATATGGAACACTTTCGGATTTTGCATTTTGCTTCAAGAATCCGTCTTTATTCGGTAAATCTCTCAATGAAGTGATTTTTGCCGCTTTTCTTAATCTTCTGTTAATAGGTCCTAAATATTACGTATTTAACTGGAATCCACTCACCGCTAACAGTGGCTTCTGTTTGTATCAACAGACCCCAATGATCAACTGTGTAAAGGTTGTGCGTTCTTGATGAGCTATATGTGACTATTGTTGGTTTTGTGTTATGGACTTGAGGGTGGACAAATCTGAACTTGGATATTAAAATTGATTTTAAGGGAGTAAAATTTATCAACTATTCGGCAAATAGCTGATGACATCTCAATAGTTGTCAAATCTGAAAATATATAGCTTTTAAGATATAAGATACACATAGATGTTCATGTAAAATGTTTATAAATGTAGATACTGAACATGAGGAGAAGAAACTGTGATTTCCGCATATTTTGTCGTCAACATTAGTATAGCTGTGTATTTGCTACCAGGTACATGATAAGTCAGTTTTTGATACGTTATGCTAACTCTGTTGATATTAGGATGATCACAAGAAGTAGCCACTTGGTGGGTCATGCCATGACCACGCCTTTAGGCATGGTTGAATGTGGACATGATGAACACAAAAGCAGTACATCATAGACATCATTCTTGACCATCATTGTAGTGAAATCATATATTACTGAGTGTTGACTGTTAGCCTAGGATAGCAGGATGAGACCATTTGCTCCACCATTGTCCTTTAACAATGTAAATGTCACTCATTTGCCATTTTGTTTGTCATTTTCAGGTTTTCTTGAGTTTGATGTGGCTTAAAAAAAAAAACAACTCAGATTTAACAAGAGTTAGAATTACCATGACCATGTTATTTATAAGATTTGTGGAGCATTTAAATCATGGAAAACCAAACAAGATAATCTTTTGACGATGTGATATTTTTTTGTATTGTTGGGTCTCTATAATTTAAAAAAGGTTTTTGTTTGAAACTAACGGGCATTAAAAGGTTTTAACTTTTAAAAATTGGAATGTACTAAATACGTGTAATAATTGGTTTCTAAAATATTAAATTTAGATTCTTTGAGCAAAGAATTTCTTTCTTTTTACTTCCTCAACCTTGCACTTACTACCACATCAAAGTCATTTGTGTTATTATTTCGCTTATTTAATACATATATTTTATCAATTTCATTTTATTTTTATATTTAACTATTCCGGTTTTTACTGTTCCGACAAACCAGTTGGACTATAACCATCCTTGCAACCAGTTTAATGTCTGATCCGATTCGAAAACCATTACTAAAATTCAACGAATCCACATGTGTTATAAAAGGAGATCAAGTGGCCCACCCGGAGTCCTTTTTGGGGTTGTGGTGAGGGGATGTTGACTTGAAGATCAGGAATAGAATTTTAATTTTCCAGGTTTCGGGTATTTACTTCTTCAGACGTGTGTCGGTCGTGTTAACGTACCTTGGTCTACATGGGTGTCTTCGGGCTCTAACCTCCAAAACTTTGTTCGCTTGGATGTTACTATTAAGGTCAAACCATTAACCAATTAACACGATTTATAATTTTCCATCAAAAATACAAAAGTAAAAAAAATTATAACCAGGCGTGGAATTTCTTAGCGGAATGTTCGATTAGCTCAATGCTAGATTTTTTATGGTGTCCTCTTCAAATTGGGGGCATTTGGTCCCCCCACCCACAAGCCAAAACTCAACCAACCATTCATTCAAGATAACCAAACTCACCTCCTACACACGCCAAGCCAGTCAATCTAATCAATTCCTTTCCTTTCCATTCCCACATTCTCACTGTAAATTGCTTGAGGAAAGGGAAAAAAGAAAAATAAAATATGACAAGTGCTGCTACTACTTCTTCTACTTTGAGTTCATCAACAACTCTTGTTCAATCCTCACATACTTTTAATGGTGCCTTTGGCAAGGTTTCTAAACCCAATTCATTTACTTTTACTTCCAGGTACATACTTACATACATCTTTTGACTCTTTTTTTTTTTTTTCTTCTTCAAATAGGTGACTATATATTTCTTGTATTAGAAGCAAACTCTATGTATGTTATTTTGATTTAATTAAGTTAATTAAAATGCATATATATAACTGGAAATTTTGTGTCCCTCCCAATTTAAGTAGAGAAGCATGAAATACTGGGTCAATTTCGGTGTAGGATGGTAATTCTAATTTCTAACTCATATGCCCCATTACACGTTTAAGGCCTAACGAAACGTGGAGAGAGCTTTTCATTACGTTGTATAGCAAGCCTACGTTGACGGTATGGTTGGATTTTGGGGAATACAATAGTCATCCACCTAGATAGTTACCTTCCGATGTTTTCCATAATCCTGTGTGCTTGATTGTGCATACGGTATACTGAGATGTGAGTGAAGCAACTTGATCATATCATTACGGTTAATAAGTTGTTGTTCCAGATCTTCACTCTTTGTGTAGTACGGGTGATACAGAATGATAGTTGTTGGGTCTAAACCACCGTGAATTGATGTAGGAGAACTTAGACCAAGCTAGAAAGGGGCACCATGTAGTTGGTTGCTCATGAGCAAAGCAGTGGAGGCAGGTCTCGAGACACTGGTTGAGTACCTTTGTTTGCCATCCATTTGAGGGTGCTAGCTGATGTTCAATTGCAGCTTGGTTAAGCATCAAGTTTCAGTTGGGAACTCCATTTAGATTTCATTTTTGGGAGGGTAGGTTTGACTTTGGACTCGAACTCCAGTGCAAGGCTTGTTGCCTTATAAGCTGTGCGGATCTTGTGAATTCGTACATCGGTTTTCAACTTTTTTTAAGCCCAATATAAGAACACTCCCAATAAACAATGATCGGGCCTGTTTGTCATCCGAGAAAATCTTCTAGCAAACTCTTGTTGGTATCCTTTTACTGACCCTTTTTCTTTAGTCCTACACAGATATTCGTTACGATCCTTGAATTAGGGAGGCCCAAAGTGTTTTTGTTGGGCGCTAGTCAATTTTTCCTACTATGCAAGATCCTGATCAGCAGATATCCAAGAATAGAGTGCATCTTTCTCCATATGCCACATCCACTTTTTCTTCATCACTGTGTTGTAAAGCTGAAAATATTTTTCCACTTTCACGATCCATCCTCTTGGGGGACCCTTTTTGCTAAAAGCAGGAAATCTAATTTTGTGATAGATTCATTGGTTAACATTGGAATAATTGGACTCTTCATCATCTTATCCTTCCGCCGCCCCTTGACTTTTCTCTGACTGCCGCCTTCCTTCAAGGACTCCACAGCATCAAGCTTGGTAGGGATCGCAGCCAAGTGTGCTGCGATGGAATTTGGAAGGTTTCATTCTGCCTTCAGAACCGCTCCGGGTAGCCAATATGTTTACCTCCAAATTTGTTTCCCGCCAATGGAACCAATAATAACATGTAGTAAAATGTAAAAGTCAGCAGGAAATTTAATTACTTGAATTAAATGGCCAATTCGAGAAAAGCAATCTCTCCAAATACAAAAAACAATAATCAAAATTTCTGAACAAAATTCAACTAAAGCCTGCTATTCATGCTACTAGCGTTTCCTAACTGCTCGTGGAAATGCTTTCGTGAACCACTCCTTTCCACTAATTCGCTGCCGTGTTGACCCATTGGATCTATCCAATTACTGAATATAGTATTAAGCACATTAACTCTGGCCCAACGTAGATCAGGTCACCTGCATTGATCCGATTCTTCTACCTGCTATAAACCCGCTGGATTCTATGATAATGTTCTTATGTTGCTATCTACTATAATTTAGTGTTTTTTTCCATCATGTGGACATTTGTTTTGGAACCGAGGGAGTACTTATTTAGGGCTTGTTCTATGAGGCCATAAACCTCTTGTGCTGATTTGTATTTTAAATATAGCTATCTAATAATATGGTATTTTAAATATCGAATTTTATGAATATAGGAAAGCAATTAGAACTGTTGTGAAGGCTTCTCGGGTTGATAAATTCTCCAAGACTGATATCATTGTTTCCCCATCCATTCTCTCTGCTAACTTTGCTAAGTTGGGAGAACAGGTACACTAAGTTTCTTATATATGTTTAAGAAGTTAAAACTCAATAACCTGAAGATACCTGAAGTAAATTTGTGTTGTCATAAAACATTTTTCTTCTTGTTTAAATGTCTGAAGCCATAGGATTGTTAATTGTATAGTATCTTCTTTTTATAGGTCAAAGCTGTAGAGCTGGCAGGATGTGACTGGATACACGTTGATGTAATGGATGGACGTTTTGTTCCTAATATTACCATTGGACCTCTTGTTGTAGATGCATTGCGGCCAGTGACTGACCTCCCATTGGATGTGCATCTGGTATTTCTCATTTCATGTTTTAACATTTATGGTTATAGATTGAAGCTTTTGCTGATTAGAAACTGAAATATTGCAGATGATTGTTGAGCCTGAGCAAAGAGTGCCAGACTTTATAAAAGCTGGAGCAGACATTGTCAGTGTCCATTGTGAACAATCTTCCACTATTCATTTACACCGTACAGTTAATCAAGTAAGATTTCCTATTTGTAGCATTTGAATAGTTTTTATGTTGCTTTGCTGTAAAGTATTGTATTTACTTATCTCTTATGTATTGCGGTGGACCTTTTTTAAGGATATGTTGTAGGTAATATTAAGGAGTGGAAGTGAAATTTCAATTAAAAAATTGACCCGTGTCATCCTGTTACGGTGTTACCCAACCCACCCATCATGCCATAAAAAACTTTTGCTGAAGCAACACACGTATTTCATGAATAACAAGAAAAAGATGTTTAGAGTCAATTGCGTACTCACTTCTCATCTTTTATCTTCCAGATTAAAAGTCTTGGAGCTAAAGCCGGAGTCGTTCTGAACCCTGGCACACCGTTATCCACCATTGAATATGTCCTTGATGGTAAGTTGTAGTTTTTCTTTTACTCATTTAGTTTCTCATATGAAGTATTACGTTTTCGAAAAGAAAACATTTGATGAACAGTGACTTGCAATGCAATCAAAAACCTTTTGTTGGTGATCAAAGGGTGTTATTGAATTACAAAATTATTTTTTGGCTTGTTCAAACCCTAAAACCAGTCTGTTTACACTTGAAAAGAAATTCAAAGTTATTGAAGTATTTAACGGATATAAGTATGGAGAACTCTTTTCACAAAACTACAAAAGATTCTTTAGTCTCAATATTAGGAAAATTTTCATATTGAAGTTAGATTATTATTAATGTTAGTGTGTTTCTAATCCAAAAGGATTGTCTATCATGGATATTTTTTTTGTATTCGAACATTGAAAATGTATGTGACGGGTGAGGTATAATCTTTTTATTCAACAGTGGTCGACCTTGTGTTGATAATGTCTGTAAATCCTGGATTTGGTGGTCAAAGTTTCATCGAAAGCCAAGTAAAAAAGATCTCAGACTTGAGGAGAATGTGCGTGGAGAAGGTATATCTACTTTTTGGTATGTTTTAAGACTTAATTTTATTGCAGAATCACCTCATGTCATTTTCAATTGCACTTAACAGGGTGTGAACCCATGGATTGAAGTTGATGGTGGAGTTACTCCTGCCAATGCATACAAGGTATAGCTATATCTCATAATGAGCTCTTAATCTTTCTTAAAAGTTACATTTTCAATTCTTAGAGAAATTTCAGTAACATTTTTGTGAATTTGAAATTAGAAATGGTTGAGTAGTTAGATTGACCAAGGACACTTAATGTACACAAAGTTTAAATTCAGTAGAATTGATTAGTGTCTCAGATATGATATACAAAAGTTTAACTATTTTTATAATAACATGATTGTTTCGGGGATTTATGCATTAAAATTTGAAAGTACACCTTGGGCAACTTTTCATCCGTTGACTTCTTGTTTTAGTTAGTTTTTTTAAATTAGCCCGTTTGATCCATTAGAGATTTAACATAACTCGAATCACTCCAACCAGAAGTAAAATGTTTGACTTTGACATCTCTAATGAAAATCAATAATAGGAACTCAGGCAACATGTCACTTTTGATTGTAGGTTATAGAGGCTGGGGCAAATGCTTTGGTAGCTGGTTCTGCTGTTTTTGGAGCTAAAGATTATGCTGAAGGTAACCAACATTTAAAAAATAGAAACACATGTCTTCTTTCTTGTTTCTTACCCTTTTCTCTGTGCCATTGGATATTTGTTCTGCAGCTATTAAAGGTATCAAAGCCAGCACAAGACCAGTGGCGGTTCCTGCATAGAACGTGTCAAGTACATATGTGATTTCAGCAGTCATCGTTGCTGTAAGAAACTTCTGTCTTATTGAAACTTGTGGGTATTTAATTTTTGTATTCATTTATTTACACTGAAGAAGTGTGTGTGACATTTGAGTCTTAAACATTTCTTGAAACTAAATAACCGAAGATCATGCGTCATAATCAAACTACTTTAATGTAGACATGTAGTAAACTTGTTAAGATCATTTATTGTATAATCCTTTTAAGGCTCAAGTACACTGGTTGTCATGCCAAAGCTGCATACGATGGTCGGGGAAAATCCAGGTGTTTGGATGTGTGTTTTTGAAGTGGTTATTACTTATTACATTTTTCAAAAGAGTCAGATAATCAGTTGGTAAAAGTTGGGGGCAAATAGGTAATTTCATATTGTGATCATCCTGGCAATGAAGAAACAGAAGATCACAAATCTCCTATTCATTTGAGAAACACATCCCAAGTTTCAAACACCACATAAGGATACAGCCAGTGGAACGGAAAGGCCCGTATCTGAGGGCTTATCTCTGAACCCATTAGTTGTAAACTTCTGTAGGACCTTACGAGCTCTAAATGTATGATATAAACGAACTCTTATAAATTGATATTTGATGAACTTTTTTATCTGTGCTTATGCTTAGAAACTTTGCGTCTGCAGACAACAGGAGGAATATAATGGCGGATGTTATGCTGTTTCATGCTGTTGCAACATTAATCATTTGCTGAGAGATGTACAAATAAGGTCCATTTGTAAGTTACGAAAAGGTGCTTGTGTACAATGTCTTCATATAGAAGCGTAAATAAGTGTTGTTTTGTTGTAACAATTAGCCTTGTTAATTAATGCTTGTTTGCGAAGCATTGTCGTTGTATCCTATTTCTGTTAGCAGCAAACATACCTAAAATTGATGAAAAATTCTTAATCGTCTAGTCTGCATATCTAATGTTGCAACAGTTCAATCAGATTACAAAAATTCTATTTATTAGTGTTCCAGCCATGGAGAAAATTGAAACATTTCTTTTTCCACTTTCACCGGTAGCTTAAGAAGGTATGAATATAGATTTCTTGATGTCCTCACAAAAGGTCAGATTCGGACCTCTGATCTCTATAGGTAATCTGGAGGTGATCAAAGAACGTATTTGACAAAGGTCACAAGAATACCCGCGTTAAGCCATGTACATGTCTTTTTAGAACGGCTTTCTAATCTACTTCTACTCCTAAATTACACGTATGTCTGAGATGAACCCAGAACTCTCAAAAAATCTCTATTAATCCACCCCCACAAATGTGGGAAGTGAGACTTGAATTCAGGTGGATTTTCCCGTCAAAGACTTTACAAATGAGCCACTAACCCCATTGGTTAAGCCATGTACTGATGTACATGTATTTTCTAGATTTGTTGTAAACAATGAACATGCCCTTAGTTTGTTTTATTAGTTCAAATGTCTGCCTCAAGTTAGGCTATATTTGGTATTAAATAAAGGTTTTTTTTATTAGTTCAAATGTCAGCCTCAAAGTTTTGCTATAATAAGTATTAAATTAAGAACTCTGATAATGACATCGATATGTTATAATATGTATAAAAATTGGAATTTTTATACATAAAACACCAACCTCTTGGATGTCTTAACAGATTTTTATCAGTTTATGTATGTAAATATGTAAGGTTATCAGTTTGCCTAAACAAACCGTCCACTTCAGCAATACATAAACAAACTGTTCCAGCAAACTGAACCAACATACTATTCTCATTTAACATTAATCTAACTAACTGAAACTTAATTTACTCATGTCACATCATCATCTACATTAAATTAAATAACACACTATTATATATACATATACAGTATATAAAGACAAAAAAATAATAAAATTAAACCTTGGCCCAGATTCTCAATGTTTTATCAATTTGTCTTCAAGCAAATTGAGGCAACAAATTGAAACCTCAATGCTAGCGAACCGAGACTTCGAAATGCTTGGTCCAAGCAAACTGGCATGATATCTCCATTGAAGGTGGCCTAATTACTTATCACCAACAATCCTAAGGATGATTACTAGCAAAGATGCCAAGACGTTTAAGTTAAATTAGAAAATACCAATTGGTCATGACTCATGAGTTATTAGTATATCGGTCCAAAGGAAAAGTGGAAGTTTTGCCTATAGAGAGGTTTATGGTTCAAATCCCGACATTAACGTTATTTACTAACACGGAGAAAACTAACTACTAACACTGAACTTTTGAAAATTAGAAGGTATATATATTTTGTTAAAGAAAATACTCTCAACTACTATGATTGGGAACTGTTAACCTTTTGTTACATATAAAAATATAATCCCAAATCGACTAGTTCCAAAAATACATTTTGTCGAGGACTTTAATCAAAACTGCATTCAAAACCTCTCATATTTCCCTTCAAGCTCTCAATAATCTCATAGATATTGCAGGTAAATATATGCTCATTATCTGCAGCTACAAACTCATTGATCTCATTTCCAATCTCAATCCAGCTACGACCCGGAATTCTCCTCTCGTTAACCCGATCTCTCACGATCTCCTTCTTCTCCCATATTCCTTTCGAAGCATAAACATTCGACATAATAACATCATCACCTGCTAAACTCTCCTCAAACTCAACCAATCGTCCACGAGCTTCTTCAGCAAGATCAATATCCCCACGAATACTACACGCACTAAGCAATGTCCTCCATATAACCGCATTTGGCTTCATGGGCATTTCTAAAATGAAATCTTTAGCTTCTTGTAAACACCCTGCTCGACATAATAGATCAACCATACACCCATAATGTGATAATCTAGGCTTTAACCGGTAACGATTTATCATTTTCTTGAAATATTGTTTTCCATCATCAACCATAGATACATGACTACATGCCATTAAAACCCCAATGAAAGTAACATCATTTGGAACGATTTTCGTATCAATCATTGTTTTAAAAAGTGCTAGCGCTTCTTTTGCTTGACCATGGATAGCGTATCCGGTTATCATGGAAGTATATGTCGTAACATCCTTATGCTTAATGTCGTGAAATAATATCTTTGCAGTTCCTATATCTCCACATTTTGTATACATGTTTAGTAGTGCATTATATAACGATAAGTCCTTATCGATGTTTTTGTTTCGTCTAACCAAGTTATGTATCCATTTACCCGTGTCCAAGGCACCAAGATCCGCGCACGCAGACAGCGCTACCGTCAGCGTGACATGATCAGGAGCCACATTCTCCATCTGCATTTTTTCAAACAATTTTAGACCAACTTTCGGTTTTTGGTTATCAACATAAGCGGAAATCAATACAGTCCAAGAAACAACGTTCTTTGTCGGCATTTCATCAAACACTTGGTGTGCATCTGCAAGATTACCAACACAAGAGTAATAACTCACTAATGATGTCTGGATAAAAATAATGGGCTTATAACCAAGTTTTACGACAAGGGTATGGAACGGTCGTGCGTCGTGTATCGACGAAGAATTTCGTGCGCAGATTTTGATCATGTATAAAAGAGAAAAACTATCAATTTTGGAAGTGTTTTTCCTGATTAAATCACGAAATAGAAGTAAGGCTTTAGTAGATGTATCATTGGTGTTTAAATATTGTTTTAGTAATTCATTTGGTCTTGGTTTAGTTCTATTATTAAGGTTATGGAAATGTGAAGGTTTTGTGAGTGCACATTTTGGAAAAACTTTGTGGTTTTGGACTAGGGGAGCAAATTTCATGAACCTCATTAGTGTATGCACAACATAACCATCATGATTGGGTTTTTCATTGTTTTTTTTTTTTAAAGGTAGCGGGTAAATGACTAACACCCTAACTTTGATGGGCCACGCCGGGTTCAAATCTTGGCAATGCCCTAAAAGAGTTTGCTCTCCCATGTGTAGATGTGTATAACATTGCTAAGGCCCCTCTCCCATGTGTAGATGGGTATAACATTGCTAAGGCCTCCACCACATTTGCATGTGGCAAGATTTAAACCATGACCTCTTAGGAAGAAACCACAATGTAGAATACTCCCTAACCAGTAGGCTATCCTTAATAGTTTATATTTTTCTAACGGCAATTCTACTTAACTTCTAAATTAACTAATAATTTAACAATGCCCGCGATGACAATGAAAAGGTAATGTTACTTTGGCGAATGATAGAATTCGTCATAAATAAGTGTATATTTCTAATTTTGTTTATCTCAAAGTAAATGTCAGTAAATATTTATATTTTCTTTGGGTGATGGTATTTGTAAAACAAATGTCATTTGCAGAATAGAAAATTTAACTAAATGAGATAATTACCACAATGATTAAATCTGAAGGCTTATGATTAAATATTCACACCTATAAAAAAAATTTTACCTTAATTAATACCTCCCATAGTTACCCTGAACATACTAAAGTCCAATTCTTAAAAAATTTGAGGGGCTTAGAGATAAAGCTTCAAATCATTGTCTAACCAACTTTTACAATAGAGCCCGCAATGCCTTCTGCTTTAACAATTATATGGAAATGATTAATCCTCCTAATATAAGGGAGTGAAGATTGTATCTCTTCCCCTCACCACCTTTTTACATTCTTTCTCTTCTTATCCCCTCCCCTCTCTCATGCAAGGAATGTCCCTCCCCTCCCCTCTCCTTTCTCATATAAGGAATACCCCTCCACTCCGTTCACCACCTTTTTCATCATGTTCCTCAATCCTTACAAAGTCATGAGAGAAAGAGAGACTGCCATCACCTCTCTTCTCCCTTCATCACGGTATCTATAGTAAGGATTGCTGCTCACCTCCCCTCATCACTGTATCTCTCCCCTCATCGACCCACTCCCCACCCCCTAATAGCTTAAAAATTTTTCTAACTTTTAGAAGAGGACATGTGAAAAAATCAGATGTGAGATTAGGAAAGAGAATTAGTGGTATCCACATGTAACCATTTAAAACTAATAGGAGGATTTTTAAGCTTATTTTTTAGAAGGATAAATCATTTTTCATTATATTATGATGATAACCGGTCTTTTTTGCACAAAGAATTTGTCAAAATATAAATTAATCATTTGAGTCTCTCATGTTCCTCTTTTAACATGATTAGATATTTTTGTCCTGTTACGTTCCCCGTTAGTCTTTCTCTAAATAATCGTTGCTCAAACGAACACAAATGTTAGATATACAAAACTCAATGTCTTAGATGTCTGTTTTTGAAACAACTACTCGTATAATAAAACTGCCTCTTTACTTGTTCGGTTACTACACAATTGTGGAATTTTATGGAGAGTTGCATCTGTTTAATAACACTTTGTTTTCAGAAACAGAGTTCAAAAGTATGACTTTCGCTTCTGCAAAATAGAGAATTTTTATTTTGAACGGCTAACTATAACACCCAAATGGCTAAAGGCATATACATATTGACCCAATTCAAACGCATTAAGCCCCTTATCCGCTTATAGTATTGGGAAAATCCACCTGCGGATCTTCCAATAGAAAAAGAACCTTGGTCATTATTATATATATTAAAAAACATGAATCGGTTTGCGTGCACCACACATTTTCAACACTTTTAGTCCCTGTTGTTAAATTTGTTGCAGCAATGGTCCTCATCAGCTAACGACTGTTAAATTTTTTCCTGCAATTATAGTCTCTGTCGTTAAATTTGTTACAACAATGGTCTCTATCAGCTAACTCTAACCTTTTAACTTTATGTTTCTTAATATTTGTCACATAACTTTAACCTTTTAACTTTTGTCACATAACTTTAATTTCTTTTACTTTTAGCACAAAAGTTTGCTTTTATTTAGTTTTTAAACATATGTTTTTTTAACTTTTGCCACGAAAGTTTCATTTTTTTTACTTTTTATGACAGAAACTTTTAACTTTATTTCACTTAAATTTAATTTCTTTTATTTTTGGCACGGAAGCTTTGTTATATTTAGTTTTTAAACTTTTATTTTTCTAATTTCTTCCATTAAAAATTCATTCTTTTTACTTTTTATCACAAAAACTTTTAAACTTATACTTTTTGTCACATATCTTTTATTTCTTTTATTTCTTGCACGAAAATTTTGTGTTATTTACTTTTTATACATTTGTTTTTCTAACTTTTGTCACGAAAGTTTCATTCTCTTTACTTTTTATCACATAAATTTACAAAGTTTTCGTCATATTACTTTTGCCACATCACTTTTATTTTTTCTACTTTTCACACAAAGTTTTGTTCTATTTACTTTTTATACTTTTATTTTTTCAACTTCAGCCACCAACGTTTCATTTTTCTTTACTTTTTATCACATAACTTTTTACTTTTTAACTTTTGCCACGAAAATTTTATTTTATATAATTTTTCACATGTTTACATGTCACGTAATGTCTCCCGGAGTAACGCCCGGGGACAAAAAAAACTAGTTTTATACCAAAAATCAACGCTTTAACCATCTCAACCAAATTTCTTTGATAAAAATAAAAAACAATTATACGATTATTCCTCTTTATAAACACTAAACAGGATTCATATGGTAGGCAAAGACTTGGGCCACAATTGGGCCTGGACCACACATATATAAATCAAATACTCTATCCAAAAGAAAAAGATACACACAGAAATATCTAAACTCTGAAAAAATCCAAAAAAATATCTTAGGGAGAGACCTTTTGGTGACGTGTCTTAGAGATATCCCTAAATTGTTTATCTCTTTTTGCACTTTTTCTTCCACGTCTGCCCTTCATCTAACATGCCCACTCATGACATCCAACGGTCCATATTAATCAACCCATTTTCGTCTTTCCAGGCCAACAAAAGAAAGAAAAAAACATCACACAGATAGATGAACAACAACACTTGTACTTGTCTTTCTCTCTCTCACACACATATACACATACATATAACAATTAGTTTGACTAATTGTTTTAGATAGTTTGTAGTTGTAGTTGATTTTGGAATGTTTAATTGATTTATTAGATATAATTTTGGAAGATGGATCCAAATGAATTTTTATTAAGTAGAGGTGGTGGTGGGAATAATAATAATAATAATAGTAACAGTGAAGGATTTATTGATAGAAGTAAAGTAAGGATATTACTTTGTGACAATGATCTCAACAGTTCTCAAGAGGTTTTTCTTCTTCTTTCTAAATGCTCTTATCAAGGTATTATTATTACTATCATCATTTTCATTATTTTTATCATTTAGAGTTAGTATAGTTATTATTATTGGAGTATTATTAATTATAATAAAAGTGATAGTACATAATTATTATTGTGAGCATGACTTTTTTAATTATATTAGTTATTCTTGATCTAGTCCTTATGTTGATTAGGAAATGATATAATTAGTAGATGTAAAGTTTACGAGATTAATCCGATCTGTTTTTGTGTAAAAGATTAATATATATATTTAGATTTTATTTTTTATGAGTCTGGTGATCTGAAAAGTAGTAAATGATTCGGTTTACTGTAACTTATATAGTGACATCAGTAAGATCGCCACGGCAAGTGATTGATGCCTTGAATGCGGAGGGGCCTGATATAGATATTATTCTTTCCGAAGTTGATCTTCCCACGGCTAAAGGCTTTAAGATGTTAAAATACATTACGAGAGACAAAGATCTGCGGCGAATACCTATCATCAGTAAACAACTTGTGTTTTTATTATTTTAGGCCATTTTTTCGGGTTTAATGGAGATTTTGTTTTGTAATTATCTGTGTTTTTTTTTTTTTTTCGTTAGTGATGTCTGCTCAAGATGAGGTTGCTCTTGTTGTCAAGTGTTTGAGGCTTGGAGCAGCTGATTATCTTGTGAAACCTTTGCGCACAAACGAGTTGTTGAATTTGTGGACACATATGTGGAGAAGAAGACGTATGGTATGTATGGATAACTACCTAATTTCTTTTTAAAAAGGGTATAGGAGGGCACCATGTCCCCGGAACCACATTGAATACCCATCATGACCTCCATATAAGGTTTTTGATGCTGGTGAAATACCTTCATTTAATACCCACATGATTTGGGCATCCCGCGGAATCAAACCCGCGTCTCTCAACTTCATATATGGGCCCAAGCTATTGATAACGGGTACCATTCCCTCTATTGATGAATTGGTATCATTACCTAATTTTTTGATAGAGCATATATGATATATTAGTCGAAATCGTGAATGTAGAAACGATACATGATCTGCTTGCTTTCAAGTGGCTTGTTCTCCCTGAGGAGGTGTGAGAATTCTTGGCTATCCGGTGATGATACAATAATAGTTGCTATAAATTTGTAATTCAATTGCCATGCATTCTTACCTATCGTGCGTAACTACTTATGTGATGGCTGTTGCCATAAATGGGTCTAACACCTACTTTGAGTCTGTACGAGTTAGGATGTGTTCATCGCGTATGAGCTTTTTCTAATTCTGTTACAAGTGTTTGTTTTATCGGCTGTTACATTTACGCATGTTTCATCATAGACAATAGTCGAATTCTTTCAGTCATCCTAGTCATGATGCCAATATTAAGTTGAATATGTTTTTAAGTTTTTAACGTTTCTTTGGGCAGCTTGGCTTGGCTGAGAAGAACATCATGAACTGTGAATTCGATCTGGTGCCTTCTGATCCTAGCGATGCTAATACTAGCAGTACTACTCTATTCTCGGATGACTCAGAAGACAAGTCACTTAAAAATTCCAATCCAGAGATTTCCGTGTCTATTTCTCGGGAGGACGAGGTAAGAATTTTGTTCACTGGATATACGTAGTTTTTCAAATCTTGCTAACGAACTTTCTTTTTCAGGGTAACGTGATGATACCTCCTCAATCTGTGAATATGCCACTTCTTAACTTATCAGACGATCAACCTACTGTCCCAGAAATTAATGAACAACAACGAGGTTAACAGGCCCCTTTCCAAGTTCTTTTGAGGTGGATTTTTCGACCCATTTACTTATAAATGGGTCAATCTGGGTTGTGTTTCTGTCAAAAACAGGGAATAAATTCTTTAAAAAAAGGGAATGGGTCAAACAAGTTGAAAGTTGTTCAAACACTGTTTCTAATACAATATGGTTTTTGTAATCATAATTAGCCCTTTGTTATTTATTGAAGTTTGAATGACAGACAAAAAAGTGTTACTCGGCAAACCTAATTTCACCTAGCCCATTTCAACCCGACCTGTTATAGCATGTTACCCAATTCATAGGACCTGCCCAACTTTGCACCTCTAAAAGTTTATTTAACATCCATGCTTTACGTTGTTTCGGTATTTCTGATAGCTTTGGTGGTGTTTCAGGGAAAATTATGTTTGGTCCAAAGAAGAGTGAGCTGAGGATTGGTCAGTCTTCGGCTTTCTTTACATATGTCAAATCTAGCATGTTCAGAAGTGCGAAGCACGGGGGCACCATTACTGTTAATGAATCTATGACCCCGGTATTAGGCGACAATCTAAATTTAGGTGGCGGGCGAGTGGATAATATAACTGTAGATAAAATAACCATCAATCTAACTGATGAAAGCGCTACTCAGTATGTACATGTTGAGGAAAAAGTTAGTTCATTCGGTGAACAAAAGGTCAGTGATGCTCAAGGATATGATTACATTCAAGCTCACGAAAACATTCATAGCAATCACAGCTTCCCTGATTCAGTTTCTGTAGACAAATCGTCTATTTCCCCATTAGCACCAGAGGCAGAAACACAAGATTCAGGAAATAACCATCATCAGGATATTTCGGGTTATAATGCATATTCTGCTTATCCTTATTATCCTTCCGGACCAATGAATCATTTTATGATAAACATGAATAATTTGCATAGCCAATATAATCACGCTGCACATTGTCCGCCTCAGCCCGTACCTGGTTTGGGCTCATTCCCTTACTTCCCAATGAATCTTTGCATACCTGGCCAAATGCCGCCAGCAATGCACCCGTGGCCTGCTTATGGGAGTTCATCTAACAGCAATGTAAAGGTACATCAACTTGACCGTAGAGAGGCAGCCTTGCTTAAGTTCAGGCAGAAGAGGAAGGAACGCTGTTTTGACAAGAAAATCAGGTATCTTAATAGGAAAAAGTTAGCAGAGCGGCGACCTCGTGTAAGAGGACAATTTGTGAGGAAGATCAATGGAATTAATGTGGATCTTAACGGGCAACCTAGTAATGATTTTGATGAGGATGAAGATGATGATGAAGAAGAGGAAGATCAAGCAGGCAGAGATTCATCTCCTGAAAACGCTTATGCTGTTTTCCATGGCTGAGAGTATGAGAACGATTGTCATCTACTGAAGATAAAGTGTTTCACTTGATAAAAAAGCGTATGGATGTCGTTGTTTTGAAGTATTACCATGATTTTCCAAGGCATGAAGGGTGAAAATTTGCAGGCATAGATGTATATTGGGTTTCTGGAGACAGAGAATCTAGTCCCTTGTCATTCCAGATGCTATATTGTTGCACAATTTCTTGTCTAACTGAAAATGTCAAAGCCGTGCAGTTTTTTGTCATGATTAATGCAAAATTACGTGTAACCTGTTTGTAAAGCTACCATTAATGAATTAAGTAGAGGAATTTGATATATGATAGGTGTGTTTATCAAATGATTACTGAAAAATTGCTCAGTGATCCTGATTACAATTACAACTGTTTGGTTATAATTTTTCTGCCCTTATAATTGTTGAAATATAATGCGGAAACAGGAACTTTCGTTTATTTAGTCACTGACAAAGTGCATTACAGCAAACTTCTGTTCGATACAAACCAGGCAAAAAGTAGCAAACTAGGCCATGTAACTGAAGGTTTAGCTAACGTCCTGGCTTGAAGCGAATGAGGACAAGGGTTGCCAGTACTAGGCTGCAAACATAAACCCTGGTAATATATTTGTTCCCGTTCATTCTCCTTTTGATATTGCTGTCAGAATTTTCTGGCTCCTGTTCTGTATCGTCCACTCTATTGAGCTGCAAAACCAACATTCTTTGCCAATATATAATTTACTGTGTGGAGCGGTAGGCAATATCTATATCTATACTATCTATACTATATTATAAAGCAGATTCTTTCCAAATTTTCAACATTGAATTGAAATTTTCAATATTGATTTTAAGTACATCCCCAAAATACCTCTCTCATCTATTCTATATTTATCTAAAATAACCATAATACCCTTTCTTTCTCCTCAAATCTCAACCAATCATTTTTTTTTTACTCTCCTCCATAAATCAATTATTCCTCTAATTCATTCAAAATCTTTTATCTCAAAAATCATACGTCGATAAATTATAAAAATTGTATGAGTGTTCTTAAAATTTCCTGCTCTTTCATTAGAGATGTCATTCGATATACTTTCGACGAATTTTTAAATCCGAGGGCGGAGGCCGTAGGCATTTGACTATCACACCCTCTGACCTAGCTATCACCCCACCATCTCACTGCCGCAACGCGCGGGTACTTACTCTCGTATAATTTAACGGGTTTGTGATACCATTGCTGCTGTAACTGTAGTTTGCAGGTGTCGATTTTGTCGCACTTTTTGAATTGGTCCCTATAAGGTATGATTCATCCCTAAAGGGTCAACTTTGGAGCATAGAAAGGTTTGCAAAAATGGGGAAAAGTTTTATATGGGATGAAAGTGGCCCGAATGACTCTTTCAATCACATAAAATATTCTAGATCATATTTTCTTTAATAAAGGAAACATAAACTTTAGTAACCAAATAATATACTATTTGTTTAATAATTGTTTTTGACATTGTTGGTGGATTTCAGGTGTAATAAGGGTGAATATTTCATTGACTGGATATCTTTTTGAATCTTGTTAACTTCTAAGAAACGATTCCACTATATATGTTTCTGTTACACGAATTTTGTTGTTGGATAATATCATAATACAAAGAAGATTGTTCTAGTTATAGGCACAAGGCACAACATTGAAGAACCTGGTTGCTAAATACGGAGTACTATTTCAAGTTATGTGTATTATATGATCATATACAATATATAGTTTTGGGATTAAAAGTAAATGGTTTAAAATTAGATAAATGGTAATGATTAAATTTGTTGGGGGGTATGTGGAAAATAGGTAGCAGGGATTAATAGTGCAAGTCAATATATTGAATTTACATTGAGAAATACTACTATGTCATGTTCAAAAATACTTTGAATGTTCAAAAATATATTAATCACATTAAGTAATACTATGTCATGTTCATATACAGTAAAACAACCGGCTTAGATATGAAAATGAACATGATCAATATAATTTCGAATTTCTTGCATTGTGTCTCATTCATGTACCAAAAGCTTTTAGAGTTTGTACGTCGGCTCAAAAAAGATCCCTGTCCCGGCAGAAAATTCAAATGTTAATTTATGTTAGCACAAATCAAACGAACGGCATGTACTTTCCAAATAGCATCTTTGACTTTCACTTTCCCAAGTCAATCCCAGTTTTTTATATATCTTTCTATAATTCTATATGACTATTTCTAAACTTATATCCATGTGGCCTCAAGTGTGTTTGGTGCCACACATTCACTTTTTCCTTTGGAACAATTCCCTTTTAAGTAAATTTCACGTATGGTCCTTATAGTTTGTATGAATTTCATTAAGCGTTCTGAACTTTTAGGAACTATTCCCTGTACTTAAACGGTAGATATAGAATCAATGTCAAGGTTATTTCGAGATGGATAATGATAAATCAATTTAATTGGTATGTTTAAAAATTAACTTAATAATAAGATAATGACAAGTGGATAAATCAGGGGGCGGGATTAGGAAAGAGAATTCGTGGAAGCCACATGTCAAATTCTTAATGTATTAGGTTGATTCTTATCTATAACCTTATAAAACATAGAAGGGAGACGCTTGTGAACGAGGTCAGACTTTTATCTACTACAAGTATATAATATACTAAAACAAGGTGATAGTTTTAGAGAATGTTTGAGGTTGAGTTTTGAGATGAATTTTTTATATTACGTTTGGAAATCATAACTAATCTGTTTTTAGTGTTTGGTAAAAAGTTTTAAAAAATAGATTAATGGTGTTTAAATTTTTACAAAATGCACTTTTAGTAAAGCATCACCCCTTACTATAGTAAAGCATCTTCCTCCTTACTGTAAGAAAATGCTGTCGAATTCCCGCAATATCTTTTGCACCAATCTTTTGTTATACTAAAACACATTTGCTTCAATAACTTATCGACCAGTCACAACTCTCGATTTCTTAAAGTTGACTTTTGTTTTCAATTTTGACTTTAATTTGCATTTTTTTGTTTTCATCAAAAATTTACACTTTTTATCCAATAATTTTTTGATATAATAAATAAATAATAATAGATAATATATATCTGATAGAATAATAACTAATATCTATCTAATAGAATATATCAAATAGAATAATAACTAATATATATCAAATAATATGTTCTATCATATAGATATATCGTTCATCTAAAGATAAGATATTATAATAAATAATGTAAATTTAGAATGTAATACATCATGTGTAACAATAAAGCAAATAAAATGATAGTTACCTATTATGATTTTTTAATGTTTGAATATCGCTAAATATGTCACAACTTACAACTTTAATGAACATATTATATTTTGTAATTTTTAAATATCGTTAAACATGTCACAGTTACAACTTTGCTGAACATATTTTAAAAAGATATTTCAATATAAAACTCAAAGTGTTAATATATAGATCAAGTTTTTATTACTCAAAATGATATATTAATTTTTAAACTATAATAAATTAACATTCAATATTAATAACGTCGTAAGCTCCATATATTAGACACGGACCTAAAATCTAGTACCCTGTATAACTTCCTCCTAAATATAAATTATTATAATTATCTACCAATATAAAACATGATTGTGTATTTTTTTGATCGACATTTGGCGCAATTCTTGCACGACATGTGTCACTTTTGGTGTAATTAAAAAAAGATTCCTAATTCATAATTACCTAATTGTAATCAAATACTAATCTTTCTTTAGATTTAATATAAAAAAGATTTTTGATCGACATTTGGCGCATTCCTTGCACAACATGTGTCAATTTGGTGTAACTAAAAAAACTTCCTATTTAATAATTACCAAATTGTAATCAGATACTAATCTTTAGATTTAATACATATATATATATATATTATTATAGATTTTATTATCATTATTATACTTAGTTTTCATATATATGATTTATAAAAAAAAATTAATAATGTTAACGACTAATATATTAACACAGAACAGAATTATCTTAACAGATAAGATATACGACTTCAAAAATTTGACTTCACGATCATAAATCACAAGGCTATTTGTCGTTATCCACTATGCTTAAATGTTTCAATTTTGATGTGATTGTAAAAATTTAAGGTAAATACGAAACTCTAACTAAACATATATTATATTTACATTAATGTTTGTTATAATTTAGCTTTGATTATCGGTTTACTTTAACCACAATTTATAATACGGATTTTTTATAATACAATTTATATAGCTACCGTACATCGTCCGGGTACTAGGACTAGTGATTATAATATAATATGTCTTTTAGTGTTTTTTATTTGATTTCTTCATCTACGTCACTTATTATAATAATATGAAGCTTGTCCAAACCGGATAATTCTTTATATAGATTCATAAAAATTGGTCTTAAGTAGGAATTTACGAATTGTATATCTATAATCTATAATATCTATCTTATCTTAATATATACTAAAAGACAACTAATTTAACCTCAATTAACCATTCATAAACCACGATTTCTCTAACTTATTCGTATTATGAGAACATGTGATCTCACAAGACATTATTGAGTGTCAAATACGGGATGACAAGTAAGTTTAATTGTAATTCTTGGTTCTTAAATACTTTTCATAATATATTATCATTTATAATAAGTATTGCAAAAAATGTTTGAGGATATATGGTTTTATTTTTTCTATTTGATTTGACATTTTAGTATTTACATTTGAATATGTTACTTTTTTTTAGATATATTTTTACATGTTAACGTACAAGTCTTTTTGTCTTGCATATACTTATTTTTATTATGATAATATTGTAATCCCGTGTATTCGACACGGGTCTAAAATTTAGTACTATATTATAAAGCAAATAGCCCATGTCTAAATTTTAAGTTTCAACATATACTTTCTCAAATGTTCATTCTATCTATTTTACATTTACCTAAAATAACTATAATGCCCTTTCTTTCTCCTCAAATCTTAACCACTCATTTTTTTTCTTCTTGCTCCATAAATCTATATTTTCTATATTTATATTATAAAGGAAATAGTCCATGTCTAAATTTTAAGTTTCAACATTTACTTTCTCAAAATAATTCTTATGTCTATTCTATATTTACCTAAAATAACTAAAATGCCTTTTCTCTCTCCTCAAATCTCAACCACTCATTTTTTTTCTCCCTTCTCTATAAATCATTTTATTCCTCTAATTCATTCAAAATCTTTTATCTCAATAACCGTACATCGATAAATTAAAAAACTTATATGGTGTTCTTAAAATTTAATGTTCTTTCATTATAGAGGTCATTCGATATACTTTCGATGAATATTTAAATCTGATGGTGTAACCCGTACGGCTTAGGGCGGATCAGGTTAGGTAGATTAGCCCAACACCACCATCGCCATTACATCACTTCCCCACCATCACCAACATCACCCCCGCAATGCACGGGTACCTTATTCTCGTATATTATAAAGCAAATAACATTGTTTAACATTTTAAATTTCAACATTTATCAAAACCAAATAATATCAATAATTTACATTAATCGTCAACGTCGCCGCCACCACCAATCTCCGCCGCTATCACCACCAACCGCCACTGCCGCCGCCACC
The DNA here is from genome assembly GCF_010389155.1 of Erigeron canadensis. NCBI lineage: Eukaryota > Viridiplantae > Streptophyta > Magnoliopsida > Asterales > Asteraceae > Erigeron > Erigeron canadensis. The sequence continues at coordinate 12,714,503 of NC_057767.1, read as the reverse complement.
ACCACTGCCATTACATCATCACCACCGCTGCCAACTTCGTGAGTACCATTTTCGTTATCCTAAATTGATATAATAGTACAGATGCAATATTAGGTAGGATATATTGAGCTTGGAAATGTTCTACCCCCCTATCAAACACTACTTAATTCTATAAACTTGACAAATCTTTGATAAGCTCTAATAGTTTTGTTTAAAAACTATATTTGGTAGTCACTTATGAAACTTGCCGTGAACTATGTCACATCAAGACATATACACCCGGCCGCGTACACGAATATTGCCTTCGGTTGTCCAACCAAGATCCTCTTCTATATATATCTCCATACATTTAACTACAAAATTGACTAAACTTTGATCCACTTACTAATTTTGTTTCTAAAGTATCCCACGTCATGACTCATACTCCTAAATAATACGTACTCCTGGGCAAATGACCATGTTGCCTTTGGTTATCTAACCAAGATTCCTCGATCTTTATATATATATATATATTGAAAAGTTATTTTGAAAACCTTTTTTTTGTGAGAACCCTTGAGAACTTTTCAAATCAAGCGCAACCGATGATTATTCTTACATGAAAATTGTTTTTTGATTATTTTCTGAATAACTTATGTATAATTTTGAAGTTTATAATTGTGTGGAGGCATGAATTAGCATCCGTTATACACTTATGTGGAGATTTGGATTCTTGATTACATGTGCACGAATATTGCTATGATTACATGTGATCGACTTGCATACATGTGATCATAACAATATTCGTGCACATGTGATCAAGAATCCAAATCTCCGCATAATTGTATAACGGATGATAATTCATGCTCCACACCATTATAAACTTTAAAATTACACATAAGTTATTCAGAAAACAATCAAAAAACAATTTTCATGTAAAAAATAATCATCGGTTGGACTTGATTTGAAAAGTTCTCAAAGGTTCTCATAAAAAAAAAGTTCTCATATATATATATATATATATATTACAAAGTAAACAAGGATGTCTAACTGTATTCTGGATAGTACATAGTGTCAATTAAAACGGATGGATCAAAATAATTTAATCGGATGGATTAATTTTTTTTTATATATAATGCAAAATTATAAATCACAATCAGCTAATCCTTTGACATCCTTTTCTGTACATCAAATTTTTCAAATAAAAACTATGAGTCTTACTAATATAAATGGATGGACTAAATCACTAAAACACTTAACAATTTTTTTTGTACCTCACATATGTTTTTACTCACTTTTAAACTATACATTATACCATAGCTATCACTTGGCCTTTATTTTAATTATTAGAGAGTCTTGTACATCAAACGAGGTTAACCTAGTTAGATAGTTAAGATATATATACAAACCAAAAGTTGATATTTTTACCGAAAAACCAAAAGTTGATATCCATTACATTGTTTTAGCTATATTAAAATTTTAAATTTGTACTTTTGCTTTATGTAACTGACGAAAATTTGATATTCTAATCACATAAGAACATCCGCAATGCTTTTCATCAAACGAAGAGGGAGAGAGCTAATTGGTATCAAAGACTTGACAAACACCAAGTTACTTACTTAAAAAAAATATTTCCAAGGTTATTAGCTTAGTTGAACGTATATTAGCTTTGCTAAATACCATGTAGATCTCTACAACTTATATCTTAAATCTTTCTTATCTATAATACCTTTTTTAAAATCTCAATTAAAGAATTGAAATATTTAAAATAACCTTCTTTTTTATTCATTAATTTAAATATTTTCACCTAATATACTTATAATACCCTTAGTGCAATAATTTACAACATAAATTCCACAATCTTTAAAATAACTACACTAACTCCTTTAACATCAATTATAAAGTTACATTTACCACCATTGCCGCCCCACCACCCGTCACCGCCACTGGCGCCACCAAAACCCCAGGCCATTACCATCATCACAGTCGAATTGTGTGGGCATAAGACTCATTTATTATAACTTTTCATCTATGTAGTTCAATCATTTAATATTAATATTTTGTAAAAATTAATTATAAAAATCTCAAACATGTCTTATGAAAATCAGTTACTATTTACATATCTATAATATATAATATATAAAAGATAAACCTTAATTCATAATTAAAGAATTTTGAACCTATAAATGAAGTTCAAGGTTTAATTAGAATCCGAAATTGATGATATCATATACATTTTTTTAAACTCTTTTAGTTTAATTTAATAAATTCAAATATGGTTATTAATTATGAAAAGTAATTTCTATATTTTATAATTATAAAAATAATTACTTAATATATATATATATATATATACACGTGTGTTATATATATTAATGAAAAGTAGTTACTTAATTTTATAATATCTTTTTTATAATCATTTTTTTAATTTTAATTTTCTTATGGCATATTGTTAGCTTTTTGAATAATTAGTGCTAGTTTTGTATTTCCTATTTGTATTGTCCTTGTATTTAATTAAGTGTGGTTGGAGGGTTGTTTTGATAATTAATTAAGGGCTTGTATTGAAATTAGCAAGGGTGCTAAGTGTAATTGCTAGGTGTATATAAACCCTCCACCACTCTACAATTTGTAACCTTTTTGCACAATATTAATAGTAGTTCTAATACCTATATTCCCTCAAATATCTACTTTCCTTTATTACTTCTAAAGGTTCACTACACAATTTGCATACATTTCACTTGGTATCAGAGCAAAATCACAACTTGTGAATGATCCATAGATTGATTTTGTTCATCTTGTGTGCTATTTTGTGTTTTTATCCCAAAACCGAAAGCTTTGATCTTTATCCTCTATACTTGTTAAAGTAAACGAATTTCTTACTTTAATCCACTCCTTACCTTCCTAAAACATCACCCATAAAGTTTCAAATCCTATCTCAAATCACAATATCTTGAAATCGAAAAACAAACATTCTGTTCTGAATACCGGATTTCATACCGGTTTTCAAGTTTCTTGATTTGTAGGTCTAATACCGGGTTTCCTCAGTGTATTTCATTGTTCTAATACCGGGTTTAATACCGGAATTCGTACCGTCTTTCTATCAAAATTTTCATTTTTATTTTACTCTCAATACCTGATTTACACCAAAACCGGTATTAGTTTACCATTTCCTAAATTTAATAACTCTTCATAATTTTTGAATTTATCTTCGAAAATCGGTTTTCCTACTTCCATTGTAGAAAACCGGTATTAGTTCATAATTTCTTGTTTTGGCTATTATAATACCTGGTTTACCCCAAAACCAGTATTTGTTATCTTTTTCTTCAATTTTCTAACCCGTTATAATCTTCAAGGTTTTCAATAAAAACCGGTATTAGTGAATTTGTCACTAATTACCGGTATTTGTAAAAGATTGTTGTGTGGTTGTGTTTGTATGCTTTAATACCTGGTTTCCACCAAAACCGGTATTTGTTCTTCTATTGAACATTTCTTAAGCCGAAATTCTGCTCTTCTCTTTAGCTGAAAACCGGTTTTTGCTCTTCCAACACGAAAACCGGTATTAGTTCATCTATTGTGAAAAATCGATTTCTTTTTGAGATTGGGTGTGTGGTGGTTGTTGAAATACCTGGTTTACATCAAAACCGGTATTTGTACCTTAATTCACTACTTTTGTGAAAACGTTACTCTACTCAACTTCTGTCCTCAAAACCGGTTTTTATACTACCAATGACTAGTTTGGACTCTTTGATCATCGGTTCTGAGACTCGCCCACCGGTATTGTACCGTGACTGCTATCCACAATGGAGAAATCGTTTTATGAACTGGGTCTCTAAACAACCTCTCGGAGCTCAAGTGAAGGAATCATACAAGAATGGGCCTGCTGAACACACTAATCCAGTTACCAAGGAACCTCTACCGCCAGAAAGCTGGAGCGCTTCACAGAAAAACCGCTCTCAAGCTGATGATTTTGCTGTATCCTATCTCTACCATGCTCTTCCGAATGAAATCTATCGAAATGTTGACTCCTATGTCACTGGTAAAGAGATATGGGATGAACTCGAAAAACAATTTCAAGGTTCAGAGGTCTCCATTGCCATTCGTCTGTCATTTGTTCTTGACTTGTATGAAACCTTTAAGCAAGAAAAAGCTAAATCTCTTGAAAGTGCGTATGATCGTTTTTGCAATGTCATCAATGATCTGAGAAAGGAAAAAGTCAAGAAAACACAAATGGAACTTAATATCAAGTTCATCAGAAGCCTAGAAGATGTTTGGCAAACTTTTGGTACTCAGATCAACACCCAATCAGATTTTCACAAACTTGACATCCACAATTTGTATGAAAAGTTGAAATTGAATTCAAGGGAAGTGATGAAGAAACAACAATCCAAGGCTCCTGAAAACTCTAGCACAGATCCACTTGCTTTACTTGCTGAGAGAAAGTCTTATCGTTCCTCCAACATTTCCATTGACGAAATGCACTCTGATGACGAACCATTTGTTGAAAGTGATCCAGAATTGGATGATACAGAGAAACAAATGTCTCGTGACTTGGCATACTTTACCCAATCCTTCAAACGCAAGTACTTCAAGCGTCGACCAACAAACAATCAACTCCGCACTTCATCTGTGTCTTCATATGCTAGAAGTTCCAATGCTCCAAAGTTTGACTCCAATGACAACTATGCTCCCACTAACAAGAAGATTGAGAATCCCAGAAAGTTTGAAAAGAAGGTTTCTGATCCAAAGCCTGAGTCAAAGAAATGTTATAACTGCGGTGCTCCTAGTCATTTTGCCATTCACTGCCCAAAGCCCACTCTGAAGAACAAAGAATATTATTAGAATAAGTTGATGCTTGTCAAACAACAAGAGTGTGGCATGGATCTTCTTGCAGAGAATGAACAGTGGCTCCATTTGACTGATGAAGAAACCGAAGAATTGTAGGCAAATGTCTGCTTCATGACAAAGATAAAGAAATCCAAAGCTCTTGATGAAGGATCTGCCAGCTCGGAGACTGAAGATGACGAGGTAAATTCTAATCTCCATTCTGATATTCCTCTTTTTGAAATTACTCGTCTTCTGTTTGAATGTGATAAAACTGTTGCTCATAACAACTCTTTAACCTTAGACATGTCTTTGTTAAATGAAGTTTTGATTGAAAAGGACAACCTTTTAAAGGATTTTCAACTTCAAATTGAAAAACTTCAAATGGATTTCGATGTTCTTCCGAAAACAAAAGCCTCAGTTTCTTTCACTCCTTCATCTGAATTACTTCTTGAAAAACAAAACCTTGAATTAAAAGTTCATGAACTAACTCAGACTGTTAAAGAAGCACAAATTGCCAAATCTAATGAGTTATTCCGTGCTGACGCATTGTCTGAGGATCTTGTTACCCAGCAACAAAGACTTCTCGAAACCAAACCTACACTCAAAGAGTTTGAAGATAAAATCTCTGATTTAAATTATGCTTGTCGCATCAAAGATTCTTTAAACCAAAAGCTTGAGAGTAAAATCGATGAATTAAAAGAACAAATCAAATTTTACCAAGTCAAGGTTTACAAACTTGATCGTTCTAACAAGCAAATTTTTCTTCATAAACCTAGAGATTTTGATTCTAACTTTACTCAAGGGTTGGGTTTCGAGAAACCCAATAACCTACTCACTGGCAGAACTGAAGTCCCCTCACTGTACGATGCTGATCTAATGCGATATGGCCTAACCATTCAATATGTTCGACCAAGTTATGGTGACTTTGAGACTGATGAGCATCTATCCAAAGGTTGTAGAATTAACTTGAATTATGATCAAATCAATGACTCTTTCGATTTTTTCAATCTTCCACTTCATTCTAAAAACAAACCAAAATCTCTCATCATTGAGGAAATTGATGAAAAGTCTGAGGATAACAAACTTGCTATCATTTCAGGTAATTAAACACCCAAGGTAGACATTCCTGCTCCTAAACCATCTCCACCAAGACCTTATATCCCTCAAGTAGTTTTAGAAAACCAAGTGGCCGAGTTGAAATAAACCATTTTGGAACTACAACGTGTGATAGATGCTCTAGTGTCTCAAGGCCATTGTAACTCAAGAATGCATGATAAACCTGCTACCTCTTCTGATAGTTCTTCTGATTGTATTGATCCTAATTGTCCTGTCTGTTATGTGCTGAAAACCTCTTCCACTTTCTCTTCTACAATCAAATCTGTTTGTGAATTAGTTGATGTTACTTTAGCAACTGATAGTGATTCTGATTCTTTGTCTGATGTGGATAGTCCCGTAAAGTATCGAAGTATCTCCATCCAAACTGACCATGATAATGAATTTGATGAACCGAAAAGTGAGACCAATGACCCATTTTCTGATGTTGATAATCCTATTGAGACTCGTAACATTGCCTTCCAAACTGACAATGACAATGACTTCAATGAATTCTACAGTGAGACCCTTGATCCTTTGGTTGAGTTTGAGTCTGAGAAGAGTGTCAATCAAACTGCTTCATATGATCATTTCTTTCCAAATATTGATGAACCAGTCAAGTTTTCTGAAGAAACTCAAGCTTATTTCAGTGAACTTGATACCTTAACAAAGAAATTTGAAAATGAAAGAGATAAACTGTGGACCTTGCTTTTAGATTTCAACAAACTTAAATTGGAAATGGAGTATAAAAACATCATACTTCAAGCTTTTGTTAACAATAACTATGAAAAAGCTTTCAATTTGCTCAAATCATGTAACTTTCCAATAAAGCAAAATGTTGTAGCTAAACCAATGTCTTCAAGTTCTTCAAACTCAACCAAAGCTTCTCCTTCCCCTTCTGCACCAATAATCCCCACCAATGACAAGTTTTGTCCTTCTACTTCTTCTGTCCCCACTGTAAACTTGGAATCAAAGTCTAGAACTAAATTTGTCAAAATGGATTTTTCGACCTTGCCAAATCTGAATAACTTTCTTGAGGAAGACCTAGTTTTTGATCCTGTTTTCGAAAAACATTTTGAACGAACAAAAGAAAAGGTTCATTCTTCCGAACAACAGCAACCTTCTGTCTCATAACCAAAGCTATCCTCTGTCTCAAAACAAGGTACTAAGAAATATCAGAAAGTTTTTCAAAAGAAAGAGGTTTCATCAACTGTCAAATCCTCAAAACCAAAGAACAACAAATCTCCATCTGTTGTTCAAGATTCCAAGTTCATAAGACCACTCCCAAGTCTACTTTACATGACCACCTTTTAAAGGCCATTATTTCTCTCATCAAAGACTTAAGGTTCCACTTGATAATTCTGCACCTACCCAACCTAAGTATCACAAGTACTCTAGCTTCCCTAAGGAATCGTTTGTCACCCCTAAATGCACTTTGACTGTCATTAGAGACGAGACCTTAGGATCAGCTAGATACCATGATCAATATGAATGGTTTACAACTACCTCAAAGAAACCCGTTAGAAAGACACCTGTGGCTAATTCTCATACGAAATCCCCTACTAATGACAAACATTTTCATGTTTCAGGTGACTTGCGCCTAGACATTATGAGTAGGTGGCTTCCTAAAGATAGATTTTTGCATGCTACTAGGACAGTCAAGACTAATGGGAAAACCACATCTGTTAAACAAGAATGGATTGCTCGTCGACCTTATGTTTCTAGTTCTAGATCTAATAGGACTAGTTTTTTTAAACCATAAGTACTTTGGATGATTGTAATTTGTCTTTTATTTTTAAACTTGTTTGTGTGATGTTTCTTTTATTCTCAATAACTGTACTCTTATGCTTAAGTGTTTTATCTTTTCTTGTTTGTGTGTGCTTGCTTTTATTCTGTACTTTCTCTCGTGATTCATTTCTTTCTTAATAAATGCTTTGTATGTGTTTCCCTAACCCTTATGGACCCAATTTACCATGGGTACCTAAAACCATATTCTCAATCTATTCAGGAATACTTTATATGTGTTTGGTACGTCGATTCCGGATGTTCGAGGCACCTGACTGGAAACCGATCTATCCTAAGGAACTTTGTTGAGAAATTCTTGGGAATTGTTTGATTTGGTAATGATAACATTGCTCCTATTCTTGGATACGGAGATATTGTTCAAAATGGGATTACCATCAAACATGTTTCGTATGTTGAAGGACTTGGACATAACTTATTTAGTGTTGGTCAATTCTGTGATAATGATCTTCAAGTTCTCTTCTGTCGATATGAATGCAAAGTTCAAACGGAAGATGGTGTTGATATTCTTACCGGAACCCGTGATGACAACTTGTTTACCATTGATCTTAACTCACTTCCCACTCCGTCATCCGAAATTTGTCTTGTGTCCAAAGCCTCTGCTCAACAAACCGGGTTATGGCATCATCGTTTATCTCATCTCAATTTTCACACCATTAATGTTCTTGCCAGTAAACAATTGGTTGAAGGACTTCCTGATGCTAAATTTGAAACAAAACCGTTTGTTCCGCGTGTGCCATTGGTAAAATGAAGAAAGCATCGCATCATCCAAAGAAACATTTAAGCACTGAAGCCCCCTTACATCTTCTTCTTATGGATCTGAGTGGCCTGATGCGCATTCAGAGCATTCATGCAAAGCGTTACATTCTTGTCATTGTCGATGATTATTCTCGTTATACATGGGTTTTCTTCCTTCGAGAAAAGAGTGAAACTCCTCAAGTTATCATCGATTTCATCAAAAAGACTCAAGTCAACATCCAATCAAACGTTAGAATCATCCGCTCTGACAATGGTACTGAATTTAAGAATGCCACTCTTGAAGCTTACTGTTCCTCCGTTGGCATTACTCATTAGTTTTCTGCCACCAGAACTCCATAACGGAGTTGTTGAAAGACGTAATCGAACTCTTGGTTGAAGCTACACGCACTATGCTTGCTTACTCTAAGTTACCACAAAATCTATCGGCTGAAGCAATTGCTACCGCATGTTTTACACAAAACCGCTCAATCATCAACAAGCGGTTCGATAAAACACCTTACGAGGTGATCAACAAAAGGAATCCTAATGTGAATTTTCTGCATATTTTTGGATGTGTATGTTACGTTTTGAATGATCGTGAAAATCTTGGTAAGTTTGAACCCAAAGGGAACGAGGCCTACTTCATTGGGTACTCAAAAGAATCCATTGCATATCGCGTCTACTTTCGTCAAACAAAACATATCATGGAAAGCATGAATGTCAAATTTGATGAACTATCTGATATGGTTCTTGAACAACATGGTTCTGACTCTTCCCACAACTGTCCATCGAATTCCGCATCTTTCACTCCATCTGTTACTCATAGATCTTTTCCTACTCCTACACCTGCTGAATTAGACATTGTGTTTGATGAATTTTATCACGATCATCCTCCAAGTCAACTAACAAATTTGGGCACTCCTGAGGATTCAACCACGACCACATCTCAGTCAGATTCATCCAGCTTCCATCAGCAAAATCCATCAACATCTTCATCGTCTGAATCATCTCCACCATCTTCGACTGACTCTCCTCCTGAATCCCCTGCACCAACTAGTTCGTCTCATGATTCCTCCCAACAAAGTTCTTCCAACAATGCTTATCATCCTTCTGACAATAACTCTGATCCTGATGATGATTATGTACTTCCTACTGAACCTTCTTTTAAACAAATTGTTGACCAACATTCTGCAGGATTTCTGAATCCTGATGAAAATAATGAACCTGCTTCACCTCATCCTCACTCTGGTAAATGGTCCCATTCTATGCTTCCAAATCCTCCATCTCAAATCATTGGTGACCCAAATGCCAAAATGACAACCCGCTCAGCTTCCATTAACGAATGTTTATTCGTCAATTTCCTGAGCATTGCTAAACCAAAAACAGTTAACGAAGCTTTGAAAGACCCTGACTGGGTTCGTGCAATGCAAGAGGAATTAACTCAATTCAATCATCTGGAGGTGTGGAAACTGGTTCCCAAACTGAATGTCAACAAAGCTCCAATTCCAACAAAATGGATTTTCAAGAACAAGAAGGATGAAAACGGAATTGTTGTCCAGAATAAGGCTAGATTGGTAGCTAAAGGTTATTCTCAACAAAACGGCATTGACTATGATGAAACCTTTACTCCAATTGCTCGTATAGAAGCTATTCGCATGTTTCTTGCTTACGCGGCATTCAAGAACTTCACAGTTTACCAAATGGATGTCATGTCTGCTTTCCTAAATGGAGTTCTAAAAGAAGACGTGTTTGTCGGTCAACCAGAAGGTTTCGTGGATCCCAAACGCCCGAATCATGTCTACCAATTGGATAAAGCATTGTATGGTCTCAAACAAGCCCCACGTGCCTGGTATGATGCTCTATCTACTTACCTTCTGTAGTATGGCTTCACAAAAGGTACAATCGACACGACCTTGTTTATCAAACGACAAGGAAGTGACATCATTCTCATTCAAATTTATGTTGATGACATCATCTTCGGGTCTACCAACCCCAAATATTGCAAAAATTTTTTTGCCCTTATGGTTGACAAATTTGAAATGAGCATGATGGGGGAGTTAAACTTTTTCTTGGGTTTACAAGTAAAACAACTTTCAAATGGGATTTTTATTTGTCAAAACAAATACATGCAAGATATGTTGAAAAAGTTTGATATGCTTAATTGTCAACCAATTGGTACACCAATGGAAGCCAGAACTAAAATTCATGCTGACCTCAATGGTAAACCCTTTGACCAAAAACTGTATCGGAGCATGATTGGCTCATTAATGTACCTCACTACCAGCCGTCCCGATATTATGTATTCCACTTGCATGTGTGCAAGATTCCAAGCGGGCCCTAAGGATAGCATGCTCAGGCTATCAAGCGCATCTTTCGGTATCTTAAGGGCACCATGAATCTCGGTTTATGGTATCCAAAAGATACTGGATTTGAACTAACAGCTTACTCAGATGCAGATCATGCAGGATGCAAACTTGATAGGAAAAGCATTTCTGGTAGTGTACAGTTCTTGGGAGATAAGCTTGTTGGATGGTCTTCAAAGAAACAAAATTGTGTTTCCACTTCAACCGCAGAGGCTGAGTATGTCACAGCTGCCAGTTGTTGCTCTCAAGTACTGTGGATGAAAACACAACTATTTGACTTTGGCTTTAACTATGATCGTATTCCCATATACTGTGATTCCAAAAGTGCTATTGCTATTTCATGCAATCCAATTCAACATAGCCGGACGAAGCATATCGATGTGAGGTACCATTTTATCAAAGATCATGTTGAGAAAGGTAACATAGAATTATACTTTGCCCCGACTGCCTACCAGCTTGCTGACCTTTTCACTAAACCTTTGGACGAACAAAGGTTCAATCTGTTGAAAACCAAGCTGGGTATGTTGAATTTATATACTTAACTGCTTCTGTACCATACATTCTATGCTTATTTTGCTTGTCAAACATTTGATGTATGCTTCTGTGATCTTACGTGCAATGTTTGAGGGGGAGAAAAAGGGTAGAATGCATGAATTTAGGGGGAGTCAACTATTCTCTTTCTTGACTGCATGCTTCTGTCTAGGGGGAGTTTGTGTTCTTATGCATAGTTTGTTCTATTTGCCTATCTACCATTCTCATGAATTTCTTGCTCGTCACCATGAATGTATTCCTTTGTCATTTTTCCAAATCACTTTGGTTTGCAAGTTTATCTCCAAATTTTCTTTTTCAACACTCAACACTAAAAAAAAAAATTGAAAAAAAAAATCGGATTTCAAACCAATACCGGGTTTCAAACGAATACCGGATTTCAACACCGGTAGTCAAAACCTGGTATTGACTACTATAAATACCGGACTTTGACCCCAATAAAACCTTTCCAAAATTTTTCTAAGTTTTTTCTTTTCTTCACTAATACCGGCATTCTCTCAAAAACCGGCATTCCTACCGGCTTTCCCTCACTTTCTGAATATCTCTGTTGATTACCGGTTTCTGTTCTTCCTTTCTTCAATCCCGGCTTTCAGGTATAACGTTTACTTAAACCGGCTTTCCTTGACTTTACCTGTTTTAATACCGGTTTTCACCCCCAAAACCGGCATTTCCATAGTTATAGTGTAGATACCGGTTTTCTTTCACAAAAACCGGTTTTTCCCAGTTTCTTTAATGTTTTATTATCGGCTTTCTCTTATATGTTTAGAACTTGTAAATTTTCATTTTCAGGGTTGACTTCGTGTCGTTTTCGTGTGCTTTTATCTGACTGTGTCACGTATTCGGGTATCTTATTTTCCTATTTCTTTTCATATTACTTCATGCTTGATTATCTTTTATATGTTTTTTGTGGTATACATGAATTACTTGCTTACTTGCCCTATTTGTGTGCTTATTTGCGTATATTCTGTCGTGATATTAAAATTGGTTTTCCCAAACTTAGCAAGTGCATCGATTTCAAGTTTTCACTTGATTTCTTGATGCTTTGCAAATATTGGTACCACTTCATACCAATATTAGTTCTTGAAAACCCACTTTTCCTAAAACGACACTCTGCCAAATTTTTCTCTCACTAGATACCATTTTTTTTCACAAATTTTGAAATCCAATAACGACCTTCAATAACTTGGAAAATTCTTGAAATAAAAACTTAGAAAAATTCTTTTTTAAACTTATTTCGTCATGCATTCTTATATAGATTGGTGTATCCTTGATTTTTCGTGTTTATGAACAATCTAATGTTCATGAATCTTGATTGGACTCACGAACAGCTGTTGCCTCATTTTTCTATGTTTTTACATACAGTTAATTATACTTTGATTTTCCCTAATGAGTAAGGTATCGAACGCCTTGATGTACTACCTTTACATCTTTTGTGAAAACCGGTGTATAATCAACTGTGTTTACTTGAAATACTTTTCTTTCTAACTTATCATACATTGGGTTTTCTTTAGAAGCAAGGCATCGAACGCCTTGATGTACTGCCTTCGCATCTTCTGCAAAACAAGTTGTATGATCTGTTTCTTTAATTTCTTTTCACTCAAATACAGTGAGTTTTTATCAATCTTACATTATTTTCCCCCAAGAAGTAAGATATAGAACGCCTTGTTGTACTATTTTTACATCTTTTGTGAAAAACGGTGTACGATTAGATCTTTTTGAAAAAAATTAACCTTGGAAACAATGTTTCCTATTCGCATACTTGTTAATCGCAGAATGGATTTCCTCGTTGATGGTGCCATTGTATATATGCAGCCCTCATCTCTCTCGACAATCAAACCGATACCTTTGACAAAGCCATTATTGCAATCCTTCAAGCTCGATTTGACCATCAACATCAACTACTACTCCAAAAACAAGAAGCCGAACAGCAATAGTTTCTTAATAATGCACAACTTGAAGCAGCTTTAAAGAGAATTGCGGACTTAGAAGAGTCTTGCCAACAAGCTACAGTCGTCCATCGCAGACGTGATGATCCTGATGATCAGGATCAACACGAGGGGGGAGAATAGAGATTCTGAGACGATTGAAGTAAGAGCAAGTGCCACCACTGAAGTTGTTGGCGACAATGTTGATGCTGGAGATGAAGCACAGACACAAGATGCCCCTCATGATGCTCAACAAGATGTTGTGATGACCGAGGAGTTAAATGTAGAAATCACAGAGGTTCAAGCAAGGAATGCTACTGAAGTTGTAGAAGATGTGGACTTGAGAGATGATGCTCAATCTCAGGGCTTTAACCTTGATTCATCAGTGATGGTCGATAATGTAAACGAAAATGATGAGTTTGATGATCCTTTTGTCGATGGCAACGATGTTGATCCAAATGATGATAATGACTCCTCAGATAATGATGATCTACCTCCCCCCAGCTTTGACAACTATTCCTCTGTTCCTCAACCAAACCTAACTCTCAGCCACTTAAACCTTCACCAACTCATTCACCACCTCAACCATCCTCGCATACAAAACACCACCGTTGTTCCCCATGTTCAAATCAATGAAGGAGGCTTTAGAACCAATGAAAGAAGCAGAATAGATTATCTGCCATCCCTCCCCAATTATTCCGTCTTACAAGATTCCTTGAAGAAAAGGCCTCACATATCTTCTCAAATCAAGATGAACTCAAAAAGATCGATATTGACGAATTAAGAGCTAGAAGAGCATATAATCTTGAGAATCAACGTGCTAAGTACTTAAAAGACTTGATTGATGCCAAGAGTAAAAAGGTGAACAAAGAATGGAAGAAACAGTTTAAATTGAAGATTGTTGATGTTGATAGCATTCATTTCAAAGAATGGCGCGAACTGGGATTTGCTAGACCTCCTGGTCTGATTTGGTTAATTGTCAAAAGGGAAGATGGTCGGAAGTACATGATTACTGAAGCTCGTTTCAACTTATTGTCTGCCGAAGACCTCATCTTTCTCTTTCACTACTTCGCCCGAAAGCTCCTTTAGCCAGATCCAGAAAATCAAGAGGCCTATTATGCGATAAAGAGATACATGGATAGTCTTATCCTAAGTCAAACACAAAAAGACTTCCAATTGGGCATCGAAAAGAGAAGGAAGAAAGTTAACCTCACCACACCAAACCAAAGAATAAGAGGCATCAATCTTGATAATTTTCACATTGGGGCTGTGTTTGATAACCCTAGGGGAGTTGTATTTATCAGCGATCAGGGGCATAAGATATTCATCCGACTCGACGAGCTATGCAAGTATTCTGATGGCACCCTCAGACAATGCTTGAGAGTCATTGAAAGTCTCCATGAATTTGAAGAGTCGGATAAAGAAAAAAAAAGATTGTTGAAGGTGATTAAAAAGATCAAATCAAGGCTTGAACATAGAAAAAGATCGAGGACAATCATTGCGGCAAGGCTTCCCAATGAACAAACATGCGTCATTCACGTACCATAAGGGTCTTGGGTAATTTATTCGCCAAACAATGAGCCTGGTCTACACAACATGCCTCCTGTCAACTTCGACGACAACATAATCGAACCTCCCAACCGACCTGCTGATCCTAGATATCATTTTTTCCCAAGAAAGTACTGGAAGGAAGCCAAGAGCCGATACGATAAAAGAGCATTCAAACCTCAAACCTTCTTTAAAGACAAAACCGAATCCTCCACCAAGAAAAGAAACCGAAGGCAGAGGAAAAAGAAGAAAACCCAACAAGGACCAACTCTAAAACCGCACTAAAGGGGGGAGATTGTTAGCTTTTGAAATAATTAGTGCTAGTTTTGTATTTCCTATTTTTATTGTCTTGTATTTACATAAGTGTGGTTGGAGGGTTGTTTTGATAATTAATTAAGGGCTTGTATTGAAATTAGCAAGGGTGCTAAGTGTAATTGCTAGGTGTATATAAACCCTCCACCACTCTACAATTTGTAACCTTTTTGCACAATATTAATAGTAATTCTAATACCTACATTTCCTCAAATACCTACTTTCCTTTATTACTTCTAAAGGTTCACTACACAATTTGCATACATTTCACATATCCTTTTGTTTTATATCTTACCTTATTATCAAGTTATGACTTTATATAGGATCTTTATCATATAACATTTTAAATATTGGATAATAACTATTTAATTTTACAGCATTAGCATTTTATGATATTTAAATAAAAAATATTACCGATATGTATCCGGTGCCTATAATAATAAAAAAAATAAAAGATTATTAAACTGACAACATCATCATTTTTTAACATCTTTTATCTATTTTTTTCAAATTATGATATCAAAAAAATTTAACATATCATTAATTATCTCTAATACATAAAAACTTTCAACATGTAGTAGCTACATTTAACTTTATGTTGTTATCTTGCAAAATATATAATTAACATACAAATCCTTTTAATATTTTTTGTTACAAAACATTTTTAAAATTAATAGTCAACATGTCTTATTTATAATTATTAATTATATTATAAGTTATAACAAAAACTTATTTTAAATTTGCGTATTATGCGGAAAATAATCTAGTAACTAATATAACACATAATTTAAATTTTCGTTGAGATTTTTTTGTGTGTGTTTCCAAGAACAATTTTATAAACAAACTAACTAGGTAACACGGGTTCGCCTTGGACATATTAATAAAATCTTGTAAAAACGTATCTTTGGCACTGAAGTTGCGGCAATTCAACGATGATCATAGCCTCGGAGACCTTATGTTTTAAATAAATGTAATTAAATTAATAACCAGCATAATATGCTGATAATTTAAATACTTGTATCTGTTATGAAAAAGTTATTTAGATGATAAAAAATTAAAAAACCATGTATGAATTATTAGAGTTTTCAAAAGAAAATAAAAACAATTTTAAAAAAAATGACATTAACTCACTCTTCAAAAAAAAAATAATAATAATAAAATGAAATAATCTTTAAAAAGGAAAGTGTATATGACATCATAAATAGATTAAAAATAAATAAACTTTATGAAAAATTTTAAAGTTCACAAATAAGCTATGATGTGACAATTTTATACCTATCGCCCACATCGTTATTGGCCATTTTATTAAGTGTTTTAAGTTGATTTTATGTGTATTTGGCGCGTTTATGGTGTTTGTTAGTGTTTTCAGGCGCTAAACAGGTTACGTGATCATTTGACACATTTTTGGATGAAATCTGAGGCCAAGAAGTTGATTTGTGAGTTCGTGAGTTGTTTAAGGTTGAGAAGATAGAAAGTTGGAGTAAAGTCACAAGTAAAGAGAGTGGTTTTGATCATCAAGTCTTGACTGCACCGCAGTGGAGAAAGCATGAGCCCACTGCGCCGCAGTCACCTAAAGGAGAAAATAGGACGTGGATCCTCACTGCGCCGCAGTGAGGGAATGCACATCCCACTGTGCTGCAGTGGGTGCACGGGAGCTGAAGCCCTTGGACGATTTTTGCATCAGATTTGGAGAAGTATAAATAAGAAACACAACCTTAATTCCCAACTTATCAAAATTCTTTCTAGGAGCTGCTCTACAAGGGGTTATTTCAAGGATCGAAGCAAGGATTTCTTCCATCAATTCATTGAAGATTCACGAGCACCCATCTAGATCGTATCTACTTTTATTGTCTAGCAATTTCAATTTCTCAAACGATTGGTGCATCATGTTTCTCTTTTATTTTTATCATTATTTTGAATTGATCATGAGTGGCTAAATGTTCAATCATCCACCTTGATAAAACTAGACGAATGATGTGATTGCTATATTTTTAATTCAAAGAGTTGATTTTAATTATCATTGTGTCGAGATCTTGATGATTTAATTCCTTAATATATATTATTTTGATATTGGTGGCATGTGTGTTCTTTGTTAGTGGTACTAGTTGGATGCATTTGTGATTTTCAAATGGTTGTTTGTCTATAAGCAATTATCACTAGTTCATGGTATGATAGTGAATATCATTTTAATGAAAGGAATATGTTGTCAACGTGCTTTATAACGGTTGGTGGTACCACGTTATCATCATATAGATACAATTGTTAATTCGATGATCAAACAAACTAAATGTCGGTAAGGTTGTCTAGGAATTGGTGGTACCGGCTTGGGTAATTTAACTAGCAATCTAGGTGATCGGGTAATTTGTTCACGGTTGGTGGTACCACGTGAACACCTTAATTCTTTCACGATTATCATTTTAACTCAAATGAATTTGTCCTTAATTAAATGCAATCATGTTTGAAGTCTTGTGAATTCAAGGTGGATGATCTTTATTATTATTGTCTGAAGTTTTTATTTACTTTTATGCAAATTGTCTTTTAAATTTCTTTTAATGTAATTGTCAAGAGAGAATTGAAGCAACACCCTTTTTCTAAATCATTTTACCAAACAACTAGTCTAAATCAATTCCCGAGAACGAACACGATCTTACCGTTTAACTGTATTGCAAACGGTCGGATCCACTGCCCGATAGAGTGTAGTAGTAAGTTTTTAGGTGATTCTAATTTATAATTTTTGAACTCGATTTAGTACATCAAGCTACTTTTATAAAATGTTGATGTCATAACATTTTCATTATTTTATATAAAGAATACGTTATATATTTGAAATATCAATTAAACCAAGTGCGAAATCAATCATAAAAGGTTATCGGGAAACTACTATTAGAAAATGTACTTTCGTCGTGCACTATACTTTTATAAGTTTGTAGACCTTTTTTCCTTTTTGGAAACTAAAAATACCTTGAGTAAAATTGAACACCTTGCTCATAAATAATTACAAAACACGTTTTTTGTACAAACATCGAAAGGATTTTCCATAATACCAAGATAACCAGTCCAAAATAATTTGGATGCTTGTGTTGAAAAATACCTATTTTCTTGTAATTATGTTTGGTATTATGTGAAAATGCCTAAAGGAAAAAGTTTCCAACCATGAAACAAGTGTAAATACTTGTATAAATTACTCTAGTCTTCGTATTATAGTGTTTATTTTTTGTGGGTTGCTTAAATTTCAACGGGGGCGCCGATTTTATCGAATCTAAGCTCCAAGACGGCCCTCTTTCTCCATTAAGTCATGGACTGGAAGTCTGGAACATAAAATATATATTTGCTAACTAAAGAAAATAATTAATTTTATTAGAGTACAATGGATTCTTTGGATTATTTGTTTGCATGTTTAAAATAGTGTTGTACTGGTAAATGCACCCGCATTTTGTTGCTGGCGGAACATATTGTAAGTAGGGATGTGCATGGTCCAGTTTAGACGGTTTTAGTCAAAAATCTCAACCAAACCAATACATACGGTTTCATGATTTTTCAAACTAATCCGTCCAAATTGTTATGTCGAATCAAACCAACCAAAACCAATTAATCCGGTTTGGTTTGGACGGTTAAGCGGTCTTTTATTTTTTGAAATTAAATGTACAAAAGCATAAAATAATACGTAGCATCTAAGATTCGATATCATGACATAACAAAATATTCATAAGTCTTATAAAACAAACAAACATAACAATTTAGGATTCGATATATATCATGTCTACAACTTTGACAAATAATAAGTATATACAATTTACATTATTAACTATTAATATAGATATAAACTTACATTTATTAAAAGTAAATGGTCCGGTTTGGTTTTACCGGATTGTATAATATCTAAAACCAAAACCAAACCATACAAATGGTTTACGGAAAAAACAAACCGACAGTTTAAAATTTTGATTTAAAACCAACCAATCCGTCCAAATACCCCGGTTTAAATGGTTTAGCCGGTTTGGACCAAATCATGCACATCCCTAATTGTAAGTGGACTTCGTTAAATTAAAAGTCATGCAATGGTCGTTGACGTCTATTATAAAAATGGACCTGATTTGCAGCAGATTTTATGCTATACTTAACGTCCGTTAAAGCCTTTTTTTAGTTTTTGTTTTATCTACATATTGCATAGTTGTACCTACAAGCTATACTATTAAATACAGTTAAAGTTAAGTCAAGTAAGTAACAGCCATCAACGACCGTTGAATGAAAGGACCTGTTTTGTAGAAAATTTGTGACTACACTTAACGACAATTAGAGTTATTTGTTGTTTTGTCTATGTAATACATAGTTGTACCAGAAGCAATAAAATCTATACTATTATCTACAGTTAAAGTTGTGTCACATAAATTAAAAACTGTCGATTACCTTTAGATAAAAGGACTAGTTTTGCAACAGCTTTTTTTGTGACTACATTTAACGACGATTAAAGGTTGAATTTGTTATATTCATGCAATACATTGTTGTACATTTTATGCATAGATAACTTGTAAAAGCATAGAGCTTTTTTGCATAGTTATAATTTGATCCATTTTTGTTAAATACTAGTTTTACGGTTTGTCTAATATACGAGTAATTATCATTTTATTCTTATAGATCCATACTACTGTCAGAAAAAAGGAATTTAGAAATAATCATTATATCTTAATGAATTAATTTACACCATCAGTATCTTAGTTTTTAAAATATTTGCAATGCACCTTTATATGAATTAGTTTTACATCAATTATTTCCACCATTCGTCGTCGCCACCATTAGTACTCGCCGCCATCACCCCCGGTTGCCGCCACCACTATATCACCAATGCATTGCGCCGGTATCCTTATATCTTCTATAAAAATTTTCATTGCCACTTTACATCAATTACATTTATATTAACCCACACCACTCGACACCGTCAAAACCACCAATAGTCGCCACTATCACTACCTGTCTTTGACACCACCATACCACCGTCATGGCCACGACCGCCGAATTGCGTGAGTACCGTGCTAGTTTTATTATGATGGTCCTGGTGAGTTTTTCCCTCCACATTGCGCGGGTACCGTGCTAATTTTTTTCAATTGAACGGGCATAACCTGTTTAGAAGGGCTTCACCTATATCAAGCTTCGTCTTTAAGGAAACTTATAAAGTGGTTGAAAGCCGAACGCATTTGAGAATGGTGTGGATTTGATTTGATGGGCGGTGATCAAGAGATAGTGGTGGTTGGATACGGTGTGGGCTCCGCTCTTAGCCGCATGGACTCCGCCTTTGGAAATATTTTGATTGGCTAAACCAATCAAATTTGATTGAACATTGTGTAAATACATATATAAAAAAAAAAGTCATCAAAAGTATATTAGATGAACTCTCTAATAAGACTCAAAACTTTTTTATATCTTATCGATGTATGATTTTTCAGATAAAAGATTTTAAATGAATAAGATTAAAGTAATGATAATGGATGAGAGAGAAAGTGAAGAAAGTGTATGGCTAAGATTTATAGATGGAGATGCCCTCAAGTTAGTTTGAACTTGAAGGGTCAAGTTAAATAAATTTTGAACATTGGATTATAATCAAAGGTCAAGATTCAAAGATGATTTTTAAGATTATTTTTGAATTTTGACCTTTGATTAAAATTTAATGGTCAAGATCTCTCTAACTTGACTAAGAAAATCCCTTCCCGAGATTTATTTACTGGTTTATTAAATAAATATGGGTTCAAATGAATATTTTCCTTATATCAAACGGTAAATATAAAGGAAAATGACAATTAACAAACATCATGTTTCAACATCAAAATTACAAAAACAACATAGATAAACAAGATGATTAGAAAGAAGAGGTGGTATAAACAAAAAAAATGAGAGAGCATCGTATTAAAACAAGAAATTAGGGTTAACACTCTTATATGTAAAGTTTCCTCACACGATGGTTTAACTCACGAGTGTAGAATAATAAGTTAAGTATGCATTAAGATGAACTAGTATTACTTTAAAATATAAATGCGAGGATATAAATAAAGCAATAATTAAGCAAATAAATGAATGGTGGAACACGAATGTAATTTTCAAGTGTATTTTATTTATTGATGTTAAACAAAATACAAGATTGTTGCGAAACCTAAATATTACAAGTATGTAAGTATCTAAACAATCTTTGAATTACAAGTGATTTATACTTGCTAAATAATCTCCTCGGATTGATATACTTAAAGTTGTGAAGTATAACTGTTATGATCGAGAGTATTTTAACAAGTTCACCAAATTGCAAAAAGTAATTTGAACGAGGGAAATGACTTGATATATATAGGCAAGAAGAATTAATATTTAATTCTTTTTGCCGTACAAATAAAGTTACATGCATTTTAAAGAATATAATATTTATTCCTTAAATGCATTGATTTAAAGTACATGAATAAAGTCACGTTGATGTGACTTGTTGTACTTTAACCAACCACCTTTACACGCATGTAAGAACTTTTAACAAGGGACAAATGGATTGCCCGGATAAAAACGAGTAAAGGTAAACAAGTCAATTCCTCGTAATCAGTGTTCAGACTTGTAAGGTCTCGAACACTGACAAGGGCTCCAGTCAGTAGATCTGGTAAGACTGCCAGTGGGCTCCACTGTTTGTCAGTCTTCTTTCTCCATACTTCAGTCTTTGACTTCAGTAGGAATGTCTTTAGTAGGATCGATCTGGACTGGAGTGAAGTCCAGTGAGCTAATCTGGTGGACACTAGATATTCTGTACAAGTAAATAGCTCACTAACCTTCTATTATTTCTGGACAAATCTTCAGTGACGCTCCAGTCATTAAGTCTAGAATGGGTTCAATAAATCTGGACCTAATATTATATATATATATATATATATATATATATATATTGACTAAGTATAAAGGTTTATTGGTAATACATATGTATCATTGGCGGAAGATATGAAGGACCAAAGGGGTTATGGTCCTTCTAAAATTTTGGATCATATTTAGCAATTATATAGTATTTAAAGATAAATAAAAGTTTTTATGTTTTTTTACCCCCTCATAAACAAAACATAGATGCAAAAAAGAGAAAACCTAAAATTCTAAATTTTTTTTTGACCCTTCCAGTACTCGTTCAAGTTCCGCCCTAAATTTCTATATATCAAGAATGTATTTATATACCTTGAAATTTATAGTTCAAAGTATACGTAATTTTTTTTTACAACTAAACACAAAATCCGGACTTCCATCCAACATAATCAAATGGTCAAAGATAACCAGTATCATGAGCTGAAATACTCCGTTGACCACTAGTCTAGCTGATTGGAAACTCATGTCCATTAAGTTGAACCGAATTTAAGAAAAATCTCACAAAGATGAAGCTAATGATTAAATTTTACCTTACGAATAGAATCTAAGTAATTGCGCATTTGGTTCACAGAATGTTTTTGTAAGAAATGAAATCTGTCAACGGAATTAGATTCTGAAGGAATGAAATTTGATGGAATGTTTTTTGTTTTCTTAAAATTCAAGAGAATGAAGGAATCAAATTCCATCCAATAACCCCAAGGAATGGAGATTCCATCATTTGATGGAATGTTTACATTCCAATGGAATGAAATTCCATCATCTTTTGACAACCAAACGTACCACGGAATGGAATCTGTGAACCAAACGCACCCTAAATGCCTCGTCGCTCCAAGTGTGTGGTTCATTAGTATAAATTTGGTAAAAATATATATTTTTTAAAACACAAAGGTGTGTAGTATAAATCTAAACATATTATAAACTTAGTGGCATCAATTCATAGGTTGTGAAAAAACACTTTTTGTATTATTCATTTCTTATCTATAGTTGTAGAAAAATGCTTTCTAGTTTTTCATTTCTGAGTTTTAAAAAAAATGAAAGGAGTTTTCCATTTTTAAAAAAACAAATAGAAATTTTATATACGCGTTCAAAACTAGAAAATAAAATACAATTTGAGGCTTTGAAAATTTAAAAAATGGAAAATAAAAATGGAAAAAAATAAAAAAATGTTTTCTAGTTTTTCATAGAAAAGTGAAAAACAGTGTTTTTTTTTTCATGGAAAATATTTTTGAAAAACTATGATTTGAACGTGTTTTCTATTTTTTATGTTTTCTTAAAAAACAAAAATGAAAAACAAAGATGTTTTCCCCAACTAAAAGAGGTTAGTTTTCTTAATTTTTTTCTTCCTCGAGCTTTTAAAGTATGCTATCATTTTTTATGAAAATATTTAAATTGAAATTAACAACGTCACAATATCTTACAAACTATATATTAACCGCGAATGGCGAAGCCTAAAGATTGAAAAGTGAAATTTGTTAGCGAGTTCATTGTTCAAATTTTAAATTATTATTATTATTATTATTATTATTATTATTATTATTATTATCTTTTTCAAAGTATTTAACTTTTTATCAACTTTTTTTTTTAATCCTTAAGTTTTTCTAGTTTTCAAAATATTTACCTTTTTATCAACTTTTAAATTTAATCCTTAAGTTTTTCTAGTTTTCAACATAAACAACAATTTATAATTTTAATTATTTATCTTTTCATTTACAAATTTAATTTTGTACTAGTTTTCTTATACTAATTTTTCATTTTTATCTTTTACATTTTCAAAAGTATGTAAAATAAAAAAAAAATTCTTTAGCTATTTACATTCACACTTATCCTGACATGAATTATAAGTAAAAATAAACATAATTGTTCCCTTACGTTATTTGACAAAATTAAATCAAAGTTAATAATCTAGTATATTGTTTTGAGTATCGTTTTGTTGTGAGGAAGGTTGTATCAATTCCAAGTCAAACAATATCAAAGCATCAAGCATACATCAGATAAGACAAACCAAAGCTGTCTACAGGGTTGTTTAACTATGATATACACTCATATATAGTATAATCCTTTTTTTTTTATTTTTTTTTTATTTTTTTTATCTATATTTACTTATAAAAAGTATTGAATATCTTAAAATTCAACATTTTTTTCTTCTCAAAATACCCTTATTTAAACATAAAACCCTTATATACCCTCCTTTCCCCATTCTCTATAATCATTACACACTCTCATCGATCTTCTATTACCCTCCGTCACTGCCCTCCTTCTCCACCGCTTCCCTTTTATATTGTCTAATGCCTATCACCTTCTAGCCGTCGCAACGCGCACACACTATGCTCGCCAAACTAAAAACAATACTTAATTTCAGCCCAAAAACCAACTTTCTATTTTAAACACCTAATCTACAGTGAAAAAATACTACTACTTATACTTTCCATTCACCGTAAATTCCGTACTTTCTTTTTTTCATTCAAACTGAATGAGAACGAAAGCTCTAAAAAAGTAAAAGCCCAACTTGTAACATATGCAAAAACAGTTGTACACACACAGTAACTGTGTGTTGTTGAAATATAAAGAAAACACGTCTATGAATTAATATCATCCATGTATCATCCTCGGAAGCACACATGACACGACACACGCCCTTTCACCACCTCTAGTTACTACTACTACTACTACTACTCGGTCTTTTTTGTTTCATAATTTGCAGGCCATAACATTATTATTTTATTTTATCAAAATTTTTTGGTTATTTTGTTTTTCTTTTCGAATATGGATATTGAATATGGATCATCTTCGTCACCTGGTTTCAATTTACAAGGAGTTGATGATGTTGAAGATTTTGTTTGGGTGAGTCGTTTAAAATTTTTTTGTTTTTCTTTTTTTACTTGTGTTTTTTTTTTTTTTTTGTTATGTTCATGCTTTATATACTGATTCGAACCTCGCTAGATAAACATCTCGATAAAAAGTATAGAAAATAGCCATGACAATACTAGTTAGGTGTTGTAAATAAGAATCTCAATTTACCTTTTTTTTTTTTTTTCTAATGTGTGAACATTTGTAAAAGTATTGTCCAACATGAATAAACTGTCTCAACGTTTGGGTTCAAATTCAGCTATTGACGTTTAATTACTAATTACAACTAATGTATATCTTTAAAAAAAAATACAAGAATAAATGTCTTTAGACGTCATTATAATGTTGATTTGTGTGTGTGAACATCATTAAACATAACATAATCCTGTTTTTAGATATGTGGATTAGTATTTGTTGTTAGTATCATCAAATTTTTGGAATTTGAGGGAGGTAATAGTATAAGCCGGCTTTGTCAATATCAAAGTTGATGGTCAAATTGTGACAAGTTTTGAAAAATGGGAAAAAAAAATATATGGTAACAACATTAAGTAGCAAAACGGGGAATTAAACTGTAAAGTGATATTGGATGGAAGAGATCTTTCTCGATATATTTTTTTTTT
This sequence comes from Erigeron canadensis, assembly GCF_010389155.1. Classification (NCBI taxonomy): domain Eukaryota; kingdom Viridiplantae; phylum Streptophyta; class Magnoliopsida; order Asterales; family Asteraceae; genus Erigeron; species Erigeron canadensis. The sequence goes on along the minus strand of NC_057767.1, from coordinate 12,689,057 downwards.
TTTTTTGAAAATTTGGTTATGGACTCGATGCAGGGGAATCAAGAAGAGTCCAGATCGATGTCGTTAGGGAGGTTTAGTCATGTTTATGATCTTATGGAAATGGGAAACAAAGCATTCAGAGAAAACCGCTTCGAGGAGGTTAATACATATTTTTGTTTCTTCATATTGAAATTTTGAAAATGTACTATATCTCCATATGGATTTTATAACTTCTAAGTAATTATCTATTATCTAGTCATGAACATGTTATGCATAAGATGATTTGATATTTGTTTTAGTTTTGTATTGAAAATGTGTTTTAGGGAGCACTCATTTTCCGCTTTTCAAACTCTATATAAGGGGTGTTTGGTATTCTGTTTTCAAAACATAGTTTGCATATATCAGCAAAGTCTTAAAAAAGCGTGTCTCAACCTGTTTATTGCGTTCTCTTTCCAGGATAACGTATATAATCAACTCTTTCAAATGGTTTGCCAAATACCTATTTTTGATTCGTTTGCGTTTTGCAAATGTGGTATCCAGATAATCATCATCAAAACACAACTTCTAAATACCCCTTAGTTGTACTTTTTGCTAACAATAATGGTCATAAAGCAGGCAGTCAATAATTACTCGAGGGCTCATCGTATTAAACCAGATGATCCTGTCATTCTTAACAACCGATGTGCTGCGTATCTCAGGTTTAAATATCTCAAATGTCATTTATGTTCTTCACTAAATTATATGTTTTGTGGAATTTTCAGCAATTCATGTATGGGTGCACTAAGTTGTTCATGTATTAGGATGCGTTCCTGTTACATTCTTTTGTGACAACAGAAACTTCTTATTTGTCTATCCAGGATCAGTCAATTCCTAAAAAACAGACCACCTTCTGTATCTGAACATAGACCATTGAGCGGGCTTGATCCTACAATCCATGCTGGCGTATGTGATCTATATTTATTTTGTATGATCTTGCTCGTTCTTTTGTTTTTTCTTAGCTTATGAAATCTTGAAAGATACGTTTTCATACTTGAATGTTCATTTTAGCTTGCATTGAAGGATGCTGAGCAGTTTATGAACTTGCGAAGTCAATCTGTAAATCCTTACATACTGAAAGCAAATGCACTCATTTTGGTGAGAATTTTCATCTCTCATGTCTTCTCTTTTGATCCTTTTCAATTAAGTATTTCTTCAGTATGTTGCAAACTTTCTATATGTGTCCTCTTCTTCTGACGATAAACTGTTGGCAGCTAGAGAGGTTTGAGCAAGCACGTGATGTAATTATTGCCGGTATTCAGATTGATGCTTCAAGGTAATTAAGAACATCATACTTTGGCAAGTGTTTCACATCCTTTCTATTGTAGGTAGAAAATTTGGCCAGATTTTTGGTTTTGGGGATAACCGGATTTTTCTTTGAGTCGTGTGATCACTTTCGCTATAACGAATTTCGACCCTATGGATTGCCACAAGGTATCACAAAATCTTCAATGAGATAAAACAAAGGACGTGTCTTATCCAAGGCAACTAGGAGTTTGAGTCTGAACTTTGAGATAATGTGAATTTTCATGTGCAAAATCGAAACCAGATACATGTTAGTGTATATAATATATAAAGAGACACAACTTTTGGATATGAAAGTTTATAACTCTTATAAAGTTAAATTAGTTGGTTTGTATAATTCTATTACTGTCCAAACGAAGAGTTACAACTCTAGAAAAAAGCAAGATTTAATTTCAAAGGATATTCAGGCGGGAATATCTGTTAATATGAGTTAGAGTACTAATTTACACTTTTGAGGGCACTGCACGCTAGACCTTTGTAATGGGTGTTGCCTCTTAACCCTGCAAGGGGGCACATCCCCGGTGAGCCTTGCTATGCTATGAATCAATGTAGGCCAAGCGTCCACACCGCACTCACCAACTCGTAGTTGTGCTTGACCCGGAATCCCTTGGTTTCTAGTAAATCACAGTCACACCTAATTTGGCACTAAAATCATTAGAATGAATGAGTCCCTTAGGGTTATCTTGATATAGGGCAATTTTCAATTTTGTATTGATATAATAACTATCCAGAACATATTAAGATTTCGGATGAGTGTTCTAGGTTTACCCAAACCCATCCCCTTTCAACTGCTAGAAAAGCAATGCCTGTTTCAACCCATACTGCACCTGTAGATCCAGTAATTTTGCCATCTCTACTTCCATGTTGTCTTTTGTTTGATTTTGTCTGTTAAATGTCTACGGTTCTGTTTTCTTTTCAACTTTAACTTGCACCCCATTTCTATATTTTCAATTCCATGTTCATAGTTATAAACTTCATATATGACTAGTTAAAATCACATTAAATATGACTGTTAGTGTGTTTCTGGTGTAACACAGCAATGCTCTACGGAATTTGGAAAGAATAATAACAGAAATATTTGGGAGGAGATTCCATGGGAGACCAGCGCGTACTGATGATTTTGATTGCACACTTTGCTTAAAATTACTATATGAGCCAGTTACAACTCCTTGTGGACATACTTTCTGTCGCTCTTGCCTCTTCCAATCTATGGACCGAGGTTGGTGTCCTACTTGTTTTCTTCTAAAGCTAGATCTCACATTTTAATTCACTGATTCTTTTGTCCCTCGATGAATGCTAGGGAACAGATGCCCTTTGTGCCGAACAGTTTTGTTTATTAGTCCTAGAACGTGTACAATAAGGTGAGGTTATTTCCATACTTACCAACAGTCAGTTGTTTTTTAATTTTCCATTTGACGGAATTAACTCATTTTCCTTTTTCAGTGTGACACTAAACAGCATAATAGAGAGAAACTTTCCGCAGGAATACGCAGAAAGGAAATTAGAACATCAGAGTTTAACAAATATGGGTCCTGATCTGTTACCTCTTTTTGTCATGGATGTTGTGCTTCCTTGCCAAAAGTTACACCTAAATATATTTGAAGCTCGTTACAGACTTATGGTGAGTTTCATAAGATCCCATATTCCTATAGTTACTCCGTCGTGTTCCTTAATTAAAGGAAATACTAAGGGCGTATACAAAGATCTTATTGGCAGCAAATGACTTTGCAAGACAGGTTGGGTAACCTGTTTGGGTTGACCTGACACACTTCTAGTCCATATTCTTCTAAAAACGATCACAAAGATGATGATATTTCATTGATAACCTATTTTCTGAATAATCTGATTTACAAGATTTTCTGCTCTAGAAATACACTGTTTGATAGTTTTCACCAATTTGGCCCGTTTCGGCATTAGGTTAACTTATTTAGTTTACATGGTTGACCATTTAGAATAGACAAATTCCAGTTGTAAATAGTCCAAGTTGTCACCTCCTTATCAGTGACCCTGATTTAAAAGCCTATGTTGGTCTATCAAGTCTCACAAGAATGTTATAATTGGCCTTTTTGTTAAATGGCAGGTGAGGAGGATTATGGAAGGAAACCACAGAATGGGAATGGTATATAAAAAGAGCTCCATTTATTTCCGCTATGATTAATGGGGTGTTTGAATTTGTTGTTTGGAACTAATTATCTTATTATTGCAACTTGAAGTCTATACTCTTTCTATCAACCAAATGTGAGATACATTCACTTCCATTTACAAAACACACGTCTACTGTTTTAGTTCATTTTCACTAAATTCTATTTTTTGGACTTTCAGTATATTAGTTTTGTAAATAGTTTTATTACACTTAAACTAAAACAACTGATTAATTGTAATCCCTTTCAGAAACTCTTAAAACGCCCCTTCACGTATTTTAGTGAATCAACTTGGATTGTTTTGATCTTGTGTAGGTTATACTTGACCCCACAACCGGATCTGTAGCTGATTATGCATGCGAAGTGGAAATCACAGAGTACACTTTTGTTATGTCTTGTTCAAATTTGTAGTCAATAGACATTATACATCTATGTTAAATTTACTCCTATTTTCTTGCAGTTGTGAGCCTCTTCCTGATGGACGGTTTTTCTTAGAGGTGAATGATTACTGTCATTCTTCGTGTATGTGTCTGATAAGTTTTTGGAGGTGGCAATATTGTTTGGATTGCCGGTTGGGTAATACAAGAAGAATGTGATGGAGTTACTTGAAACACTTGTCTTCTTATAACTGGATTTTAGTTTATAATGACTGGACATGTTATCTATAATTCCAAAAACTATAGTATTATAAAATAGTTCTCTAAATAAGGTAAGTGGGGAGGTTTTAAGCATTTTAAATACACTTTGGGAGACTTTTGAGCTTGACCCATATTTATTTAAAGGGTTTTGCTAAATGCAGGGCTAAGGGTTGTAGTTAATGTACATTAAATAGTTGTACACTTACCATAAAATTCAGAGGTGGGCTTTTGATATGGAAGGTATAAATTTTTTATGCACGTTAAGTGCAGCCCTTAGGGCTGCACTTAGCATTTACACCCCTACAAAGTAGTGCGCTATCTACTGGAAGTGTACGTCTTATTGGTTTGAACTGGCAAGAATGGTCCGGCTTGCTTGCTGACTTGGCAGCTGCCTTGAAAGCTTATTCAGATAGCTAACAGTTATGATGGCTCCTTACTAAATAAGTTTATCTAGTTGTGAGTTTCAGTCTATCAGATAAAGTCCCCTATTTAGCATCTTTAGTGCCTATGCTCATTGATTTAGCGCTTCGTCCCTGTGGACTTTTGAATGGCTAATGTGCCATTTGACCTCAAAAACTACTTTTGTCAAAGGCTTACATACCATGATATCTTATGACCTCCATGTTTTTTAAAAAACACACAATCTACAAAATGATAGATACACCTAATGAATATATATTTTTCTGTAGTTGTGAATGTAGATAGTATCCCACTAGTTGTTTCCATTTTCCTCAAATAAATACGAAGGAATGACTCTAGAAACAACAGCATCCGTAGTTTTCTTTCCACATTTGGAAGCTTCTTTAATTTGTTATACTCATTTTAACTTTTCAAACTCATGTAGGTTGAGAGTCGGCGAAGATTTCGCATCCTTCGAAACTGGGATCAAGATGGGTGAGTATAATGATTATTTACTCTTCATAACCACTTATCTGACTGCTTCTAATAGTTCCTTAACAAATTTGGGTCTATTCTTCTTGATTTTAAGGTATCGGGTCGCTGAGGTTGAATGGGTACAAGATTTGTTGCCACCTGATGGATCAAGAGAGAAACATGATGTAAGTATACTTGGTTGTCCAATTGTACTCTAGTTAAAGTTGTTATATTTGAACCATTTAGCTATGTATATTTTTAATAGGTCAAGTGAATGAATTAGCCAAAAGGGGGAAGAGTCAAATGGGTCCTAAGTCGCCCACATTGTATTTTGAACGCTGAAACTTTTTAACTAGTTTGTTTGATACATGTTGTACAAATATCGTTGTTATAACCCCCTTTTATGCATCAAGATATAACTAAAAAAAATTGGCGAAAAAAGTGGTCGCAGGTCAATCAAATCCAAACCGACCCAGTTTGATTCATACAAAAAATTATATATTCCAAATAGTTATCTAACCCATTTTAGTCTTGGTTGTGTCAACTAGTTCGCCAATCCATCTAAACCTTCTGTATTGCCACTGTAGACAGTTATGAACAAAAAGAATGCCAGTCTTTGGCATATATCAGTGCAATCAATATTATTTTTTTGTTAAATCTAAGTGACTGGTGATGCATACAGTTGCTGCAAATCACGAATAAAGTAGCAGCATATGCTCGATCCTGGATAAAGGTGGCTCAAGAGGCTGCACATAGAGGTATTAATATAATTAAGAATTTTAATAGTAACCTAACTACATTGAAAAATGTCATTGGCGGATATCATTAAAAAGGTTTATCACACTGAAAAATTAAGTGTTGAATCTTACTTAATCTTAAAACATATCTTGGAAGTGATATTAAATATCTACATACAGATCAAACACGACTTATGGAACTGCATAGAGCGGAAGGTCTGATGCCTTCAACAAACGATCCTGAATCCTTCAGTTTTTGGGTACATTTTATGGCATGACATCCCATTGCTTTTAGTTTATATGAATCAGTATCTGATCTTTAGATTGCTCCAGCTTGCTACCCTAACAAATCAGAGACCTCAAGAAAGGTTGTCTCTTCTTCGCCTTAGAGATACAAAAGAGGTACCAAGTCTTAACTTGCTAGTCTTCTGTGACGACTGTTCTGCATTGATGGAAAATTTTTAATCTATACGTTTTGATAATGTGTAAAAGTATAGGTGTCGAAATGGGGCGAGTAATGAACCAGTAAAAGTGGATTCGTTTAAAAACGACTAATTTTGTCAAGTTTCTTTTTTTTTTCTTTTCTTTTTTCTTTTTCATTTTTTTTTTTAAATAAGTAATATATCAAATTAAGTAGTTTTGGAAGTTACCATTATTTGAGTATTAACTATATCTGAAGAAATTCACTTACACTTTGTATGGCATTCGACCTGTTTAATTTGTCTCATTTTTTTGTTTGGTTTAAAATTCGACCCATTTGCCCCACTGGAGTTTAAACATATTTTAGCTAAGTTTCTAAGTTTGAACCGTTGGAGTTATAACATTATCCGCTTCACATTTTCAAATATACAGGCTGAAATTGCTGCATATTTCCTTCTCTATAATGTGAAAGCTCATTTTCGTCACATAAATGAGATACATGACATTTTGGAACAAATTATTGGACCACACCAATATGTTTAATTATTCTAACTTTTCGAGTTCATTGTATGCTTGTTAATTATATATTATTGGCTGCAGAGGTTAAGAAGGGGGTACTATGTAATGAAAGCAGAAGAACAATGATGTGGATTTGGATGAACATGAGGACATAATTACATTCATTAATTCATAAAGTATAGTTTTGTTTTGTTTTATAGGCAATTCAATATTCTTTTGTACTACTATATAGAGGTTCCAAAGGGGAGCAATACACACACAAAATGGTACAGAAAGTGCAATCCATTTTTTCTTTAACTTGTTTACTTTATTTGGGGTATAGAACAGTTACAAGCACACCCCTGTATTCAACCCCTTTCACAATTGTGATTTTTGTACTCACACATAAAGTTTAATATATGATGATTTTTGCACTCAGTTCTTTATTATCATATTCAATATATGTGACAACCGTCATTTGAGTGTACTTTCCGAAACACTTTCCAGTCATTTTAGTTCGTTTGGTTTATGTATGTTATTAGTCTTTAAGACTTTATCATGGAATAAATGAATTTATATTTGATTCGGGCTTTATGAGCATCTAGACTTTGTAAAAATTGTACGTGGACTCGAGAACAGGAGGAATACTAGTTGTCTTGTGGAAATGTCAAATTTAGTAAAATACTTAAAATTAAATCAATAAAAGATTTAATAAACAAATATAGACATGTTTATAACCGTTGGAAAGCTATTGAAAAATTACATTCAAATATGTCGACAAAAATGAATTTTCGGGTCACGAGTCTTCTAGAATGGTCGAGTCAAACGAGCTTTAGTGGAGTCAAAGATGGTCAAATTTCGGTCAACTAAGGGATAGAAATAACAAAACCCTAACTAACCTAAACCTAGCCTCTCATTTCCTCCCCCTCCCCTTCTCACTTCACTCCCTCTCCTCCCTCTTTTCTCTCTCAGCCGCCCCCTCCTCCCTCTCTCTCAATACAACCGATCGGCAGCCACAAGACCACCACCGAACCACCATCAATCATCTTCTTCTTCTTATTTTCTTTTAGTTCTTGGTAAGAATGGCATAAATCAATGCTTGATTCGTTTGTTCTTCATCAAATTCGTGTTCTTCTTTGAGAAATACGCATATTTACGGATATATATATATATATAGGTCCGAATTTTTCTTATCTATTATTGTTTAGATCCGAAAACTTTACCTTGGTATATATATAAATCGGTTGTATTATGTTTATATATATATGATTAAATCCGAATTTTTTTTATTTACATATAAATATATATATATATTCGGTGGGGTATATATATATATATCCGAGATCCTTTCTTATATATATATATATCGGGTCTTCTTCTTCTTTTGAAAATCCTAAAGTTTGTATATATGTATATATATATATATATGCGGTTTGGTTATGTGAACATAGTAGACCCGAAATCTTGGTAGATCCGAAAAGGTATAACCGGAATCCTCAAGATCCGAAATGAAAATCCGAAATCTTCTTGGATCTGAAAACTTGGACCGAAATCTTTTCAAATCCGTGAAGTTAGATCCGAAAATCTTTGAATCCGAAAAATATATACATCCGAAATCTTCGTTCTTGTTTAGATTTGATGTAATCTTTGCATTTTCGGTTTAAATATAAATATATAAGTCGAAAATAGTTGAAACCGTGACTATATATATGATTTTTGGGTTGTTCTTGGTTAGATCCATCGTAAAACTGAATTGTATTAGTGATTTTGGTCTTGGAAATCGGTTATGGTTCATAGATCTAACCAGAAATCTTGATTTTCGTTCGGTCAAAGTCAGTCAACGCCGGTCAAACTTGGTCAAAGGGCAGATTACCATTTTTGTTTAAATTGATCATTTGGATAAAGTCAAAAATTTGGGTTCGTATAAAACTTTGGTAAATTAGTCAAAGGTTAAAGTTTTTTTTAATAAAGATAAATTATATATTTTAATTAATTGGATTTATATGTTTAAAGTTAAATCTAAGTTCAATAAATAATTAAATTAATATGAAAATATAAATATATATAAAGACTAAATTAATTATGGATGTATACAAAGTATTAAATTGATATGGACATATGTATATACATATATCCAAGGATTTTATAAGGACAATATCAATGATATGATTTTCCGAACTTAGACAAATCACATTGTGACGTTCCAAATGAACACTTGACGGGTTATAAACAAAAGACGTGACATTATTAATGGACAATTTATAAGGAAAAAAAGACTATTATATACATTATGACATATGACGAGACATAATGGCATTTTTTAAGACACTAGTATAGGACATGTACGACTACAATTAAATCCAAGTTCTTACTGGGTGACTTGTGGACAATGTAGGACTTTTGGACAGATAGTGAGCTTGTTTCAGTGTTTCTGACAGTTCGTGTTCCTGTTCGTTGATATAGGATATTTATACTTGTGCTGCTTTCAGATGAGTTTCGTAGCCCCTCTTTTTACAAGTTTTAGGGTGGAAAATATACTTATTTTCAAACAGTTTTGTCGATTTCTGTTTTATGTTAAATATTGAGCCTGCGCGTATAGAGTTACTTGTGCCATTTGACGTGCTTTGATCTTGTTGTATGTGTGTGATTATGTATTTGTTTGTTGTGCTTTGTACGTACTTATTGTGTCTGTTGAGACTTGAGACTTGAGACTTTAGACTAAGGCAGGTACCGTAAGGCCAGACTTTTAGACATTGAGGCATTTGGACTTATTATGGCGTGACTCTACTCGTTATATATTGAACTATTACTTGTTTAGACTTAAAGGAATCGACAAAAGTCTTATTTCTTTTGTTAGACTTTTGACATAAAACCTACGAACTCACCAACCTTTGTGTTGACACGTTTTAGTATACTTTTCAGGTACTCAGGCTAATCAAGAATAAGGACTGCTATGCTAGGCTGGACTTCGGAGATTAGTACTCCTTATTAATTGTCAGACTTTAAGGCTGCATGTCTTGGATTATTTCTTTATGGACTTGGTTGTAATAAGTTATTCTGGCACTGTTATGACTTGAACTCATGTTTTTGAGAATATATTTATTATATTCTATTTCATTTAGCAGTATCTATGTAATTACATGTCGTGCTGTACTTTTCATGACACCTCATGTTTCCGCCAACGGTGGGGTGTTACAATATAGTATTATAAAAGAAATATTATATTAAGATAAAAAACAAACATATTTCATTCTATAACAAAACAAATGTATCATAGGAAAATATAAACACAAATAAAAGATTTTATATCATAGGAATTTTCGTTATTCTTTGGTAACATCCTTGCTGAAATATGGGTAAACAAATGATGATGGGTTGCCAAGTATATATATATATATATATATATTCAACATTGTTGTAAGAATGTTGGTGTTGTAGGCACCAAGATAGTTGGCTAGATAGAAAATGAGATTATACTTCATTGAATTGTTTCACTTTGTTTTGCATGTTATTCGAAATTGATATAAGTGTATCTTTTGAACAGTTTGTTGCGGCCAAAGGATTCGAGAAGTGATCCATCTAAAACAATTATCATTGCCTGCATTATTGGCAACACTTCATCATCAGGCCGATGATTCATGATAATGGTGTAGTAATGGAATTGTAAAAAAAAATATAAGGGCAATCAAATAAGAACATCTTTAAAATAGGTACAGAGAACACTTAAAAATTACGATTCGATACATTAAAAATTCATAAAACTAATATGGTGTAAACTAATTATCATTATTTAAGTGTTTAACAACACATTGATTTGTCAAAATTGAAGAAATCATGTTTTTTTTTGTGTGCGTCCATCTGACCATCTTGGATGCATATTCGTCAAAATGGATGCATCCAACAAAAAACATGATTTTTTTTTTTATTTTGACGGATCAATATGTTGTTAAATAATGATAATTAGTTATACACTATGTTAGTTTTTTGGACTTTTAATCCATCAATATGATGTTTTTAAGTGTTTGTGTTCTCATTTTAAGGGTTTTTTCACCGGAAAACCACTCATACTATATATATATATAGTAATATTTATTAAAACAATAGTAATCCTAACTTTTTAAAACACTCCTCAATATAAAGCTATTTTTAAAATTTGCCACATAAGTTTTCATCCTATGTGTCATTATTAAATTTTTTTGACAATATTTATCCATTAAATATTAAATAAAAAAGATATTTATATACAAACTTAAGAAACCAAATCCCTTATATTTAAGAAACAAACCCATATGCAAAAAAGAAAACTAAAACTGTATAAACTTAAATATGAGTTAAATTTCTATATATCTTTTTTTTCCCCTGTAAAGACAATATTCTTTATTTAACTTTTTTGATCTTGGATTCATTTAATCAAATCGTATATTATCAAAATCGTTTCATTATAGGAATTTAAATATTTCTACATAGATAATGATATCACAATTTGATTCATTGAATTTACGGGTTATGCGGGTTCATTTCTTTCACGGGTAGCAATTGTTTTAATAAAAACATGGGTTATAATTACAATTATTCCTGATCAAATACGATATTTAGAGCAAATATGCAGCCACAAGATACTGTCAATCTCATTTAAAAAGTAGCACAACACCATTAGGTTTCTAAATATGTTCAACTAAGTTTAATTTTTTTTTGGTATTTAAATGTTGAACATTATATATATTACTGATTTCAATGTCAATATTAAAACTTTTAAAAAAATAAATTTAATATCCACACATCGTGCGGGTAAAAAACCTTGTGTATATATATATACAGTAATTAGTTTTTGTTATTAAATAAATGAATTTTGTTAGGAAAAAAACTAGCCGTTAGGAATTTTCTTAATAAAATGAAAATAAAAACGTAAACGCATACACAATTACACGCCTACACAAAATGCATCTATATATTTTTGTATCTATGAAATCTCGCCCATTATTGTCATAAGCTTGGCGGGCCCAAGATTGAAACGCATGCCGACCCAAAGTTGAGAAGGTGAGCTATTTAGCCCATCACTATTGGAATGAATTTTCATTGTATTTATGTTTATTTACATCTATACTCCCTTAGAAAGTAAATCACTATTTTCTCTAACTTTCACCGTTTGAAATACCTAAATTATTCCTCTCTTTTATTAACTAATTTAAATATCTCCACATAATATACCTATAATACCCTTATTGAAATTAATTAAGTTTATATTACCCTATTAGATCAATTACTTTTAAAATAATAAACACATGCTAGGTCATCAATACCGGCGCCACCCGTGCTGTCGCCGCATTGTGCGGGTACCTTCTCGTTTCTTTATAAAACAAACTAGCTATCCCTCATTTAATTTTCTATCTTTAAAATATCTAAAATATCTTTAATTTTTAATACATTCTCAACTCATACACTACATTTACCCAATTTAAAGGGGTGGTAGTGCTATAAGTTATGGATTACTATTGCTCTTAAGTTCAAATTCAAAGTCAATATGATACATCATACATCATATTGAGCAAGAACAGTTAATAAAATAAAAACTCTAAGTTCTAACATAAATTCCATCATGACCCATAATTTCCATAATTTGAAAGAAATTGCTCACCATCACCCTTACTTTAACGTCAAAGTGGAAAGATGCATATAACTTTAAGAATACCGTAAAAACTTCATATAGAACTTGTCTTAATTCGACCCAATTTGAGCATAGAACATATAATGTATATATAAAACCCACATTTGACTGTGAATTGACTTTTTAATATATGTAAAAAACTGAAATGCATTTACAAATGGGAATTTGTTTATTTGGGAATCATATATATTTCAAATTTGTTCCTAACGATTTTTATAGCCTACAGTCGTAAATATGTATGAAATAAATTTGTGTTGGTGTCTCGAATGCTAATTGATAAATACTAATTCGCTGCTAAAAAGATAAAAACAATAAGTGGTTAGATCATATTTAATAATATAAATAAGCAAGCTTGGATAAATGGAACATTTGTCTTTGGAGACAAAGATCAATAATTTCATCCTCATGCCTTGCAATGTTGGAGGTTCTATTATATCTTAGATAAACACTCGAAACAGCATCTCTATATTGTCGTAGTAAAGGTAAGATTGTCAATATCTTAACCTCCCTTATTTAGTCGAAGTATTGGGAACCATAAACTTTCTCCCAAATCTCTTTGTCACAACATCCATATCATATGTGAGTAAGCACCAAATTAAAAATTGGTTTTTATTTAACTTAAAATAATAATACAACATTTCATTATATTAGTAGACAAATGTTCACACTGTGACGGTGATGGTAATAGTGGCGGTGACGAATAGAGATGTTAGTGATTGGCGACGATGACAAATAGTGTATGCTATTGATGTAAAAGTTATTATGTTTTTTATGAACTAAGGAGTATATATATATATATATCTTATAAACTAATTCATTAAATGTATATTAAGTATTCAATAGTCTTATGAATAATGTAATTTATATTAATAAGGGCATTTATGTGATTTTAAAGATAGAATAATTGAAATTGGGAAGGGGGTTTATATAGTAGTAAAGATAATAGAGAATATGTAAAATAAAGACTTAGGGTTTCACTTAACGTGCATAGAAAAATTTTAATTATTTTTTAATCAAAATCTCAGTCTCTTAATTTTATGATAAATATACAACTATTGAATGCACCTTAATGGAAGTACTCAAAGCTTCATTTAGCAAACCGGGTTGTAATCATTAAAAACCCTAAATATTGGTGAAATCCAAAGGCCAAATCTCAGCCTTTGGATCAAAAGTGATCAACGATCCATGTTAAAAAAGAAAAAACATGCAGAGGGGTAATATTATAATTTGGCACATTATCTCATTCCCCTATTATCTATTCCATGATCCAAACACACCCCCACACACACAAACACAGACAGATCTTTCTTTTTTCTTTCTCTCTTTCACCATCAGTAGTAGCACCATAACCACCACCACCACCACTACCACCAAAGTGTTCAAGTCACCATCGCGTTCTAATTGAAATGGTACAACCATCTTTGCCTCCGTCGTCGTTATCATCTCTATCATTCATCATCAATTGATCTTAAAGATGTTAATAACAATGGAGGATCTATTGAATATAAATATATGGGTTTTTGTTATGTAAATTTGAAATATTCAAATGTAATTAGATTACATGTGATTAAATCTATTCTACATGTTAAAATTTATTGGTTATATAATTGACTTTGATGTTTGGTATAATATTGCCTACAAAGTATTTGATAAAATGTCTAAACCAAAGTTTCTTATATATAATGTAGTATCAAATCACATTTGATTGAGGATTGCATACAAGGTGTTTGATGAATTGTCTAAACCAAAGTTTCTTATATATGATTTAATATCAAATCACATTTGATTGAGTATTGCATAAGGTGTTTGATGAAATGTCTAAATCAATGTTTGATAATATGATTTAATCAACTTTATGATTCTGAATTAAACTTAGGGAAAAATCCATAAAAAGGTAACCTATTTACTTAAAATTCCTAATAAAGGGAACCTATTTAGTTTTCATCTATTAAAAGGATCATATTTTTAAAAAATTCGCAATAAAGGTAATGTTGTTAGTTTTTAATGCCATCCCTCCATTAAATATCACGTCACCGTTGTCATGTCATTAAATTTTGCTTATGTAGACTTTGACATGGACTGAAAATGAAAATTATACTTTGACTGCAAATGAAAATGATAAAATGACTTTGACTTGGAGGTCTCGTCGGAAAAAGAAAACAGAAAGTCAGAAACATATATATACAACTTCAAAACCGAAGGCAGATCTTTAAATTACACAATATCACCACCGACCACCATATATCACAGATTAAAAATCAATATCAACACTAAAACCTTGCATTATTATTCGTGATTTGTTTTTATAAAAGGCTCAACAAAATAGAATAAATTTGGAAGTTTATTGTGGCTTAAGATTTTGAGGTTGTCGGAAACCTAACCGATTCCGGCTAGGAGGCGGCGGTTGTTGCTGCTTTAGTGAGAGACGGTAGCGCGTCTATCCTTGATGTGTGAAATCTAGTTATAAATATTATAAACACGAATCACTAGAAAACTGAGTACAACACACTTACGGGCAGTGAACCCGTTCGTATGCAGTATAATAAACTGGTAAATCCGAGGTTGATCACAAGGACTTTGTAAGCAATTGTAAAATAAAATGATTTAAGTAAAATTGGGGTTTTGTGGCCGAATTGCCACATTGCAAATAGTTAGTAGAAAGAGTTAGTAATCCCGTATAATTAATCGCAAAGAGAATTGTATTGTTGAATCTTAGCAAAGATTTAAAAGGAACACCTACTTGGATCAGCTCACATGCCAATCATCGGGTCTAAACATTACTTGCATTTATTGAACGACTTAATAGGGTAACCAAGATGAACTCCCGTTATACTTGATACTTTAATTGCTTTAAATATGATTATTGCTCCCGCAATTAATTTCTACTCAAAACAATTAAGCATTAAGAACCTAAGTTTATTTTATGATTTAATCTTTTAAAAAACTTTTTCCCGAACTGCTTATTCGCCTAATCAGATCCCTCTATTATAAGCGTTTACACACTCGAAATGGATTCAATTGTTTAAAATCTTTATCGTTGGTTTCTCCCGAACTCCAACAACTTTAGATTAATTAAAGACCGATTAACCGTTTCATAAACCAATTGACAATGACATAGATTTCTCCTGAACTTCTAATTACAATTATCAATTAATTAATATAAAAGATAAAAACAATATTTAAACCCAAATAAATGTGGATCTACGATTAAACATAAAAATCTTGTTCAACACTTGCAAGCAACATTAAATCGACCCTATGACATGCTTACTACCCAAGCGGGTGCAAGAGAATTAGCTATTCATAATTAAAAGACAATAACAAACAAATAGAGAAGAAATCATATTATACCAAATGATTGAAGATAATCCGGTAGCAATAATGATTACAATCCCAAGCTGAAAAAGATAAGAAACCCTAACAACTCGTTTGCTCCAGAGTGCTAGAAACTATAAGAAAACTAACAAAAATATGCCAAAGATTCGTCCAGTAATGCAGAACCCTAATCGTGCTTATATAGGAAAACCCCGTGTAACGCCCGTTATGTGGAAAACGGCCGTTACACGGCTACTTAAACTATAACTTTCGTTAATGGGGAAACGGCCGTTACACTCTAGTTAGATCCTCACGGCCGTTTCATTGTATACCGCCCCGTTACAGGTGATTTTAGGATTTTCCTTTGTAACGGTCGTGACATCAGTAACGGAAGTTACGTGCTCCAGGATCCGTTTTCTTCGTCTTTCACTTGATTTTGACCGAACCCTTCTCCCGTTTCTTCCATAAATCATCTAAATCAACCAATTCCTTCGTATAATCATTTTCCAACCTGAAAACGCTCAACACAACCTAAACGCATCGAAAGTTGGATATAAAACTATTAAAATAACGAATAACTAGTTCTAAAATCACGTGGGAAATGGTATAAAATATGACACATCAATCCATCAATCTCTTTCCACCGCCGACAAACAAGCAAGCACTGTTTCCGATCACCGGATCCGAGAAACTGAAAGATGCACGCTGTGCAGACATCCAGAAGGATCAATATATCGCCGGAAACATATATTTCTTCATCAGTATTCTCTTCTGTTAAAAAGGAACGAAATTTCTTTGGATCATTCGCCGACATCGATTTCACGACGGAGATTCTCCAACGGTTAGAGATTCCAGTAGTAATCGAGTGTGACTGGCTTATCCACGACGAGATTGTTGGTCTCGATATCAGTATATCCATATGTATATCTATATTATATATATATATATACTTATATATTTATATGGATGGTGGACTTGAAAATGCAGATTAAATTCAGACTTGTATAATATGCTTTGAGGGTCATTAATTAATTTTGACGGTCCTGCACTCCTTTTCCTTTCTCCCAGTTGTTGAAGTGAAAAAATATTGTAGTTGATGAACTTAACGGGGCGTTGGTGTTAAAAACTAACGACATTCCCTTTATTGCGAATTTATAAGAAATAAGGTCATTTTAATAGACGAAAACAAAATTGGTTCCCCTTCTTGGGAATTTTGGGTAAAAAGGTTACCTTTTTATGGATTTTTCCTTTAAATTTATGTATAGAGATTATAGAGATTTCTGTTTTTGTAACTGTATGTGTAAAATCATATTTGATTTTGTATATAGATTCTATAGATTTGTGTTTTGTAACTTTGTTTTGTACAATCAAATTTGATTTTGTATTGAGGTTTTAATTACCTATGTTCTTGTGCCTAGAATCATATTTGATTTTACTCTTACAGTGTGAAAATTCTAAATATAATGAACTATTCAGAATAAAAAATGATTTTACGCATACATTTTGAATAACCTATTCAAAATCAACTATTCAAAATCAAAAATGATTTTACGCATACATTGGGAAAAACCTTTACAAAATCATATATGATTTTTTATAACACATTGAGACAAAACCAAATGAGTTCCATACAAAGAAAACCATTTAAAATCAAAAATGATTTTACCCATAGAGTGTCAAAACCTTATACAAAACCATATATGATTTTATTCATACATCTAGACAAAAAAAAGTGAGTTCGGTATCATTAAACATATTCAAAATCATATATGATTATGTATATGCTTCCATACAAATAAACTTATTCAAAATCAAAATTGATTTTAAGAATACACTATGAAAAACTAATTCAAAATCATATATGATTTTACGTATAAATTTGAGACAAGACAAATGAGTTCTATATAAATAAACCTATTTAAAATCAATTTTGATTTTATGCATACAGTGTGAAAAACTTATACAAAATCATATATGATTTTACGCATACATTGTCAAGAAAATATACAAAATCATATATGATTTTGTGTAGCACAATGAGTCAAACCAAATGGATTCGTTAAAAAAAATTTATTCAAAATCATTTTTGATTTTACTCATAAAGTCTGAAAACCTATTCAAAATCAACTATTAAAAATCAAAAATGATTTTACGCATACATTGGGGAAAAGCTATACAAAATCATATATATGATTTTGTATAGCACATTGAGACAAAGCAAAATGAGTTACATACCAAGAAACCCATTTAAAATCAAAAATGATTTTAAACATACAATGTGAAATACCCATACGAAATCATATTTGATTTTATTCATACATCTACACAAAAGAAATGAGTTCAATATCATTAAACCTATTCAAAATCAAATTTGATGGAATTTCATTTGTTTGTGTAGATATATGGAACTTCATTCAACCCTAAACCCTAAAAGCTAAACCCTCAAGGGCTAAAAGCTAATCCGAAGGGGAAGTGTGATTATGGGGGCCTGCGGCCCGCGCTTTAGTTTAGGTTTTGAAGGCACCCTGCAACTTCAAACTCTAAACTAAAGCTTTATCACGGGGCCTTTTGGCTCCGCGCTTTAGTTTATGGTTTGAAGTCGTAGGTTTAGCCCGGCTAACCCTACCACTTCAAACCCTAAACTAAAGGTTAATTTTTAATCAGAAATGATTTCACATGTATAATGTTAAAAATCAATGCAAAATCATTTTTGATTTTATGTGTAACAATCGTGGTTCCTGACCTTTTGACCATATGTACAATTTAACTAACTATCAAGTTGGCTAATATAGTTCAAGTGCAATTTGGAGTTTATGTAAGTGCAATGTGTCCAAATAGATCAATTTATCGTTTAATTTAGGACTTATGTGCCAGTCGATATCATCGTTGGTGCAAATCGAACCTAAACCTTGAGATGACATTTATATCTATGTAACATTCTTGAATTTTGACCTATTTGACTATGTCTGACTTTTGTTGACTATGTGGTTAATTGTAACGCTCGTGGTGTTGGACCCATTTACTTTCGTTAATTATGTATGTGACATCTGCCTTTTCCTTTTTGGATTCTTAATTCGTAGAGTAATAGTCTAAAAGACAAAATGAGACTAATTCGTAGAGTAATAGTCTAAATAGACAGAGTGAGACTAATTCGTAGAGTAATAGTCTAAAAGAGAGAATGAGACTAATTCGTAGAGTAATAATCTAAATAGACAGAGTGAGACTAATTCGTAGAGTAATAGTCTAAATAGACAGAGTAAGACTAATTCTTGGAGTAATAGTCTAAGTGCTGGAACCTCACACCCCCTTATCTTAGACTTATTTCCCTTCCACCCATCTCATTCTATCTTCCCTTTCTCTCTCTACTTCTCTCCCATGAACACACACAAACACATATCTCCCTCTCTCTAGATTTCTATCATATTTATGGAAATTTAAGCAAGAATAAAACTAGAATAATAATCATCAAGATCTTCTAAGCAACATATCAAAGATTTGAAGGTCAAAGTCCAAGAAATTCTTTCATCTAGCTAAAATTCGGGTTTGACTCTTTGAAGATAATTTTGGTAAGTAAAACTCATCTCAAATCCACCATTTTATGTTTATAATCATGTTTCAGGTCAAATCCAAGTGTTCTTGAGTGAAATTGTAGGTCAAAAGTGAAATGGGTCGAAATTAGGGTTTCAAAGTAGGTAAACTAGGTCAAATCCGAATCTAAACTAAAAATGGATGTTCTAAATCAATTTTTGCAGTAGATGTACCTAATTTTCGTTCACATATACTTCCAAATGAGTTCCAAGCCTTCAAAAAGGCAATTTGGCCGATTTAGGGTTTTTGCAAAAGTCAAAGTGGGTCAAAAACGGGTTTTGATGATTTTGTGAGTCATGGGTTAAACTTTTGAAGTGGGTTATGTTCATTGATGTTATTTCATGTCTAATAAAGCATAAAATTCAGTTTTGAAGCATTACAAACCGGTTTCAAGTGTCTAATTAGGGTTTGGATGTTCTTGGTCAATTTTGACTTTTTAGTCAAACCATTCTTACCCATATTGTTGCCCGTTTTCTTCCTCTATGTCTTTAACTCATTTAATCCATGTCATAGTCAATTCCTAACATCCTCCAAATCTCATATCCGTCCAACAAACATCATTTTGATTCTCATGATCGAACGAATCCCGAAGAATGAAGTTATGAACGTGTATTGATATGCATATATGTATGACTATAGGTTGTGAACGTGTGACGCATATTGTACTCTTGTGATCATTCTTAACTTGAGTCTTGCCGATCAAGGTGAGTTCGTAGCTCCCTACTCGTTTGAGATTCGGGCTGAAAAGTGTACAACCTTTGTGTGTTAACTTGTTTGTTTATGCAATTATGTATTTGCCTTGATTGATGACATAGTTCAATTGTGCATACGTTTGATTCCTTGATGATGACATGACTTGATTGTGCATAGGTTTGAGTGTCTTGAGTAATGACATTGTTTGATTGATGGATGTGTTGACGTGTAAATACGTGGTTGTTATATGATTATTGTATGTGCATGTTTGGTTGATTTTTAGGTTAGTTGTGTATATATGGAAGACGGTAATACCTTTGAAAGGTTGGAGATGTGGTGGGAAGGCTGCGAGTGACCCTATATATAAGCATCAAAGGCCTTTCAAAAGTAGTATCATACGAAGTATATACACATGGTGTTTGTTTCTGGATGGACATTGATGGTCATGGTGCAATTGAGTACATTGAAATACATTACGTGCAATTGAGTACAATGAGGTACATTACGTGCAATTGAGTACAATGAGGTACATTACGTGCAATTGAGTACAATGAGGTACATTACGTGCAATTGAGTACATTGAGGTACATTACGTACAATTGAGTACAATAAAGTACATTACGTGCAATTGAGTACAATGAGGTACATACGTGAAATTGAGTACAATGAGGTACATTACGTGCAATTGAGGGACATTGATAGACATGTTTGACATTATAGAACTTGTTAGATACTTATTGATATCATTATTACTTGTTCTTGTTTACTATGCGTATTCTAAATACCTTGCGTAGTTCATTATGTGAGTACATATGTGAGGGTCATTGATGGACATTGATTGATTATGGATTGTTTGAGTATAATTGAGTTATTTATGATTAGGATAGTTATACATACATGGAAGACGATGATACATTTAATGAGTTGCAGATGTGGTGGGAAGGCTGCGGGTGACCCTGTATACAAACATCTAAGATTCCTTAAATGTAAAGTCGTATGAAATGTATGTGTATTGTGTTTGGTTGTGTTTGATGGACAAGATGTACTTGAGACAATAGGGTGTACAATTGAGGTGCAATGTGTGCAAGTGCAATAAACAGGTACTTTATGTACTTAATGAGAATTGAATGACATGAGAACAATTTAGGAACATTGATGAACTTGTTTGACATTTTAGAACTTAATGGCTACTTGTTGATGTCCATATTTTGTGTTCTCGTGCATTACATGTGTTCTAGCTATGGTATAATTTGTGCAATGGATACTTGTGGGTTTAGGTTGCGCTACGAGCCAACCTAAATTGAATAATTGTGCCTTTTAAGGACTTATTGTAAGTGTGTTCGTTGTTCATTATCTTTGTTCATAATGCGAATGGATTTGGCTTTAAATCCTTGTCATTTGCTCCTACGAACTCACCAACCTAGTGTTGACTTTGTTTAGTACACTTTTCAGGTATTTCAAGAGAATCCAAGATTTGTCGGTTGATTGATGTTTGTGCTAGAGTTTGGGGCTTGGACTTACATGGATCCAGGATTCGTTCGTCCGTATTTTGCATTATGCATTATGTACTTGTTTGTTGTTGTTGGATTCACCGAATCCCCTCTATTTCATATAGTTCATGTTCTACGATAATCCCATGCATACGCTATATCTTTTCAGTAGTATTTCGAGCCTAGCTCGGGGTGTTACATTATGCATACATTTTTAAAAAGTTGCATTTTAAAACCCTAAAAGCTAAATCCTTGGGGGCTAAAAGCAATCCGATTGGGAATTGTGATTACGGGGGCCTGCTGCCCGTGCTTTAGTTTATGGTTTGAAGTCGTGGGGTAAGCCTAACGGCTTAGTTTGGGGTTTGAAGTCGTAGGCTTAGCCTGCTAACCCTACGACTTCAAATCCTAAACTAAAGCTTATTTGTTAATCAAAAATGATTTCACATGTATAATGTTAAAAATCAATGCAAAATCATTTTTGATTTTATGCATACATTTTAGAAAAGTTGCATTCTAAAACCCTAAAAGCTAAACCCTTGGGGGATAAAAGCTAATCCGATGGGGAAGTGTGATCACGGGGGCCTTTGGCCCCGCGCTTTAGTTTGGGGTTTGAAGTCGTAGGATTAGCCTGGCTAACCCTACAACTTCAAACCCTAAACTGAAGCTTAATTGGTAATCAAATTTGATTTCACATTTATAATGTTAAAAATCTATGCAAAATCATTTTTGATTTTACGCATACATTTTTAAAAAGTTGCATTTTAAAACCCTAAAAGCTAACCCTTGGGGCTAAAAGCTAATCCGAGGGGGAAGTGTGATCACAGGGGCCTTTGGCCCCGCGCTTTAGTATAGGGTTCCCTAAATCATATATGATTTAGTATAGGGTTTTGTATAGGGTTTTGACGTTTTTTGTCTAGATGTATGAATAAAATCATATATGATTTTGTATAGGGTTTTGACACTATATGTTTAAAATCATTTTTTATTTTAAACGGGTTTCTTTTTATACAACTCATTTTAATGTGATATATGATTTTGTATTGGTTTTTCACTATGTATGGGTAAAATCAATTTTGATTTTGAACAGGTTTCTTTGTATGGAAGCCATTCGCTTTGTCTCAGTGTTAAATGATTTTGTATATTTCCTTAACAATGTATGCGTCAAATCATATATGATTCTGAATATGTTTAATGATACCGAACTCATTTGTTTTGTCTAAATGTATAAATAAAATCAAATATGATTTTGTATCGGTATTTCACACTGTATGTTTAAAATCATACATGATTTTAAACGGGTTTCTTTTTATGGAACTCATTATGGTTTTGACTCAATGTGCTACACAAAATCATATATGATTTTGTATAGTTTTTCCACAATGTATGCGTAAAATCATTTTTGATTTTGAATAGGTTTCTTTTTATGGAACCCATTTTGCTTTTTCTCAATGTGCTATATATAGGTAAAATCAATTATGAATTTCAATAGCTTATTTACTAAATGACTATATATTCATTCTATTATATACATTGTTTACAACACATATTACATTCAGAGTTAGGAAAGTTGAATTACCTATTAACACTTCACAAATATATAGTGATCAAATTTATTATCAAACTTTGGTTTCGACATTCCATCAAACACCTTGTATGCAATACTCAATCAAATGTGATTTGGTTCTAAATTATATAAGAAACTTCGGTCTAGACATTTTATCAAACACTTTGTAAGCAATATTGTACCAAACAACAAAGTCAATTAAATACTAATAAAATTAAACAAATTCAAGAATAGATGTATGTAAAATCAAGTATGATTGGCTGTATAATCAGTAAATACGTATATAATCAAATTTGATTCAGTACATACACTTTGGTTTAGACATTTAATCAAACACTTTGTGGGCAAAACTCAATATAAAAATTTTAATCAATAACAACCAAAGATACAACTTCTTATCATATGAAAAAACAAAAATGATAGAAAAAAACTACAAATCATGGATAAAAATGGTTTGTTTATCCATTTTTTATATAAAAAACACAAACTACATAAAATATCACTTTAGTGATATCTAAAACATCATCATCCATTTGTTGTTATTGCTAGTGGTTTGAGATATGGAGATCCACAAAGAGCGGGAGCGCAAGAATGATGGCAGAGGCGGTGGTGGTGGTTGTTGCCGTCGTCTATGGAGAGGAGAGAGGGAGAGAGTGTGTGTTTGTGTGTATCTATGTGTTCCTGTGTGTGTGTATCCATCAAGAAGAAAGGAAGGGGAAAAGATGAATTTTGTTTTATTTAGCAAATTTACAGTAATACCCATCCGTGTTTTAATTTTATTTAGGAGGTAAGTGTTAATCTCAACCATTGATGGGATTGATCCAAGGACTAAAATTAAGCCATTAGGATTCAAGGAAAACTAAGGTTTGATTTGAACAAATACCTTAGCAAACCCTGCTTCTAATAATAAGAAAACATCGTCGAAGTGTCCGACAATGAAATTTTCCCTTACTAACTTTTCGGGGGATTTTCTAACCAAAGCATAAGACATTGATTAATATATATTTAGTGGAATTAAGTTTTCTTTCAATATATAAGTAGGGATCGAGTATTGTAAAACAAGTATTAAAATAAAACAAATAATACAAGATCATAACCCTTAGATCATGGTTAAATTGATGCACGAAGATTCACAAAGCAATTGATGAACAATGATTTTCAGTGAAAAAAACCCTATTGTTTTATTTGTTTTACTTTAATACTTGTTTTATTTTACCTAAAACATATAAAAGCATGTTTCAATGATTTATTGTAACACCCCAAGATTTTAAGGTAAAAGAAATTAACCCCTTTTTATAGTTTTGGCATTAAATTAATTTCCTAGTATTTTATTTTTGGATATGGGGTTAATTTAGTTGGAACTTTAACGGATAGCGGGTAAAATACCCTAAAAATTGGAAATGGGTCGTGGCACCCATAGGATGTGCCAGCGACACACTCATCTAATTCATATTTCCACTATTCTTCTTCTTCCTCACTTTCTCATGCAATCCACTCCATTTCCTTCAAAATCAAGGTCAAAATACTTTCAAATTCAAGACTAGATATCATCCTAACAATCATCACCATCAATTTATCTCCATTCAAGAGTTTGAAAGTTAGGGTTTTGGTGGTTCTAGGTGGTGGCCGAAATTAATTAAGAAAAGGGAAAAATTGGTGAATTGAAAACCTAAGCTATTATCTTCTATTGTGAGGTATTTATTTCTATTTCATTATTTCACTTGTTATTGAGAATTAGGGTTTATGGATGAACCATTTTGGGGGTTTTGCTAGAATTTGAGTTATGGTAGTTTTTTCCCAATTTCTTAGTTAACCTAGTTGTCATTGAGTTATATGATGCATTTGATTATGAAATTTATAGGGTTATGTGATAATTTGAGTTTATGAGAAAATATGAGCTTTTGTTGTTAATGGAATATGGATGAAAATGGTAGGTTGAACTACCTAATGTTAATCTTGAGAATGGAAGTAACTCAATGACAAATGGGTTGGGTTTTAGGTTTAGAAAGGCTAGTGATTGAGTAAGACTAGGTTGAGCTAGTCAAGTTGTGAATGTAAGTTTAATGCATTTTTATGATATGATTATAGGTTGAGCTTGTTGAGCATTACTATTATAGCTTTATTGTCCTTGTTGCGGAGGAGGTGAGTATATTTGCATACCTTTATATATACGTTGGGCCAATTACCATGAGATGTGAATGTTCCAAGCATGGTAATTGGTTCGGTGTTAAGCCCATGTGAGGCATTGTTTATGAGTCCTTAGAACCTCCGGGGCCTAAGAATCCCGATAGTTGATGTGATTTGAGGCCTAAGAACCTCCGGGGCCTAAGAATCCCGATTGACATGATTGTTATGATTGTTTAGCTTATATGGATCCATATATGTGTTGTTAGTGTACAAGGTGAATATGTAAATGTGACATGACGATGCCATAGGTTACATGTAAAAGTCCTTGTACTTTGCCCTCCTTCGTATCCGTAAATGTATGTAAGTATATTCACTAAGCCTTTGCTTATATTTTTAGATGTTTACTCTCTTATAGGTAGTTCCGGAAGAAGGAAGTAGTGTGACCTAGAGCTTGAAGTGTTTGAAGCGAAGTTTTTGCAAGATTTAAGGTAATTAGGTCATTCTTGGAAGAATGACGATCTTTTGGTAGAGACTTTGAAATCCCTCATCCCCATGGCTCTTGATGCAATGTCTCTTTTTGGTAAACTTTGTTTGGTATATTTCTGCAAAAATGGTCATAAGTGTGTCTTTTGGAATTGTAAAGTATGAATGGTGGTTAACATGAAAAGTGTCAACTTGGGTAAGACGACCCGTCATGGTGAAAAGTTGTGTTTTTGAGAAATGGTCATTGTTGAAATGTTGGATTGTGTAGTTATAACTTCTTTGTGTGTTTAAGTATGAGATATGTCTTTTTGGTCATAAAAATGTTATCAAGAAAGGTTGTTAATTGTGGTAGAACTGCAGGAAACTGCGGATGCTGCTTATCATCCTTCAGAGCATCCGTAAGAGAACGCGGATCATCCGCCATATCATCCTCCATCTGCTGTCCTCGACATCATTTTTACCGAGCCTTCGTTTGAACTTTCCGAGTCATGAAACTTGTAAATTAGTCTTATTATACCATTATAAGAATATTCAATTTGTCATTTATTGATTTATAACATTTCGATTTTCGACGAAAATTTGCATTATTTTTCTAGGTACCAAAATTTTTCCAACTTGTGCAATATTTTATTAAATGATCATTAAAAGAGTTTGGGGCGTTATATTTATATTTTTATTTTATTTTTGAATAGTATCATATATCTGTATAAAATGATATTATATATAAAAGAGACATTACAATGCAATGACAAGTAATGTTCTAAATTAAATAGAATAGCAGGTAGTTAAGCAACAAATTGCGCCATCACGCCTTTTAAAATAGTAAGCTCGACCCTCTAAATACAACATTTTGGACCTTAAGGGTCGAGGAATTGCTATTAACAACTTTTTGAACCCATTTTAAAAGTTGCACAGTGTCGAGGACAAGAGTATTGGAACCACGTTAGTGTGACCGTCACTGATCATCTATCATTCCTGATATGATAATTGACGATAACTGAAATCCCTATGTCTAGTAAATATATAATGGGCATATTTAGTCTTAGAAACGTAGTATAGGGTTTCCCATTAGGTGATTGTAACTAAGAGGACTAATGATGCACACATTAAACACCAAAGGGGTTTAAAGTGTAAATACTCTTCTTATACATATAGAGAGTCATTAACCCTAAGTTAAGGTTAATACACACACCTTATACCCTAATTTTCGTGTGCCTCCTCTCTCTAAATTCGTTCATCATGTTCTAGATGAATTTCCCATCCTATTATTACTCAATCACCTTGTTATGGGAACCCGAAATCAATAGCAATTATGCTTTAATGTTCTTACAGGTTTCACAAGACGATTGAGGATGTTTCATCACTCGAATTGAATCATGTTTATTCCAACAAAGAGCACCAAACGTATCAAAACCAAACAAGACAAACACATGTTGTGTCTCAAGGCAAACTTTCTGATACAACTTTGCTCAACTGCACCTTAAATGCCACCTGTTGTACAAGAAAACCATAGTCATTAAGCCTAACATGAAGGGACACTCCCATCCGAACACAAAAATGTCCACTGTAAAGTGGGCCTCTTTTCGAAGGATCACTCAAAGAAATCCCTGGGCCTTTTTTTGGTAGAAGTATAGGCCGCTTATGGACATCATGGTAAAACAAATGATAATATATATTGAAGTAATGATTATTAGACTTAGTTTTTAGTTATTTAGGAAAACTTGAGTTTATTAAGGATAATTTAACTTATACTAATGCACTGTCGGTAGAAAAAGGAATTATGGATTTAAAGATTAAACTATTCAATAATGATTAACACAATTATTGGGATTGTATTTCAACTTCAACAGGATATTAGATATCTTGATTATCATCAATTCATAATCATTTTATTATTAGTTTTATACAAAGAGACAAAGAAAAAAGAATAAATATGTATATATCTATTTATACCGGTGGTTAATGTGTTACTTCTCCATAATTCGTAGCCAACAGTATAAAGATTATTATAAAATTAAGTATACACATTTTTATAATATCAAGTAATGAAGTTTAGGCTTCTTATAAAAGACTTTTTTAGAAAATTTTCTTGAAAAACTGCTTTGACACTCCGCACTCGAGATACATATAAAAATCTTTAATAGCAACTTTTAATCTTTTTATGAAGACTTACTACTATTTAGTTAAGCTTTTCTGAAAGTTTTTCTTCATTGAAGATAAAAGCATTCTGGTCAATTGGTTATAACTCTAACATTATTCTAGAGGTTTGTTTTGAAGCAATAAGACAAAGAAGGATAAGAAAACTTTTGTTTTTATATTGTTGTGTTTCTTATTAAAAGAAAGAAAAGTTATAGAACAGAAAAATAGGGGCTTTTTGATCCAAAACCTTTTCAACCATTTTTGGTAACATTTGCAAGAAAAAATTCACAAATTTACTAATGTACCCCTCAGAGTTTTATATGAGTTCTAAGGACTATAATGTTATATATATAAAATTAGGATAAGTATCCTGGAATATAATAAAATTTGGACGAATGTATATAATAGGAAATAACTAAAGTCGTGTGTATTGTATGTAAACAACTCAAAATTATGTTTATTGTTGTAAGAAAATGTATCTGACCAATCAAAATCTAACAAGTGGCAGCTATATATGGTTGTCACGTATGTTTTCTTAAATACAATAAACATAATTTCGAGTTGTTTACATACAATACACACGACTTTCATTATTTCTCACTATAGACATTTGTCCAAAGTTTGTTAAATTCTAAGATACTAATCCCATGTAAAATTATATCTTTTTTATTATTTCTTTTTCCTACCCTTTTAACCCAAGAATACATTTAAAGTCTCCACTTTCTTCTCTTTTCTTTGTTTTTTCTCTAAACTCAAGAATGTCCGTGTACATATTTTTTCTTATCCAATCCATATTTACCCTAACTTTCCTTATCTTTTAAACTTGAAAAGGCAGTGTTTTGGTTATTTCAATATTTTTTTTAACGAATTAAAAGGTATCTAAGAATTATACTGTTTGAGTAAAAACTTTTTGAAAAATTGTTTATAGAATAGTACGTTTTAACGTTCAAAAAGTTTATCGTCGTTGATACTCTATAGTAAATAATATAGCTTGCTTAAATGATTTTCGAGGGATTTAAGGTTCTTTATTAGGACTTATTCCATTTTGAAAACTTTCTGTAAAACGTTTTATACAAAATAAAAAAAAAAGTCTTCAACAAGAAGGTTTATCATTTTATTGACAATTCCCGAATTGCACACGATAAGAACAATATCAGTGAAGTTATTGTTGTTTTTGGTTGGTATTCCAATTGGAAATATAGAAACGAATAGGTTTGTTTTGCCAGGGACATCTCACAAGGAATTTCTCTTCGACCTCCTTGTTACTCAATCTTACTCGTGGTATTTTACTCGATTGTAGGACAGATTGGATCAAAAGTCCTCAACTTGTCGTTTAGATTCTTTTGTTCTCTTGGGGACATATTTGAGGTTGCATCATATACAACGTGAAGTGAAAACTCATGGTTCGAATTCGATCATTTGTGGATTTTTCTTGTGTCTTGCGAGCCACTATAATTGGAACGAGTATTTTATCCTTTTTGCAACATCCGTAGTCGAAGCTCCCATGTTTTCTAGAAACGTGTTGATTGGTTTTTTTTTTACATGATTTTGATGTAATTGTAATTTTCATGTAGTTGTATAGTTTGGGAAGCTAGTACTTTGCTAGTTGTCCGTTATATTTAATATACTTCATTGTCGTTAAGGAAAAGACAAAATAAGAACGTTTATCATTAGGAATGATCAAAAATAAATACTTATACCATGTCATCTTTACAAGTATAATTTTTTCACTTGTCTTTGACTAGTTTTAAACATTTAACATGTAGTCTTCATTTGTGGGTCAATGATGACAATATTATTGGGGTTTCACCCTATTGGTATGTTTATTGATAATATGTAAAATCTAAAATCTATAATTCTTAATAGAAACACATGGCAAATTTGCTTTTTTTTTTATTACATATCTTTTAAATGTCAAATTTGCTACTTTTTTTTTAAACTTATATATATATTATTCGTTACATTTGGGTATTTTTATGAACATAATTAACACATAATTAACATAATATAGGACTCTGTTCGTGCACAAATGAACATGAATGGTATAATATCTCGAATTGATTATATTTATAGGGTCGTTTTCATGTGCATTCATGAAATTTGTTGAGGGCCAAGGCTTCATCTCAACCATTAAATCAATAACCATAGATTACTTACATTTGAAAAGGTATTCTCAGTCATTACCTTCGATCATCTTCATCTCCGATCGTTTTCTTTCATAATCTATAACAGTCAACTCTGACAACTACTCTATTGAATTACTCCGACGATAGTATCCAACCAAATTTGATTGGTTAAGCAAAATCAAATTTGATTGCTAATCACCATCATCGTAGACCTACTTCAGTGTCTTTTTTTGGTGGATACGGTACGGGTGTTACCCTAAAGGGATTATCTAAAGGAGTTGTCAGTGGACGCATTTGGGAATGATATGGATTTAATGATAGGTAATCCAAGAGATGGTGGTTGAATATGGTACGGGCTCGAGATCGAGAGATTGTGTTTGTGTTTGTTTGTTGATGGGGGTGGTTGGAGATGATGATGGTGGTGGTGAACAAAGATGATGGTGGTGGCGGTGGTGGTTGCCATCGTCGGAGGAGGAGGATTAGAGAGTCGTCGGAGAGTGTGTTGGTGGTGGTGGTCAAAGTGAGTGTTGTGTGTGTGTTTGGGGAAGAAGACGGGAGGAAAGGAGGGAAAGAATTAGGTGAATATAATACTTTTTTTGGGCATTGAGTGAGATAAAATGAAAGGTCAAGATTTAGTCCATAAATCTCAAGAAAAAAAAAATGTAAATGAAAAACTACCTATATCTATAAATATTCTCGTAATACTACTCGAAATCTATGATTTATTGACATTAATAATCAAAATTCAAATAAATATAAACATAATAGTTTTATCTATAGTATTATGAATAAAGCATTTTTCCATTTCTAATTTATTAAAACTATTTTTATATCTACTCAAAATATCCTCCACCTATAACATTATACATCTTCATCTGATATACTTATAATATGACTATTAGCTTATTAATTATAATTTCTTTATTCATTTATTTAAATTTTATTTCTTATACAGTTATCATAATTAATCATCTAGTTGATTTTTAAAACTTATACTTTATAGATTTTAATTATGAAAAATAATAATAACTTTTTTAAATTTATCAAAACATTTCTTTCATATTTTACATAGGTGTTATGCTATCGTTTTATTACAAAAGTGTTTGCTTTGGACTTAAAGTCGTTACAACACCTTACATGTATGTATAAATGTTGACTCATCACATGAGTACCTTGTTATTGTTCTTATTATTTTATTATTATTATTATTGAACAATGAGTTATTTGTTAGATGACCCGAGAACCTACGTAGACATTTAAACGGACAGTTTGTGAAGCTCGGATCCACGTTTCATAGGTTACTACCCATAAGAATATATAAAATGAACAAAACAACAAAAACAAAAAAAAATGACTAAAATATTGACTTCCATATATTAAAGTTAATTAATACACCGTTATGGTAAAGCAACGTTTTTTTTTGGACAAAAACGTCACCACAAGCATGTCTAATGCTATTCTCGCCCGGGAGATATGTGAAGAAAATACAGATCACAGGGACAACTTTTGTGTACTCTTGTTTTTTGTTTCTTATTAACTCAATAGTTCTTTTTAATATGCGTGCAATACCACCTAAGTAAAATTGAATACGATATATATAGGAAATTCTTAACTACCCTGCCTATAACATTAGATGCTAGTCACCAGCCTATAACATTAGATGCTAGTCACCAAGAAAATAACACACGTACATTTCGACCAATATATTACGTGGATAATTTGAATTTCTTTTTCTTTTATCGGATGGATACATGTGATGTGGCGCCGATTATACACGACCGTGTGATGTTTGATAACGGTGTTAATTTCAAAACAAACATCTGTTTAAGAAAATGATAACATAGTACCCACGCAAAATATATAAAATAATGTTACGATGAATTAAAAAAACTTATTAATATTTTTATAGCATAAAGTTATAAAGCTTAAAGTTATAATAATTTAAATTGATATGTTGTTCAATAAAAAAAATTTTAATTGATAATTAAATTAGTTTAATTTCATTAATTGCTACAATAGCAGCTTGTAAATTAACATGATGACTTTTCACACGTTATCCAGAATAGTCTTTGAATTAACATATTTCCAGTCTTATTATCAACAAATTTAGGTTTTTTTTTATTTTTTAGATGCAACTTTTATTCACAAATGTCATTGCAAGATGCAAGCAACCAATATACAAATAATTACATATAGATTTATACAATATCAAACCCTAAACCCTAAACAAATTTAGGTGATTTACCTTAAAATAAAAGTAAAAAACTTTGAAGTGTTTATTTAATTATTTTGAACGTGAAAACTATGAACCGCCTCTATGTATTCTTCAAAACATACATATAATGGTAACTAGTGAATATCGGGCCCTACGTTGCGGGGGCCTAAGTTATCTTATTTATGTTACTTTAGTTTACGTGTGTTGAATCTTAAATCGCTTAACAAAGAATCATTTTGGCATAGATAAATTTGTTTAAAAAGGTTTGATGAACCATGTGAGAAAATCAAGAAATAACCCGTAGTAGAAAACACAAATAAGATGCGATGTAGCAAAATCCAAATATGATACGGATTGTAACATAAACGTAGGCGAGTTACTATTAACATGGTTTTCCTTTAATGCCTAGTCTTATTATCAATAGATTTAGGGTTTTTTTTTTTTTCTTTTTTATTTTTTTCCCCTCTTTTTCTTTAATTGCAACTTTTATTCACAAATGTCCTTGCAAGACGCAAGTGACCAATATACAAATAATTACATATAGATTTATACAATATTAAAACCCTAAACCCTAAACAAATTTAGGTAATTTACCTTAAAATAAAAGTAAAATACTTTGAAGTGTTTATTTAAGTATTTTGAGCGTGAAAATTGTGAACCGCCTTAATATATAATGGTAATGGTAATAATATCATATTTCTTTAGACGGCTTCTTTTTTTTTTGAATGGTGAATTTCGTTTGAAACTTTGTGTTGTGATTTGACAACGAGAAGTCTAACATACATTATCTTAACTGGGTTCTCGTTAGAGAGCGCTCTCGAAGTAGAAATGCCTATTTCAAATACCTGATAGAGGGGAAAAATCCTACTAATCCGTCTGAAAGCATGACGATTAATAGTGGTAAACTCTACCCCTTCAGACTTGAACCTAGGTATACTGAAACAAAAACCCTCATAGAAGCAGTACCTATATCTCAAAGCTGGCTGAATGAGGATTCGAACCTGATACCTATAAATCACCAAGGGAAATCCAAACCACTACACCAACCCATTATTGGTTATTCAAACACCTTCTAACTTTCCCTCTTTATTCCTAAAATATAAATAATTCCAATATACAACTACTTATTGCACAATTAAGTAATAGTTAAAAAGAAAAATGTTAAATGTAGCTCTTAAGACTATACTTTGTATATCAAAAATTCACTCTTGAATTTTATGATAAGTGTACAATTATTTAATAGATCTTAACTAGAACATTTAAGGCTGTGTTTAAAAAAAACCTTTGGAAAAAAATATCAAAATAAATAACCATTTATTAAATGCTCATAACATTCTTTAAAAAATAATATTAGTGTTGGCCAGTAATCACCAAGTGTTTGAGTTTTTAAAGAAGGAATATGTGATAACTGGGGATGATTACTAAGAATTGTTACAAACTAAGCAACAAACAGCTTGGTTTAGTTGGCCTCATATACACCAATTACCAATTATTTCCAAACTCTAATTAGTACGACTACAAGCAGTATAGTATTGTTCGATGTAATGGGACAAATATTATAATTAGTATTTTAATTTGTTTTTGGTATATGCCCAACAGTTTTATCGGTTCGTCGTAGAAGATGATATCATAGTAATAAGAGTTAATTACAGAAATCGTTCTTGTCATGGATTACCACTTACAGCTTTCATCCCGATATTTCAAAAATTACAGTTTTAGTCAAAATACTTTTGCTTCATCAACACTTTTGGTCTTGACCCTTAACGTCCGTTTAAAATCTAGTCACGTGTAAAGCACGTGATGGATATTTTCGTCCGTTTAACAATGCATATAGCTTCATCATCTTCAACATTATCATCAACAAGAACAAAATCATCATCAATAGCAGCAAATTAAACTCTAAAACCATCAGATCCATATTCACCATATAATGAAGCAAAGACAGTGAATTTATTCTTTTTGACCACAACAAAATTTTGACTTTTTGTTCAGAAACTAAATTTTTATATTTGTGATGGATGTTTAGATCTAAAAACATAGAGAAAACAAGGGATGTTTTAGATCTATTTATTTTTGGTTGATATTGATGATGTGATTTCAAAGGGGTAAACATGATTTTGTTGTTGGAGTAGATCTGGAAAAATAAATGGGATGAGACGTGATTTCTTTATTTTTTATTTATTTGTTTATCATTTAGCTAGGTGTATGCATTATTTGTTTATTAAGTTAACCGTTAGATAAAAGTTCAAAATTTTACATACATGGTTGTAATGCTTCCATAAAGCTCACTCCCAAATAAAGTAAATCGCGTCTAATACCATCTTGAACTTGAAAGTCACACATTTAATGAAGAAATCTAGGTATCACTTTTGATACAGATATATCTAAAATTTTATTGAGATAATTATAAAGTATAAGTAAGGTTAGAGATACAAAAATGATTGTTGCTGAGTCAATAGAATGTTGTTTTTACTTCTGTTTAAAGAATCTCTTAAAAATAAATTTATAAGAGCTTCTTATCAAACATTATCTATAGGAATATAGATCTTGTGCGTCAAAATCCGCGTTATACTATATTTCAACAACATTAGTCCCTTCAGTAGTAAAATCTTGCAATAATGATCCTTGTCATTAAAAAAATATTACAAAAGCTCAAACAGTAGTTAACGATTGACCGTTAAGTTTTGTTTGGGTGTTTAACGGTAGTTACAAAAACTGTTGCAAATCAAGTCCTTTTCTATAACAGGAAGTCAAGCCATTTTCAGTTATGGTCGTTAGCGATTGTTAAATGCTACTTGAGTGTCTAACGGGAGTTACAAAGGCTGCTTCAAATCAGATTCATTTCTCTTACGAGCGTTAGAGTATATAGTATTTGTGTCAAATTAATATTATATATCGGTCGATCAATTTAACACAACTACGTTAGTTGTAATTTTGAATGCTAATACAATTTGAATGTTTGTCTATTTTTCCCCTCTTGAATTACTTCTTTCTAAAACTTAAT